>NC_135061.1:7154373-7475522 GCF_051014685.1 Ptiloglossa arizonensis
GCCGAGTGACGGACAGAGCTACAGAAACGTTTCCCTTTGACGTAGCGAGCGTTTGACGTGGATGGACAGTTAAATTTATCCAACAGAGAATAGAGGAACGATCGATCATTTTTTTACAATAGGTAGCCAATACCGCGCCCGGCCATGGGAAAGGGTTCGCGTGTGCAGGTACGCAATTAAATTCACGACATCGGAAGAATTAATCTGTTCGAGCGCGATTACATTGGTCACGGTCACCCAACCCTCGTTCTTTGCTCCGTTACGAATAAAGGCAAACAAGATTTCGTAAAAAAGGAATCGCGCCGAAGGAGAAACCGTACGGCGTACGTTCGGCCAATGGGCGCGAATCTCGTCCACGAGGACGAGAAAAATGTCTCGCGCGCGGGAACAATTTCGTACAACGAAAGAAAAAAGCAACGGCCAATGAAACAAGTTAGAAAAGCACGGAGAAACGAGCCGCGACTCGGTTCGTGTTCGTTGCACCGGCGAGGAGGAGGGGAACGGTGGATCGAAGGAAGAGTAAAAGTGAAGCCCGTAGTCATCGGCGCGGTATCGGTTTTTCGAAACACCTTGATCAATAGCAGATTATACCGTCATCTGTGCGGGGCAGTTTAAAAATTCCGTGAAAGCTCCGAAGCCACCGGCATCGAGGGTAGGGAGATCACGGCGGAGTGGCGAGTAGGGGAGGCACGCCGCCGGGTGGGGAAGATTGTCTGGTCACTGGAACGTGGGCGTGGCGGTCCGTGGCTCCCGGCGCGCAGATTGGACGAGCCACGATCCCCACCACTCGCGGGACACCCGGCAGCGGGGATGGAAAAAGCTCGGTAGGGGCCGAAGGGGTGATTTTTAAGCTCTCTTTAAGCCGCGCTTGCCAGAGAGGACACCACTATCTCGCGTTCTACCACACCAGCGCGGAACGCCGAGCAGCCCAGCTGGAAGCTCGCATGGAGAAAGAGAAAGAGAGAGAAAGGGTGAGAGAGAGACAGAGCGAGGGGCAGGAAGAGAGGAAGAGAAAGAGAGAGAGAGAGAGAGAGAGAGAAAGCTTGTAGCTGCAGCTACTTTATGAGGGGATTAAGAAAACGATAAGAGGCGCGCGAAAGCTGCGCTGCCAGCAAGCTTAAGGAGGCCAAGGGTTTCCGTGTACCTGATGCGCCGTAAGCGAGGAGTCTACTCGGGCTGTTTTCTGGGGAAATCCCCGCTCGATTTTCCACCTAGTTCTCGCATCGAAAAAATCTTCGAATCGAAGGAGAAATTAATCTCACCTTTTCGTTTCTTCGACGCGATACTTTCTCCGATCGTGATGAAACTTCGTGTCGTCGATGGTACGTAAAACATCTTGTAAAATAATTGTTACATTATTGGTATCGATCGCGTCAAGGGTTGTTCCGTCCTTCGAATCGTTGGTTTTGAAATTCGACCGAAAGGTTCCAGATACTCGACAATGGACACGAATCTATTTCAAACTGCTCGTAACATACTTTCAATTTAATAAACCCCGAAAACGCCTGGCACCCTCTTACAGCGGTGCTCGCGTGCCGTGGCGGGGGAGGGTGGCGGGCGATAATTCCGAAAACAAATGAAGACTAATGAGGGGAGAACCTGGCGAGATCTCTGAAAGAGTCGGAGAGAAAGAGACGGAAGGTCCGGAGAGAGCTAAAAGGGTTCAAGGAGCCGCTACCCTTTAAGGGGTGAGAAATGTTAAGCTTAAACGTTACGGCTCTAGGGTTAGTTGCCTTTATGTGTGCCTTCCGCTGGGGTACCGAAGCTTTAAAGGATGATGTATTATCGAGCAGCATGTTCAAAATGTGCTCCGGTATTTTAGCCGCGTCACATTGGGTCCGGGTTAACGTTACGTCTCGATACTCGATCCTTTAATAACGAAACTTGACGAAAGACTTTGAAAATTAATTAACCTATCGCGCCACCGTGTCCGGGGAAAGTTTCGAGAAAAAGGAAAAACTGAGAGGGAACTATAAATTACGATTCGGATGGATTTACAGCGGAATGGTACGAGTCAATCGTAGTTCAAAAATCGAGTTCAAATGTTCAGTTCAGTTGCTCGCAGACTCACCGAACGCTCAAAAATTAATAACAGAAGAGAATCGATTAACCTGCCACGCCCTTTCGCGTAAATCCTGAGAATGTGAAAAAATTAAAAAGGAACCGTAAATTTGGCCGAAGATGAATTTACAATGGAGGAAGCGGTGGTATCGGTTAACCCGGAATCTCGTTACCATCCGAGGACATTTACGGTTGCCAAACATTGAAAAATTAAAGGTAGAAGAAATCACCGAATCTTCCCAAGATCTATTTTCTCCCCGATAATATTCATCGAAGAATGTTGCAATTGAATAAAAAAAACTATACGCAGCCTCGAATTGAGAATTCGCGAATGTCCACTTACGCGATGCCTCTTTTCGACAACGAGGGGGGAATTTCTCACAGAAGCTGAACAAACTGCTCTTACACCTCCCTCTGTCGAGTGAAAAGCGATAGGACAAAAAAACTGGGGATGCAGAAGAATAAACAATACCCACCCCCAAGAATCTTTTGTTCTAGCTTCGAGGCAGACAGAAATTCCGCGCCGTCAAGAAACAGAAACGAGTTACGTCTGTCACGCCTACAAGAGAACCGTCGGCAGGGCAACTTAAGGGGCGTTTAAAGACGTTGGGCTAAAGTCTGACGGGCACCCCCGAAAGTAAAGAGTAAAGCCGGTCGTTCGGGGTTGCTCGCTTAAAACCCCTCCGCTCCGGCGGCAGAGAGATACATAATAAATTAATTCGCGTATTTTCCTGTCCTCCTTATCTATTCAAATCTATGCAAAACAGGAGTTAAAACGCCCTTCTTACTCCTAAGGCGTTAACCCTTGTGGAGGCTGCACACCCTCCCCTCTTTTCAGCTTCTTCTCTAACCCCGTCCTCCCTCCTCCCGTCCCGGTCCCACCGCCACCCCCATCCCCCTTTCCCGCGTTCTAGCCTCTCACTACCGTCGGTCGGATGTCTTTGCACACCCACCCTTTGCGCCCGTTCTCATTATCGCGTCGCAGCAACCCCTAAAATGCCACCCTGGAAAGGTCCCTGGCACCGATCTAAGCTCTACGAGGAGATATTTCGAGAAAGGACGAGAAAATTGCTGTCTCTCTCGCTACCACTCGCGCCACCGCGTTTCGTCCCCTTCTCACCGCCCACCGCCCAACGGCCACCCAACCCCCTCACCCTTCTTCCTTCTCTTATTTACGCTTGCATCCTCTTTGAAGTTACGAACGCGGATAAAAACGACGAACTTTTCGAAACGCTCATTGTACGCTCGCTATTCTCCCCGGGTCACGTCTACGTGTGCACACCTTTCGTTTTTACACCCCTGACACAATTGTGTACGCGGAATTAAAAATTGACAAGTATCGTCCTGGAATTATTCCGCGGAATATCGTCGCCCATTCTTTTCGTAAACTTTGTACGAACGTGGGAGATTTTTACAGATTTTTATCCATTATAAAATGGAAAATCGACACGCGAAATTCGTAATCGTTTTTCGAACACTTTCGACGAATGTCCCCCTTCCCCTTTCCTCGGGATTGGAATTTAGAAAAAGCTTCCGTTTCCATCCCCTTCGCGATGGAAGTCGATTGCAGGAAGAAATTACAAATCAATGCCACCGCGTGTAAATTCACCGAATTTATCTACCCCCGGCGTCTTTATGGGTTTTTGTGTCACCGATAGGAGAGAAGACGACGCGAGCAGGGGATGAAGAAGAACGGCGCAGGGTATCATTAGTTACCGTCGTCTCCACCGAAAGGTCCTGGTCACCGGGCCTGATTAAAAGACGGGACACCCTGGGACACCCTTGCAAGACACCCAGGAGGGTGAAATGTGACGCGAATTTAAAGGATCCGCCGTGATTTGACGCAGGGGTGGACAGGGACAACCCTTAAAAAGGGAACCTTTAAGGATCCAGCACCGCACTCGTGAAGGGTTACTTGGTTTTCCGTGTACGTGAAAAGGCCCTTTACGCGCAACCGGAGAACTCGCCATCTCGGAAAACCGACCTCCTTGATCCCTTCGATCGCAAAGACATTCCCTTGGCCAAGGTCCAATGTGAAATATTAGCAACTGATTTAAATACAATTTCACAGAATTTTTAACGAGCTCGTTCCATCTTCGGTGTACTCAAAAAACTACCTCGAAGGAAATTCGAGAAGTCGTCTTCCGCGAAGATCGACCCCCTGTAGTTTTCGAACGAGAGACGTTTCCTCGATGAAAATTCGACACGGGATATTTACCGTTAATTTTAATATCGTTTCATATATTTGGGGAGGATTCTACGTTAAGAAACCGTTAGAAAAATTTCTGCAGTCGTTTTTTTCGTGAAAATCGACCCCTTGTGATTTTCCATCGAAAGGTGTTCTTTCACCAAAAGTTAAAAATTATAACAAACAGTGCGCGTAACGAGGGAGGGTGAATGGTCATCAATGGGAATAAAAAGAGGGAGGTCCTCTTTAAAAAAAAGTCGCGAATTTACTGCAAAACGATCCAAGAACGAAGCGAAAGTTTCAAACTGAACGCTTCTAACAATCTCCCCCAAATGAGGTAAAGGCCACCTTATTGAAACAGGGGTTGCGATTTTTCCGGTGCTCCCCCAACCCCCGGTAGGCGGTTAATTGACACTGGAGAGTGGAAGGAGGGTGGTAGGAATCGAGCTGCGCGAGCTGTTCTTGTTAACTCGAATCCCGGCTCTCGCGATTTTTCATCCCCTTAGCCAGACTGACAAAGACGGCCTCTCGGGAGGCACGTGATCAGGGTGTTTTCGTTCTTGGACAATCTCAGCGAAGATCTTTCGCGTGTTGCCAGTCACCGAATGCATTAATTTTCTTCTTGCTTCGAGACGTCACGCTCTCGCGTCCCTTTAAACCTTTCCGGGATCTCGCGTATGTAAATTGAATCGTGAAAACGCGAGACAAGATAACCCTGCAGCCGATTGTTAATTCAATGACAATACATAACGGGGTTGTTATCGATACTGGAAAAAAATAACTTCTATTGGATCTTGTGTAACGAATCAATGGAGAAAGAGTTGGCGAAATTCTTGCGAATTTTTCACTTTTCTTTGTACGAAAGATTTACCAACGATGTACGCTCAAGTTTGAATATTTAACCCCTCGGTGGAATAAGAATAAAAATTCTACCGTTTGTATCGTATACTCGATAAAATATCTCGCAACCCTCCGGTTCCTTCGATATGAAATAAAACGAAACGTCGAACCCAATTACGATTTCGGTGAGCAAGCGCGCCACGTTTCGAACACGTCCAAGGAACCAGAACAATGTTACAAGAATGGCTACAAAGGAGACACCCGATGCGCCGGACTTCGACTTCCTCGGTGAGACCATAAAATTCAACCGTCCCCTCGAGGTAGGCCCGAACGAAATTTAATAACATCCCCCTAGTTACACCTCAATGGGCACCTTAACAACCCCTGCTCGGGTAGCCAGCCGTTTCTCGACGCTTCCCTTCCCTCTTCTTATCAACCCCACCGGCGCGGATATCTAATAAACCAGCACTCGAAACACATCTTTATCCGGGCAGCGATACACCGCTCCGTTGGGGGTGGCAAAAGTTCAAAAGCTGGCCGACTGACCCCACGGCGAACTGGACGGAGGCGCAACCTGTGCGCGGAACGTTGAACTACCAGCGAAAGGGTTGAAAAAGTGGTGGACATCGCTTGGGAATAAACCGATCGATATGCGGGTGATGTCGGTCGCGACTGCGACAACGTGTACGACCCAGTTTCACGCGTGCACGCGTCTCCTTTAACGGGCTGTCGAAAGTCTTCTTCTACAGGGTGGCTGCGACGATCACGCGCGAGCTGTTATTTTTTAACATCGAACAACGGGGTGTGCTCCTCCCCAACTACGCCAGGAAACGCGAGAGGGTTCGAGAAAACGCGAAAGACGATCCTCGAGTTACGTATCGATCTAATTTCGTCCACCGTGGTGGCTCGTTTTTTAACAAGAACGGCGCTGGAATTCTCTCGATTAACACCGAAACTACCGATAGATTCCAGTCTATCGAGGTGTTCCACGTATGTAGGAAAAAGAGGAACTTACGAGATGGAAAAGTCGTAACGCCTTTTGAAAATATACCATGGAATTTAAAGTAAATTTCTCTGTAAGAGCAGTCGGAACCAGTCGTTTTAACTGGTTGGTAAATCTAGCGTTAAAAGTCCTGTAAATTATCCGTAAAATTTCGCGACTTTTTCGAGGGTTCAACGATTTTGGTTCACATCGATGGGTGTCGGAAAAGGTATACGAGGAAGTTCTCGACCTGCACGAGGATTGGAAAAAGGTGTACGGTAAATTCTCCACCTTTGGAGGATTGGAAAATATGGAGGTGGAAATTTTCATCGTCCGGAAATATTGAGAAGCGAACAGGATAAAATTCTCAACATTCGTGGGAATTGAAATACGTGTCGGAAAGTATCGTCGACCTTCGGGAGAATTGAAAACTGTGCAGGGAATTATCACGAAAGCTCTACGAGAGAAAACTCTCGAGCTTCGCGAGATTTCGAAACTGATAGACAATTATAAAAAACGAATTTTGTTTCCTGTACACTTTTTAATTCTCGACCTTTACGAGAAACAAAAATACTCGAAAAAAAATTATCAACCGGACTAGCCGTTTTTGACAAAAACATTTCAAATTCTGGCAAACTTTTCTCTTTTCCGTGACAAGTAAAAATTTGTGGCGCTCGCTGTATTTTTAAAACGGTTGAATACAATCCGACAGAAACTTGTCGATACTTGTAATCCGGTGATAAGTGTTCGCGATGTATCGCAGATAAGACGATTGTATACGACCGATGAGCAACTTTGCAGTATAATACGATGCAGATCGAGTGACTTTGCGAGGAGACACAGAGCGGATCAGTGACTGTTCGTGACGACGTATGATACGAAGTTCTCCGAGCGAGGAGTTCGCCAAAGTCGCGAGGAATTTCGCCTCGCGTAGAACGCGTACGTGTAACTGGGAGCAAAAGGAATATCGCATCGCGGTATGGACGAGAATCACCTTGCTCGATAAATCCGAAAAGGTCGGAGGGTCGCGAGAACTATCGCGAAAAAGGCGACTAGCTGGGGAGCGAGTTCGATCGGTTATAATTCCGTGTTCGAGGTCTTTCTATGGATCCAGCTGCGCCCTCTCCTCCGCAAAATCTCCTACACGGGGCTCCCATCGCGAGCGTAATTCGATTTACCCGACTTGCACGGCCACGTTACGACACCGACTGCGACGGTTCCGCTCGCGATTACCGTGGAACAATTTTATGCAGCCAGCTTGGAAATTGTTGCGTCCGTCCTCGTTAGCTGAAATTACGATGGAAATCTAAAGGAAAGAAGAGAGAAGTCGGAAGAGAAGCCGGGCGCGGCAGCCGTTGGTCCTTGATTGAGTAGACCACGGGGGATGAGGAAAGGGGCGATGGGATGAGGGACGAGCGAAGGGAGGGACGAGAAATCGACGGCAGGACTGCTACTCCACACTACCCCCGGGGGCAGCAGGGAGAGAAGCTCCGTTAAGCCGCTTATCATGCCGAAACAATACACTGTCGGTGCACCAGTATCAGTACCCGACCCTCGCTGCTCGAGGCTAGTCCCATCAAAATTTCGAGCTTCGAACGAATTTGAATTGGAATCCGTGCCGCCGAACTAGCCCGTCGATGCTCCGCCACGAGAAAACCCTCTGGAAATTCCCCTGCGACGTCACTCGATTACGACCATCGTTCGACGAACACTGAACTCGCGCCGATCTCGGATGGATCTGGACACGAGCGACCATCTCTGGAAATTTTCGCTCCTTGGACACCGAGTCGAACTCGCGTAGACGAAAACTGTGCGCAAAATCGGGATTCGATTGAACAATTTGGAAAATCGATGGGCCACCGAAACAAATGCCATTTCTTTGAACGAGAATAGTCAAACCGCGCGTGTCCAAGGAAACGTAACGTCGGCCTGGAAACAGAGTCGAGGACGATCGAGAATGTCAGCAACGTGTTCGAGAACGCAAGAAGTTGCTCGTCAAACGGTGGCCCGGGTCCAAAGTTTCCTCGGAGAGCGTGAGTAGAAGCGTCGACGAACGAAAAGGCAGAGCTGTGTGGAGCTTAATCAGAGTCTTCTCCACTTAGACACCCGACGGCAAAACTCAATTTTGAGTACGGTGCCTGCCGACGCTCAATTTTGACACCCTTCGTAGCCGCGACGGCAGCCGACGCGGCGAACGGCTGGCTTCGCTTCGTGGCTGGGCGGGAAAGGGACGCGACGCAGGGTTGCAAACTTAGTTATCCGACGGCGCGAGAAGACGTCGTAGGAAGCCGAAGGTGCGCCACGAGGGAGCAGGTAGACCCGGACCAACGAATAGGGGACGTGCGTTCGATCGCGGAACCCTCGGACACTTACCGGACAACTTGAATCCCAGTGGATCCTGCGGGTGTCCGAAAGGGAACGGTCTCGGTCCGAAGTGGAAGGGATGAAAGGCCTGGTGTCCTGAAACGTAACGCGGACTCGTGAGTAAACAGAGACAATGTGTCTTTTGACGAGTGAACATCCTCAGGTCCATCGTAAACCGAGCTTAACGTTGACGAGGGACCGAAGATGACACGTTTCGAACATTCGTCGACCCATTGGGATCGGCAACAGGCTCCGAGACGATCGAAAGATGTCGGGTCTTTAACGGTAGGTCACAGCCACGTTTTCAGGCATACGCAGTGTAAGTCGATCAAAATTATTATCCGAAATACCTCGTTATTTATTTACTTGGTCGAAAAACGTTTCATAGGTGACGTTTCCAGTTTTTTAAATAACGCTACATATTTTATTAAGCTCAATTCGATGTCACCTTGTTACCGATCGTTGAATTCGTCCAAAAAGTAACACACTCGAGGGTCCGAGTTAGCGGTCAGAGTTCTAAAATAACGTAGCTCTTTCGTTTAACGTGTGACGGAAAGTTGGTAGCCATGTACGAGAAGTTGGTTATCTAACAGGACATTGGGAGATTAAATTTGTCTCGAAGTTTAACCCTCTGAAAGTGGATCTCATAGTTCTAGTATTTCGTTTAACAGTGTTAACCAATTTCAAAGATGAAACTTGACGCATCGATGTACACCCCTTCCCAAAACCACCCTCGGTATCTAAAATTCATACATTCCCAACTCCAGTACTTTATCGAATATCGAAAGAACAAATATTTCTAAAAGTTTCCAAATTCTCAAACGCGTCGGTACGATCTCTGCGTCGTATTGCACCAACCCCCAAAGAGTTAAACCTGCCACCTTATATTTACGAACATACTATAATTGTGCGAAATGTAATCCAGGAACGTTTAAGCGACGTTCACCGGAATTTCTTCCGCACGGAGTTACCCACTGTTGGTAAAATCCCGCGATACTCACTTGTCTTGGACCTGGGTTCCCTGGGTCCGTCGACGGTGACCTTGATCGCTTTGGACAAGGTGGCAACCTGAGGCGGTGACGTCTGCAGCATGATCGTCAAGGTGAAGCTCTTTCCTGAAACGAAAAACAAAACTCAGAACGCAGATACGCGGTTGAAATTATCGCCCGGTGGTAAAACGAGTAGACCGAGTGCTCCTGTCGGGGTAGCTACTCGTTTTTTGTCAGCTTGTTTCGATATTAAAAACCATAAGGGCGAAGAAACCGAGTTTCTTCTTGGTTTTCGAAGGTTTCTATTATTCACGATCAATCCGACCGACGTTACCGAGAAATGTTCCCTTTACACGGGCTGTTTCAGAACTACAGGTGAGAGTTTAAACGATGGTTAGAAGTGCTCAAACAAACGAGAATAGCTTCGCCCGGAAATGGTCTCTAAACTCCCCTCGTGTGATACTGAATTTCGAGTCGTGATTTCCATTGAATTAATTTTTAATAATTCCATCGGTGTTTAAATTTCAGACGAATGGTAATAATTAAAGTCGAAGATACATTCAGAGGTTATTCCGGAGTTGCTGGAGAGTCGACACAAACTCTGTACGTAAATAGACAAAATTGTTAGACCACGAAATATATTTTTACTTTTATCCGCAGTTTAACGAGAAGAATGCATACATCTAAAAATATAGTATACAGTGTACACGATTGCGTAAAAAAAAAGATCGCTAGCTTCGAAATCTCGAAACATTTCACTTTAATGAAACTACTTAAAGTAAACTACTTAAAAATTTTCTCAAGTATACGTACGTGCTATCGAATTCTATTCGAACGACGTGTCCGACCATCGTTCGCTGGTTCTACTTATATCGGTTTGTACAAATATTGACGTTGGTGTAATGTTGTTTTATCTGATGCGAAGTATCCAATTAGAACAACCCGAGTAGAAATAACAAGTACATTTATCGTTCATGGCTCGTTCGACGTATTACCACGTAATGAATTGTCACGCATTTTAAATCGAATCTGTACTTGGAAACACAAGCGCGTCGTTTGAACGGTGATTGAATAAAAAAAACGTGTCTTTGGAAATAATTGCAATTACGAGCGTTTTCCGCAAAAATTTTGCGCTTCGATGAATAGAATTCCTAGCGAGCGGTAAATCAATAGAGAAACGGAAAGTCCTCGGAGGCTTTTGCGTGGCGAACAACCCCCAATCGTCGACTACCCCTGCAGTCAGTCGCTTTCCGGCGAATGTCTTTTCCCTTTCTCCTTTTTCGCGAGAAACGCGGCCAACTGTTCGCGCGAGCGAAACGACGACGAGGCGCGCTGGGAGGGGTGCGCTCGCTGGAAACAAAACACAAATGTGCCGGAAGTAAGGGGGTTGAACGAGTGGCGCCGCCGCGTCGATGTTTGGCCTGAATCGGCCGGAATATGTTAATGTCGGGGACGCTAAACGCGGGGCCACCCCTGCAAAAATATACGCGGCCGCTTGTCACGCGCGATTTCGTCGTTTTACCTTTCGACGTGTCGAGTTGCGATAGCTCGATGCCGCGCGATATTCCTCTCGGACGTTCGTCCGGATGTCTCATCGACAATCTCTTCCCGCCTTTTCACTTTTCGTTCAATTTTTTTCCTTTTTTTTTTTACACCGCGCGATTGTTTTCACTCCGAAAGGGTTGATGAATATTTTACAAAATTGAAGTGAGTACTCTTGTCCAATTTTTCGTTCACTTTTCATAAGGAACCAAAAATGATTTAAATTCGAAAAACGGATAATACGTTTTGGCGTGGAATCTTCGAATAATAATTTTTCATGGAAAAATAATGCAAAACGATCCCGAACAAGAATACCGTTAACTTCAGCAGCAATTTTGCAAGATCTACCCTCGTGGACATAAAAGATTTATTCGAGTTCACGATTATGTTTCAGTCGAACGCAACTTCCTCGAATCGAACTTGCACTCTACGACACATCCGGTCGAAGAATTCTCCGTAAGGATAAAATGGGAAAGCGGAGGTTGGCACTTGAGCGCGTTCTCGCGCCACGACCGTGAAGTTATACGGCTTATAATGGGGTCGGCGTGCGTATATGCACGCGGTTGCGTAGTTTTATTTTATGGTGGCGCGGCTCGGACGGCAAACGACCGGGTTTTTACGGTGAACCACGACATTTAACCGGCTTACCGCCGTCGTCGAGCGAAATATTCAACCCCCGATTTTAACGACACACAGGGAACCGTGTGCTCTTCCACGAGCACCGTTTCAGAAACAAAGATTCAGGCTTGTATTCTTCCAAGGATTTCAATTCTCATTGAATACGTCGGAACGGAAACGAAACGCACCTTCGTCGACACGAAAGAGGGAGAAATTCCCTTCTCTGTCTTTAATTTCATATCCGGATGACCAAAAAGTTGGCATTACTAAAATTTGGTGTATATAAAATACTTTCGTTTAACAATACATCCCAGAAGATCGTTGAACGATTCGGAACTAAATTAAAAACTTCGCTTCGAAAGCAATTTTATCGAAACCTTCGATAGAATATAATTTATCGTTACCAGAAACCGATAAAATATCAACGCAACGATCGTGTTCAATCTCGCGTTAATCAATTTTAACGTAAATGTTAGATAAATTTAATTGGCCACTTTTGACTTATCAATATCGTGGTACAATTATTAATTTTACACTTTCCCATTTGGAAAGAGAAATAGTTTACCAATTTTCTACACGATTAGGGACGAAATACGTACAAAGACGTCGTAACACAAATTGTATCTTTGCGAGTAGAATCGGTCGTTTAAAACCGGCCGATTAAGTTCGATCGACATCGGTATCGAAATTAATTATTGGAAAAGGAAACTGTGGACAAAAATTGAAACGAAACCCAGGGATTTTGAAGGTAGAGTAAGGAGAAAACTAACGAGGCCAAAGTTTATTGCCGGTGCGGTGTCAGATCCCGTGATGGTGGCACGGGCGCGAATCGAGGGTGATAGCAGACGTTTTGAGGGTGTTTATGAGGCATTATGTGTAACTCGCTGGAAGAACGATCCTCCCCCTTGAGGTCTGCTGCCCTCCACCTGCCTACGCTACCCGAAATCGTAATTCGTTGCGTGCTAAACGGCGGCTTTCGAGGCATCAATCTGCGCCTGAAACTTATTCCTCCCCGTTGCGGGGAGTTCTGTACGAATTTTCACGTAATTTCTCGATCCAGAGATCAATTTTCATCCCGGCGAATTTTCAAAGCCCACTACTGGAAAAGAATTTCTATCTGTTGAATGTGTGAACTTTTCAATTTTCACTTTCCTACCTCGATAACTTTATTATTTATTAATTAATATTTAATTAGAGAAAAATGTTTTCTTCGAATAGCTTCGTATTGACTTTGAGTTGATTTCGGGTTCATTTCTAAAACGTAGCAGCACTCTTCAAGATGTAATGATCGTAAGTATCAATTTTCACCCTTGAGGAACTCATTTTTACGGTATTATTAATCAGAAAATATCCCTTTTTTGAATAATTCTTTGGTTACCTTCTTCAAAATGTCATAATTTTGAATCTTCACTTCCACCCTTCAAGATCTCGTATTCGCATTATAATGTTATTGTTCTTCGAACGATACTATCTTCTAAGGTTTTCGTTCGAAACATCTTGAAAATTTCCAATTTCACCCTCTAATTCTCCGATTATTTGTACTCAAGAAACAATTACATCTTCAGAAAATCCTGGGTCGATTTTCCAAGCTCCCGATGCTTACCCAGAGAACGAAAAACTTCTCAAAGTATGTCATTCCGAAATAACAAATCCCATCCTCGCGCTAAATAGTTCCTTTTCCTTTTTGCTGCATCTTGAAGGTAATCTTCTTTCGACTACGAGTATCATTACGGAATAATGTTCCCACGACTTAATCGAGGCTTTCTCGTTTCAGTTTCTTCGCGTTCGTTTAAACGACTGCCCGGAACGCTTTTTTCCTCGTGCAAAAAGATATAACGCTCGCGCGTTTATGGGCTCGCGATAGTCCGCGTCCATTTGCACGACAAGGATTTGCACACCGCGAGAAGACACGAGAGCGCTCGCGTACACCCTAAGTTTGCCCAGGGATCATGCAGTGTTAAAAACTCCCCTGTTTGCCGGCGAAGCGAGCGCAAGGGTGGCTTGGATCGTTATTTCAGAGTGTTTGTCGTGTTTTAAGATTCTGACGTTTTGACTGGCCAAATCGCGGCGGAACGAAGCAACGTGTACGCTCCTATCGACGGCGGTTCGCGCGACGAGGAAAGAATGATCGCTGCACTATCACGATCACAGCGAAACTGTACACTAGCCCGTAACCGCACTTTCGAATCTTATTCTCTTTCAAATCGAGTGAACACACTTTGAAAATAAATAGTAAAATATGACGAAACAACAGTGATAATAATTGCGATCATCGTAGGGAAATGTTAAATTAAATCTCAATCGTCCCCGATGTAGGAGAGAGTTTGCTACGAACGAATAAAAATCATTTCCCTAATTGGAAACCGTCACTTACCTCGCAGATTAAAAATACTCCGTACTCGATGAGACCGGTCTCGATCGTTCAGAGTTTCTCCGGTGTCGCGAATCCACGGGAGAACGATTCCCCGTCCCCCGAAAAGAAGAGATCACGAACACAAGGAAACACGTCGAGGCACGAAGAGAACGAAACCCCCGTCACCTCGTTCACGGACGATCGAAGCGCCGATAGCGAGCGAGAAATCTTTCAAGCACGACGAACACGGCGGCATCGAAGCCGTGGATTCATCGGAGCGTTCGCGGACGAGCACGACGCGCGTCGAAAAGGGCCAGGAAAAACGTCGAGAGCGTGGAATTAGCATATGTAAAAAGAAACAGAGCGGCCAGGTACGCGGGACGACTGGAGACCAGCACGAAAAATAATGTTTAATCGGTAGAAAATCTCGGTGCAGTCATCCGCCGTAGAACAGCTCCCTCTCCAACCCCCTCCCCACTATCCACCCCTTTGGTCGGCGCTCTTCTCTTGCGCGATCCTTTACTTGAGAGAGGGCTGTGACTTTTTAATTTTTAATTGGGAAAAAACGTCGTCGAGGTGGTCGACGAATCCGCGCGGGTTCGTGGATTTCAACGACGTACACACATCTCCGCGCTTTTCTCTGAAATCGTCGATTCCTTGCGAAATGCGCGACGAATGCCCGCTCGATGTTGTTGCACATCTTCTTTTCCATGATTTTTTACCGTTCGTGTTGTACCATCGGACAGAAAGATATCCGACTGTCGCGAAATCTAGAGGAGAATCACTCCGTGGGAAGAACCCCGCGCTTAAAGAAAAGCGAACAACTTTTTTCAAGAGAGTTCAAAGTAACGTATCTGCGCATACTGTTGGGAATTCAATAGAACTATAGTAGGTGTAATGCTACTCCTATTGGACGGAATTGTGACCCCTCCTTCGCAACGCACAAGACTAGGCGTGGCCTACAAAGAGTGCTTTCTATTGTTCGCAGTTAATATTTAGTCTCCTTAAAGGTTAAAGTTACGATTCTCTGACTCGGCTTTCTTTTAAATTTGAAATTTATCTTTTCAAACTATACGGAGTTTGCATTAAGAAAAATAGTTTAGTATCTCCAATATTTTTAATAATTGGAACAAGAGTTGTTACAGATCGAAGAATTAACTTCATTTTCCTAGATAAAGTGCCTAATTTTTTATGTATACATTCAATAGAATGTACTCAGACGTACTGAGTCAGACATTTTAGTCAGCCTCGATAAAGCCTGCTACTGAGCAAAAATTACCCGACGTTGTCATGTTCCCCTTAAGTCGAGACTTATATTTCTTTCTTCTTAAATCGATATTTCTTTCTTCTTAGAATACATTTCTTCGTAAACTGATATTTCTTTCTCCTTAAAATGAAACCTAATATATGATTCTATACACGTAGATGAACGAATTCTCACGAAAGATGCCCAAGTTTGAAAAAATTGACGATCGCGGTAAAAATTTCTCGCGATTCTGTAATTAGGAATCAGAGACGTAAGACGTGGTTTGTTCGGGTGACTCGAGGAAATTGAATCGCCACGGCGGTGCAGTCTTGGTGGGCGTCAATTAATTAAAGCGGAGGGTGCAGTTTCGCGTAAGTCACGCACGATCGAAGTGAAATTTCGGGAACCGACGAGGATCGCAACAGCTGTTCTCCGCAGCCGACGAGCGGGACGCGTTTTAGAGGTCCATGAAAAAGAGCGACGACCCTCTTCAACGTCGACACGTATTAAATCAGTTTTCGCGTACTCCTAAGTCCACTTGCTGGCGAATCTTGGAAGATCAAAGGAAACAGCCAGGGAGGGAAAGAAAGGTATCCCGCGAAAGTGTTTAATATCGAACTCAAAGCGGCGCAAGTATCGAAACTTGCACCCAGACTGTACAGGGAAAATTACAATACTCGGATTTTCGGCCGAAAAACTCGGCTCTTAACCGGGTAATTGTGTCGAGGGAAAACTTAAATCCACCTCGCGATCGACGAACTTGAATAACAAAATTTTCCTACGGAACGAAGATACGAGAAGAGAGGTGGTGTTAACCTCGTCAACAAGTATTCCCAGCCCTCTCCCCGCGAATACACCCGATCGTCCCGAAAACCTCCGAACAAGGCGCGCAGGGCGCATCGTCGTCCCCTAAAATTCACTGCGAACCACCCCATCCCTCGTCAGCCGGTAAACAAGCTCGAAGATCAAGGGATCGAGGAGGAACCAGCGACAAAAGTAGGAGGAAGAAAATCGCGTGAATCACGACCTGAAAACTGGCCCGTGTTCCACCTGGACGGGTTAGAAGCGTGAGGAGGGTGTACGAGACGCGAATCCACTGCGCGAGGACATCGGTCAGGATCTGGCTGTCGATAGTTGGAGCTTTGGCTCGGATTCTCCCGCGCTCTCTTGCTGGCTATACCTCGGGACTGGGCACGTCATAAAACACAGGTAACTCCGGTATTTATGTCCGTCGTTTTTACGCCCGTCGCTGGCCACCGGTTCCCAGCGCAGCCGAACCTACATACGCGCGCACAAGCTCGCGCACAAGTCTCGCCGCTACCTCGTGACTCCTAGCAGTCGGAGCTTGACGCTAATCCCTGTCGGGCACGAAAGGGGTGGCCGAGTGATATACGCCTCTGCGCCGCTATGATAATATCCCCCCTACCCTCCGACCCCACGCCTCGCAAGGCCGCCCTTTTGTTTCGCGACTACGCGCCCAGTCCTCGCGACTTTTCCGCGCGAGTTGCAGCTGGAACCAACCGAGATGCTACCCTGCCACTCCGAACCAATTCAGGGCCCTCTGCTTTCATTTTCGAACCGATTCGAACCCAACTAACATTTTCTGATGGAACAACGTTCACCTCCTATAGGTTCTAACAAACAACTCTTACGTTTTCTTTGAATTTTCATCAATTTTTCCAGAGTGGTAAAATTTTCATCGATTTTCCCGAAGCAATAGAATTTTCGCAAGTTTTCCACAAATTTCGGAAATTTGCAGAGAACTTTCTTCAATATGCACTTCTTGAAATCTTGTAAGGGTAGTTCGTTACTAATAAATTCCTCAACAATTGGACAACAATAATTCAGAAATATTCCACCCTCTCTACCCTACTCTTGCTATTGTATACCGTAATTACTTAACGTTCTCGGAAAATATTGTTCCAACCTGATAAATATCTATCCGTCTGTTACGTCAGACTTGCAAACCTGACAAAGAACTAACAAATCTTTTCCCCGGTTGCAAACGTTCCGAATGATATCTTCCCCTAGGAAATCTTCTCCTTAAAAATCCTCCATGAATTTTAAACCCCCTTGAATATTTTCTTCGCGCCAGGCTCGAGTTTCTAGAAATTTCGAAGAATGGTTTGCAGATTTCCCTGCAACGCGACTCGGCGACGAACAATAGACACGGAGTAAATAGGAAGGACCGGTTATTCCCCGATCGATTAACACCGATTTTTCAACGGTTCCTCTTTTTTTCGTTGGACAATTAAAGGGCGTCGGAAGCGAGCGAGTGGACACGGGAAATCGCGGGCCAGTCGGCTCATTTCAATTTTTCGAACAACGCCTGCCTCGACTAAAATCATTCCTCATCCACATTCGCAATATTAAATTGGCATGGCGAAGCCCGCGAGCGAGCACGGAACAAATATTTGCCCCAAAATGGTCAGTGCGCGCGGGCCGCGTGTAAAATAACGGAGGCGAAAAAACGGGGGAAAAATGTACACGGAATCCGTATATGAAGCGGCCGCGCGCAGCGACGACTCGTCTCCGTGGTATTATGCACGATACACGACGTGACTCGCCAGCAAACATCATAAATTTTCGATTTATTTAGCAAATCTGTTTGCCCGGCTTCGTAGACGATAACGATTGGCCGTGTTATCGGTGATCGGCAACGGTGGATCGCGTGCGCTGCGCGTTTTCCAGCCGCGCGGCTCGAAAATACTTTTCGCGAGAATGCGCAATTATCCTACGAAGGTGGAACCGAGGCGATTTTTTCGAAAAGTTAATTTCCTGCCTTTTTTCTTAGAAGAGGATGTTGATTCTGTATCGATCGCTGGGGGGGAGAACAACTTACACGGATAGTTACAAACTTTCGTGTAAATAATTATGCAACCTTTCAAACATTTAAGAGAGTATCTTGGCGAATACAGATTAAACCGAATTCCGATTCAACCGAAGAAACTGACCAAACAGTTCACTTTCTTATCTCCACTATGGACATTTTGAATACATTTTTTAATGCCTCGATTAATTAAATTAATTAAACTAGTTATTTTCCTGCCAATTGAAATAGATTAAAGATATTCTTATAATCGGTTCATAAAAATGAAAGAAAAGTCGTGATCTGTACTAATTAAGATTCGATTTTATACAAAAGTAGGTGTCACGACTGTATTTTTAGCTGTATCTCGCTTCTCGCTTACCTACGATAATTTAGTTATATTTTATCTTCATATTGTATTGTGTATATGCAGTTTTACACGTGTGATAAAGATGTTTAATAATAATCTAAAAACAAACGGTGTCTTAAAACTTTTACGCAACAATGTACATTCTTTGCTCGTTATAATAAAAATGTAATCGGCCAAACGGGTATTGCGTTTTATTAAACGTTTCAATCCTATCTATGGGTCCTGTTCATTTTTATTTAAACAATTTCGCCTCGGTTATGTTCAATATTTACATTGCATCCCAATAGACGGAATATAAAATTGCTTCATTGACCTTTGGACGAAAGAGAACAAATATCAAATGATATTCCAAAAAGGAATATAATATATATTTTCTTCTTCATTTTGCTATATTAATTTAACGACATTAATGAAGTAGATTTTTCACATTGAACCCATTAGATATATTATTTTAATATTGTTTATTGAATTTTTAAGAAATTCCAAGGAAGCATAAATCACTCTTAATACTAAAAGAATTACTTTTTGATTTACATTTATTATAAAATAGAGCGAACGACTCAACCTGCATTAATTATATTCTTCGAGTACTTATACTTTCGTTGAGTTTACGTAGAAAAGAAATATATTACCGAGGACCCAACAATAGGATTGAAACGTTTAATTAAACGCAATGCTTGTTTGAACTATCGAATGAACCAAATATCAAAGACAAAGGTTATATATACATGTGTGTTCGCTGTGGTAATATTTCTGCTGAATATTTAACGCAAAATGGTACACGTTACAACTTTTAAACTACCAACTACCTTGCTAAACGACAATCTTTCAAATAGATCGTTTCGATTATTAGGTCTTGCAAGTTTTTTTAAGATACAATTGCATTCCTTTTATGCCTCAAAGCATTTCAACTATTTTTCGATACCACGAATAATTGGGAGATTCCTAATGGAAACAATTTTAATGCCGATAATCGTAACGCGATGCAATTATTATTTTTCAATAAATAATGTCGTTATATCGCTTGGATATCACCGATACTCGTACTAAATTTCCGTAATAATTAATTTTTGATATTATGAAAAATAATAAATGGAATACTTACTTATACGAACGGGACTTATTGTTAGCTGAACATTCGGATAACGGATATTTGCCTACCGAAGATTCTATCGTACGTACGAAAAGTGCACTAAAATGCTTCGTAGTTTTCCCTTTCCTCTGTTCAATTTCAACATTGAGTGGAGGAACATGCTTGTGATAAATAAGTGAGTCATCCACGTGAGCCACGTGATAGGGGACGTGTTTAACGTGCCATTGTTCGATCCCCTTGAGAATCGAGTCCGCGAGTGTTAAAAAAATCATGCATCGAGACAGTAATGAACAGCATGTTAGCTTTGATTAAGCTCACAAGTGATCTTCCATCGAAGTACAGATATAGGCAGGCAATGTTTAAAAATCGATTGTAACGATGTAACCATGCACCAAGGAAAACTTGTTCCACGATTTTCACTTATCTTTGCAGAACGAATTGCTCCTTTTGCATACTGTATAGTGATCTCCCAGGCCGCACTCTGAACACAGTCTCGTCCCGAATAGCGTCACAATAAAATATTTCCAACGGATTGGAGTATCGGCGTTTTCCGGACACGCGGAAAACAATCTTGCATGATCCGTCACCCCCATAGAGGTTCTAGAGGCAAATCGTTGCGTACGGCTGGTAGTTAGGGGCTGCCCGTAATACAGTAATGAGGGCTTACTGCCATGGAAACCAAAGCCGCTTACAGCCAACCACTCTACTCCCAACCACCCCCCTAGCCCACCCCCGCGTTCGCCGTCCTATTCTGCGATTCCCTATATATCCGCGATATCCTCCTCATCCGACGAATTTCGCGAAAAAATTGTGAAAACCGTTCACGGGCCTCTATTGTTCCTCAACGGTTCCAGTGTTTTTTTTTTTTTTTTTTTTTTTTCAATTCGAGAGAAGATCGACCGTGCGAGATGAAAGAACCGATAAGAGGTGCTTCTTTAGGGTGATCGATTCGCAAATTTTTACGGTGGTACAAGTAGAGCTCGAGCAAAACTAGCTCAAACCTAACTCATACGCGGTCGAACCCAAAGGATAGCTAGTTTATACGTATATCAGACCACGGGTGTCAGACGTGACTCAAACTTGGTCAAACCTCAACGAGTATCCCAAACAAATAAATTTCCGATTCAATATGAATTTAATTGATTTTCATGTTAGCCTAAATCAAACATAACTTGCTCAAACTTAACCCAAACATGAATGAAATGTACCTCCAAACCAGTATATGTAGGGCTAATCATCCCTTAAGTCGAATCTAACTTATTCTAGGTTAAAGAGTACGACGACCCTAATTTACTTTACCTACAAACTGACCTACCTTACATTTAAATTCCACGAAATTCCCCTAAACATAATATACAGATATACTACTACTGCTGAAATAGGACAAGAATCTCAAACAATTACTTGACATTAGAATACAAAATATTTTGTCGATTGACTAGACATTGTTATTTAATTATAATTTACAGTTAGGTTTTAGTAACAGCCACGCCTCGATTCCTATTAATGCGTCCCTTGTTTTCTTAATTTTTATATGGAATAAATAAATCTAAAGTTCATATCCTCTGGTTACATTCGACGTATGAAGAAGGTAATAAAAGAACCACAATCAATTTCCGACAAAAGAAGTCTCGACAAACCATTCTCCAGACCTAACTCACTCTAACCCAATTCTAATTCAGTCTAGCCCGAACCTGACCGTTACCTATTTCAATTCCCTGTTCGAATTTCTTAGTTCGTAAACTCCCAAAGGAGGAACCAATTCCACCTACACCCTGCTACTCTATCGATATTCAACCCTTTAAGGGAGGATGCAAGAGTATTCGTGAAAATAACTTACACGGGGTGTGACTCAATGTGCGGGGAGTACTCCAAGGATAGATTCAACTCTTAAAAACATTGAAATTATTTTTGCTCAAACTAAAACAAAAATATGTCCAACTTGACCTCCTTTTCGAATTATAAGAATTCAAAATGACTACCCTGAATCTTTATGCAGACTGGTAATTGGTTTGCTTGTCCCGAACTAATGAAATAGCATTTGATAAGGTCATGTACACGAAATATTGAGCACTATTTATCAACAAACGAATAAAATCTGTTACACTACATTAACACCTTCTTGTACAATTTAATTGCATACTGAAATAAAACTGAAAGTTCCCGAACTATCGTGAAAAGATATAACACGCGTAACAATTTCACATATTGCGTCAGAATTTCATTTACGAATATTTCGACAGAGTGAAACATGTAACAATTCAGACTCGTCATGGTACGACAAAAGGTTAATTTGTCAAAAGAATTACTGAAATACAAAATTCCCTACAATTCAAAAACGAGGTCGAATCGGATATACACCGTTTGTCTAACAAGTTTCTGGAGAGAATTTTTCTATTCCAGAAACTCTATGCTCTGGATAATACTTAAATCGTGACACATAATTCTTTACACATTTGTGTCTAACCCAATAAACATTATAGAAATTATTCCCCTCGATGATTAGCATCGTCACTGGTTCAACGTAAAGCAAAGAACGTTGCAAAATTTTGTTTTAAATTGGACGAATTGTAATCAGAAACGTTCAAGTTAATGAAAACTGCATACGGGGATGAGTATCGATCATATTGGAATGGTTTAAGGGATTTCGCAAAGGTCAAAAATCGTAAAATGACAATCCATGTGCCGGCCGTCCCATTACAAGCCCAGATCACCATGCCAAATTATGGCAGACGAACATTAGTTGAATCTGCTGCTGCAAGAGACATGTGAAACATCCTTCTAACGCGCGATAACGTGCCAGCTTATACCGCGAGGATCATCGTGCAATTCTTGGCGAAGAAACAAGTGCCAATTTTTTCTCATTCCCCCCTACTCAACCGGTTTGGCCCCAACAGACTTCTTTTTATTCCCCAAGTTGAACCTGGCCCTGAAGGGAAACCATCATAATGGGGTGGTAGGGATCCGGGTGACTGTAACGAAAGAGCTCAACGCAATTTCGGAAATTGTGTAGAAACAGCATGGTTTTCTGAACACGTCCAACGGTATATGGAAAAGAGTAGGGGCCAAATTGAAAGATTTCATTAACTCTTCGGCACTCTGACTAAAAATGTTAACTCGATTACTTTACTAGGATCTCGTTGACCCCAAATGTAACGCAAGTAAATTAACGCGCGTTCTTTTTTCATAACGTAGACATTTACCGACTTATTTATTAATCTTTCGAATCTCGTGTTATCGTAGAACGTCGATGTGGTTACCGATATTAAATCCAGTGTAGGTGTATTTGAATTACCAAAGAGTTTTTTTCGTTAGAAAATTATAAAGAAGTCGTAATGGATTTCGAACGAAATTTACGTATAAAAAATTCAGCAAGTATAATTCATTGATCGAAATCGAAGTCGTGTCAGTGTTCCACTGGATTCTCACGGACCCTACTGTCTCTTTACGTTACGTGTACAATATATTGACACAGATGATATTACCAGCGTTGACACATGGACAGTGAGTCATTTGAAAGAGCGTGCATCAGGTGTTATGCATTTTCTCTATCGGTCGTATAGTAATATTTGTAAACTGGGATCTGTCAAATCTGAGTACACCGAGACATCAAATTCTTTCATGAATTTCAAATTACATTAGGGAAAATTTTATATTCTGCTTACTCCTTACAAATCGATGAATCACGAAAGAAAACGTAAAGTATAAAAGAACCAAAATTCTTCGTTTTACATCCATCCTTCCTCTCCCCGCTTTTCTTCGTTTCTCTCTTCCAGTCTTTTTTATTTCGTTTCCTTAACTTTAGGGCACCAAAAACGTCAAAATTCTCCTGTCTCGATTTCTTTATTTTTACTACATTTTGGCCAGTCGATCTACGTTTGCACGAATCCATTTCGTTGTACATAATCTTCGAATCGATCCTCCGAATATTAAG
Source organism: Ptiloglossa arizonensis (assembly GCF_051014685.1). Taxonomy (NCBI): domain Eukaryota; kingdom Metazoa; phylum Arthropoda; class Insecta; order Hymenoptera; family Colletidae; genus Ptiloglossa; species Ptiloglossa arizonensis. Next base: position 7,177,763 of record NC_135061.1, read on the forward strand.
TTAGACGGGCCGCGTGCAATCTCACTGCTCGCGTTTCACGGAGCGAAAAAAGACTTAAGTAGGCCGGGGAGGTAGGAGAGGTAGGAGAGGAAAAATATTTGAAAATTTACGCGTCTCGATAGCGAGCAACGCGACACGGGGCGATCCCAGTAAAAAGAAAGAAAAAAACGCTAGCATTTAAACCGCCAACAGTTTAAGAGTCGCCCTCCCGGGTCTCGAGTGGCGCGAGGCTGTCGAAGGCAGAGCGTCGATATCGCAGACCCCGCAATTTCCTTTTCCAATTTGCCATAAACAAGTCGGCCAGCCGCCCCTCGTTAACCGACTGCGTTCGTGACTGCTCTGTTGAAAGTCGCTCGTCTTTCCCAGAAGAGAAGGGACGAACCGATGCAACTCGGTCGAATTAAAGGAATTAAAGGGCGCCTCGTTACTCGTATCTCCCTGATCCTCGACACCCTCTTGGTCGGGACGGGGGGAGAAAAGGAAGAAAAAAGAAAACGGGTCGAAGAAAAGAAGGGACGAGCTCGAAGCGAAAAGGAGGAAGTTTCGGTTCCTTGGCGATTCGAGTCCTAGGACGAGCGTTCGCATTAAGCGGCCGTAATGGCGGCGATCATCGGTGCGCATTATTCAGCGAGCTAGGGCCCCCCGATTTTTCCATCCCGTTCCCCTCGACGACACCCACGCTCGGTCTGAAGGAACGCTGAATTATTGAAACGCGGAGGCGGGAATTAAAAAAATCTCGGGCGACGGCCGGCCGAGATATCGAGTTGCGACGGTATTTGCCGGGTGAATTAAAAATGAGGATGAAACGAGGGGCCAGGTGGCGGCGGGGCAGCGCTCGGCTCTCCTTCCGTGGAGAAACGAGGCCATCAGTCGGTGGGCCGACTTAATGTACCGACCGCTGAATGATTTAAGACGCCGGCCTGGGAGAGAGAGAGCTTTCTTAGATCGACTCGCGAACCTGATCGAGTTTTTCCAATTCCCGTTTCCCTTCCCTGATCGTCTACTTCCCCGAGTCGTTACAAAAATCGCGGGAATTTTAATAAAATTAGAGAAACGCCAACAAGGGAATCGATGCCAGACCTTGTCGACTCGCTGCGTCGTTTTTACGTAGCTGACAGTGGATTCGAAGGGGGATATCACGAAATACTGGCCGCGTGTTTCTTCCTCGAAGTAGAAATTATTTTTACACCGCTGCACGCGGAAAGCCATCGAGCAAGATTTTCATCGAATCGTTTAAATTGCGACATCGAGAGACTCGCTCTTAATTATCTACTTCTCCGAGACTCGATTCGAAAGCAGCCCAAGGTATCGCAAAAATAAACAAAGCTTCAATAACGTTCGAAGAACACGAGAAAGTTGATACGAGCGTTCAATGATATCGTTTGTACGCAATTTTGACACATTCGGTGTAACGGCATCCGCGTTCGAACGATTGCTAAAAATACGCGTCGTTCGCGAATAAACTGAAAATTTAATTGTAGTTTTTGCGAATAAATTTTTATGAAACTGGCTCAGCGTGTAATCTGTTAAATGCATTCTTCTTGATAAAAAGTCCCGAAGGAAATTTCCGTTCGAGTTTCTCCTGATTGTGAATTTGCTACAAACTAGTTTCACGGTATCGTAACGCCCTTCTAAATCTATTCCGTGGTGTGCTTCTCGATGAATACTTTACAACATACCCGGGAACAAATTAGCAAATCAAAATTGATTGCGGAAGCCTTGTCAAGTATTGCTTAAACTGGTCGATAGAGAAACAAAGTCCAAGTGCTTCCAGTTGTTTCGAGTTCGTGGAAGCTCAAAAATATCTTACCTCTACCGCTTCTGCCGACGAACCTGAGGTCATTGAATTTCGCGACCTGGTTCTTCATCACCGCGGTGGAATTCCGCAATTCCGCGCAGCAATTCTCGTCGTTGCCAGCACGCACCGTCACCAGGGTCCCGTCACCGACATCGCCCAGGGCCACCACCTTGAACGCCACCGGAAGCGTCTTGTTCGACCTCCAGTGTGCCGGTAGCACCGTGCAGACCACGTGCGGCGAGCCTGTTGACAACGATCGTCGCCAAATTGTCAACGAATCCACGTTGGATTACCCGTTAAATCGAAAAGTAAACGTCGATTCGTTATCTCGGACGCGTATATTATAGTCGCTGGAGAAATGTGTTGCGCGCGGTCTATGGCTTTATACTAATCCCGAAAGGCACCACCGCCAACAGACTATTCCATGGTTCCCCCACTTCTATCGCGTTAAAGGAAACGACGACGATAGTTTTCGAGTTGAATAGAAGGGACGTGTGAGAAATTCTAGAGGCAAGAAAATTCTGACGTTAAAATACGAACAGCGTTCAAGGACTCGACGGTCGCTCAAGTTGAAACTAATTTCGACGTTGGAAGAACATTTACAAAGTTGGAAGATCCGGTGCAGATACAGAACCCTGAGCGAGGACCGTAAGTTACCAATGTACAGAATTGACGCTGGTCGTTGCCTATTACTTTTAAAATGTTTTTGGAATTAAATCACGAATTACGCCTATTTGTAAGATGCGTATGCGAAATATTGAAATAAAAATGTTCCGTTCTGGACGAATTTTACGATTCAAAGAAATATATCGAGGCTCCAGTTTCTCGTAAAAGTTTCGAGCGTAAATTCCTGTACACAAGGATCTTTGATAAGAAAATGCACAAATCGTGCGCGAGAACGTATCTCGATATCACCGTTGAATAAACACCTGCACCAGGTCTGTCGCTAAAATCACTCGACACGAAGTTTCCGAAATATCGTTCACGATCCGCGTCTCGTCACCAAGAAACGTCTCACCTGTTCTGATGAGCTCCCCGGGATGCTCAGCGAAAAGTCCATCCAAAGTCCTCTCAGCGAGCAGGTCCGCGGTGAGAGCATAGTCCGATAGATTATTCCCGCTAGCCGATCCTTGTGGAGGGACCTCGTTGGCCAGGTGCATTCTTCTCCTCAAGGACGAGTTCCTGGTCCTTCTTATTCTCGCGCCACCGATCTGGTGGACCGAGTTCCCTTGATGAACCTGATGGCCGTTTCGAACCAATCTCGGATCTGGATAGTCTAAACCTGGAGGCCGCTCCTCGGGGCGTGCATCTCGCAAAGGATTCGTCATGAGACCGGGATCATTGGACTTTTTCTCTGGAATATCCTCCTCGCTGATGGACTTCCGGGTGGGATTCGACTCAATCTTCTTGGCGAGTCGCGCCAAACCCGAGCGAACACTATCGGGCCCACTGTTCGAACTCTGGACCAGCTCTCATGGGACAGGAACTCGATCCTTTTCAACGAGATGTCCGTCTCATGACGCGGCTCGAGAGAATCTTTTCTCCTCGGCGAGCGACTCGCGGCAACGTTCGAGAGAACTGTACGCGATCGGTGTACTCTAGAGCGATTCTCTCGCGACGCTTTCGCGATCGATGCTTCGTAAACAGCACAGGATTCCTATCCTCTCGCGGTGCACCACGATCCGACCGATGGAATTCGCACGAGTCGAACGTGTCCGAAGGTCGATCGGCTCGATCAATCCAACGGATCTATCGTTCCGAATAGAGTTCCCTGCGAGAGTCTCCGTTTGGTTCGGCATCGGCTCGACCCCCGCGTGGGCCAGGATCCTTTGATCCTTGTTTCATTATCCCGCGACGGAGCCGAGGTAAGAGCACCCGTTTGCAAATTCTTCGTCGTCGATTGCCAAGTCGCGGGGAAAATTCGTTTTATTGGAACGGACGTCGCCCCTCGATTGTTCGTTTCTTCGTTTCTTTGATCGGACGGCCCGCTCCTCTTCGATTACGACGGAAGTCGGCGACCAACTGGCCGCGTACTTGGGTGGTTTCCGCGCGCGTTCACGACCGTTTCCGCGACACACTGAAAATCTCGAGCCAAGGTCCCCTTCGAGGTGGCTCTCCGTTAGTATCACATCGGCACTGGCTAGACGAGCCCTCTAACAGGTGTGAACTCCTCACCGGGAATCCACGTCGCGGGCTCCAACGACGACACAAACTACGCACATTGTTAACCACCGAAGATTCCCCAGTTCCGATCGAACACCACTAAATCATCTTCGATCCACCGACGATATCACCTCTGGAACGGTATCGAGGAACGCGTATCGTTCCGTAAAGTAGAAGGTTTGCCCCGATGATGATCCAGATCGGTGACAGCTGGTCCCCCGTGACCGGATGTCGCGCAACTCGACCGCTCTTTCGATGTCGGGCGACAATCGGTGGAATAGAGCCGCGCGCGACGCTAAAAGCACTAATTTCTCGGTGTTCCGTTCACTGACAGTGGTCCAGTCCTGGGCCAGACGGCGGTGGATGCTTCTTCGCGCTCGCTGCTTCGGCGGGCGGCAGCGGCAACTTCCACGGGGAAGTAGGATAGGGTGTTTAACTCGCGCGGTCTCGTTTCGGTTCGGCGGTGGAAGATGGCGGCTTCTGCGGTGGAGCCGCGCGGTGTGGTTGCGGTGTATTTTTGAGGCTGCCGCCCCCAGCCACCACCGAGACCACCCTGGGTAACCTACCCCCCTCCGTGCCTCTCTTCCACGCCGCCGCCACCGCCGCCTGGCCGTGCCGGCCGCTTGGTGGGGGTCGGTTTTTCCAAGCGGTGGGGAAAAATCTCTCTCTCCTGCTGCACCCTCTTCCGCGATCCTGATGCTACTCCTGCTGATCGCGACTACCCGATGACAACACCCGCGCCTCTCTTTCTTTCTCTCTCTCTCTCTCTCTCTCTCTTTCTCCCTCTCTTTTTCTTTCTCTCTCTCTCTCTCTCTCTCTCTCTCTCTCTCTCTCTCTCTCTCTCTCTCTCTCTCTCTCTCTCTCTCTCTCGACCTCCCCTCTCCTGTTCCGCTCTGCCACAGGATCAGAAGAATCACGGAATGTCTCACCGTTTGGAATTTCGTTCTTCGAAGTTCTCGATAATTCGAGACTCCAGATATCGGGATTCGTACCCCGAACGGTAAACCGGAACGATGCACGCGCGCGAACCAGCGATGTCAAAGAGGAGACATCGCGAATTCGTTGGAATTCGTTGGAATTCGTTGGAATTCGTTGGAATTCGTTGGAATTCGTCACCCGATGGCTACGTACCCGTTTTATCACTGATTAGGGAAGCACCACCGCGACGAATCGGCACTGAACACGACCGCGGTGTACTCGCTTGTCGTACGACTCATCGAGACGCGCGAATCTCGTACCGTGATACCGAACGGAGAGGGTCGTCGACGGAACCTAGGGTCTCGACGACCGAGGTTACTCATATTCTCGTCATAAACATCTTTCCTCCGTGAACAGCGACGTCACCCGAGCGTTACGACCGGCCACCTTGTACCACACTCCGGAGCTAACCATAATTACATTCGCCGATCCTCGTAACAAAGAAACGAACGTTCGAGGAATCGGTTCGCGACGCGATAGTTGTCTCGGTCTCGGCTAGACGGCAAATGGTCCAGGTGACGCCAAGGTGAAGCGATCCACGGCACGCAAGTTCGCACCGAGAGAAAAAGGGGATCCTTGGCGCGATTACCGAACGATACCACCGATCGTTTCCAGGTTGCGGTCACCTCGGTACACCGATAACGAGCTCGAGCTTCGCCTCCTTTCGACGCCCGTCCTCCGATTGTCCTCCTCTTTCTTTTTTTCGTTTCGTCGGCTCTCTCGTCGAGTTCTTCCTGCTTCCGTCGTTCAACGACCTCCCCGCACGAGACTGCAAAACGACACTGGGAAGAAAGGGAAAACAAAGACGGCAGAAAGGTCCCTCGTGTAGTTGCGTTTAGCACCGAGGAATACGGGGGTTGCGCGATGCTCGGGGGCTCTTCGAGGGTACACGGGAGCGAGAGAGACCGCGCGGGGGTGAACGGTGATCGTCAACGACCGAAAGAGAGGGGAATACTTTGTCTTAATGCCCCGTCATACACGCGGAGCCGACTACCGAACACATCCAGAAACGAATCTTTCCAGATTGCGAGGGTGGAGTTCCTTCGAGTGGTCACAATTATCGTTATTGCGACGCGTCGTCCAGGATTAAACGTTCTTCGGTGCTGCGAGAGCCGCTACATCGCAAAAATTTCAATGCGGTTAGGAATTTCGAGTGAAATTTTCAACGGTGGTTAGCGAACTTCTACGCCGAATCGTCGCGGCAAAAATTTGGAAATTAGGCAACTAGAAAATTGCGAGGCCGAGAAATTTACAAACCGAGATACTGGGAAATTGGAAAACTTCGAGATGGGGAAAATTCCCGACTGAAAAATTGAAACTTGGGATCTCAGGAAAACCGGAGAGGGCAGAAATTTTTACGTCGGAGTTAAAAAATTGAATAGCTCGCGAATTAAGAACTTCGTGACTGGTAAAATTGGAAAACTACTGAACTCGATGACTGGGAAATTCGTAAAGCGAAAAATTGGAAAGTTGAAAAGCTCGGAAAATGTCTCTCCGACTGGAATATTGGAAAATGGAGAATTGTAGGACTCTCGTGAAATCGATAAGCCGGAAAGCTGAGAATCTGGAAATTGAAAAAGTGAAAACTTGCACTGCCGGTAAATTCGAAAATTGGATAGTCGAGGAACCGAAAAATTGGAAACCCTCTCGTGTCACGATTCGAGTTACCGCGAAACTGTCGAGACTCTCGTAGAACCGATCTACGCGATCCTAATATGAAAAATAATTTGTAAATCTCACAGGCGTGCGAAACGCGCGACGATCGATCCCCGATTCGAGCCGAAAGGCAATCTCGGCTTTCGAAATTAAGCGCGGGCCACGGCACGGCATCGCGTTTCTCTTTCGACAGACGACAGAAGACTATCGATCATGACGGATCTGTACCAAGTTACGAGGATCCCTGAACGGGAGAAGCCACCCCATATAATCCTGCACCCCTATGGGTAACAATGCAACGCCTCCGCGTCCCTAAATGTCGAGTTCCCGAGATGCATTTCGTCATACACTGGACCCTCCGGCGATACATCGCCTTTTTTTGTGTTCCTCCATTTTTCCGCCCCCGGTTTCGACACACTGCGACACATCTACTCTATATACGGCCCGAAATAAAAGGAACGCGATAATTCCGTGATCGTTATTCGTTCCGCCGATGAAGCCGTGAAATTATTCACGAGCGTCTATTATTAAAATTTTCGATGTCACGCGCGATGTAACTTACGGGACGATAGAATATGCGCGTTATTTAAGTAACCTTCGACGAAAACCTAGTGAAAATCTGTTCCGGCTCTACGATCGCGGAGGATCTCGAGGTGTGCAAATTCTTCGCGCGTTCGATGTTCGCGGGAAAAAGAATTTTAAGGAAACTCGTTCGGACACGGAAGTTTCAAAGTCGCGAAAAATGATATCGAATATTCAAGGTACACGCGCCGAGTGATTTCAAAATATTCCGATAGAAACCAGCCCCGTGTTCCACGCGCGACAGTTTTTCACCGGGAAAACAGGTATTTAATTATATCGTCCGGTTCGACGTGATTTTGTGTAATTAAATCCTGTCGCCATAAAATTACCGGGCCGAAACGGGGCGGCGATATTTTTCAATTAAAAGAAAAATATATTCGATTACGCGACCGGCGTGCCCGGGCTGCGAATCGCGATCGCCCAACTATTTTCTCCGCGCCTTTTATTTTTTCTTTTTTTCCGTGTGTGTGTATTTTTTTTTATTTTTATTTTTATTTTTATTTTTATTTTCATTTTTCACCTCCGGTCTGTCGAACGCCCTCTCGACGGTAACGATATTCCATAACCCGCATCCGACACGGTCCACATAATCGGTATCGCGGCGGTGAATGCTGGACGATTATCGACGCACTTTTCCGTACGAATTAATTGGCCCAATTATCGGGACCGAACAATTACCTACTGGCGACCAATTAGATCAACGCTGGTCGTTGTTTCCCGCGCTATCCGGCAAGAAATAATTGGTGCTCGCGTTCTCCGCCCACCCGGACACCAAAAACCGTGAATAAAATCGTCACCGTGGCCCCTTCTCCTCCTCCTATCGGAAAAAGGAGGAACCAACCCGGTTTGCACCGAAAAAATTGCAAAAAGAAAGTAGAAAAAAAAAAGAAGAACTTCGACGAAAGAAACGAGAAGAACGTTAGAAAAAATTGAAGCTACGAAACGTCCGAGGGACACTCGAACAACGACTCACGCTTCAAACGAAAACCCTCCGTTCGCCAATTATCCGTTGGCCTGTTCCCCCCAGGCGACGTCCGATTCGACGATTGTCCGGTGTCCAAGCCACGAAGACGACGACGACGACGACGACGACGACGACGACGACGAGGAATCCGTGACCCGAGAAATCCCCGAGACTCGTCGCGAAAACGTCAACGTCACTAAACGGTCGGTGATTGTGTCCGCGAGCCGGGCCGACACTTTGATTTTCGCGGGCGCGAAACGTCTGCTCGCGGAACCGTGGTCGTGAGGACGGTAAGGGGGGTGGTAAGGGGTGGTAAGGGGTGATAAGGGGTGAAGTGGGTTGGCGATGGCGAGCGACTCGAGGAAAGGGGGGTCGCGTTCCAGAACCGGAGGTAATCACACACGGGTTAGCACGTGTTAGCTGGGGCCAATTCTCGAAAAAGGCCGCAGCTCGTCCTCCAAGACGACCGCGTCTTAGGGGGGTGACTGGGGGGTCTGTCTCTAGGTGAGAGGACCGTCGCGGGGGTTGGAAAGGGGCTAGAGACGATAGAGGCGGCGCCGGAGGCGGGTCGCAGTTTTTCACGAGTTTGCGCATGCGGCTACTTTTATACCCCACCAGCGTTGCCGCCGCCTTGACGTTCTTAAAGGCTTCTTAGGGTGAGTTTTGTCCCCTACCTCCGACCTCCGGCGTCGCGCACCCCCTCGACCGGGCAAGGGGGAGGAGTAGGCACACCGTGGCTGGCTTCGCGCCGCTTCCCAAAGGGTTGCACCGCCGACACGATGCTTGCGGACCGACGACAGTCTCGGTGAACCTCCGGCAACTCGAACCTTTTTGCAACCGATCGCTGCGATCGAATCTATTATATTTTACCGTCGAAACTCCCCCCTAGCTCCTTCCTTCGCTGAACAAAGTCCTGGAAACGTTTCGACCACTCGAAATTATTACGACCAGAATAATTTGTGTATTTCAGTATTTTGCGAACGTAACGATAACGCAACTCGAGAATTTTCAATTCGACAACGGGCAGCTTCGTTTCGGCGAACGGATTCGATGGAAGAATTTTTTTTTTATTTCTAGGGATAAATTTATTCGACGAACCCATCGGTCTTTGTAAACTCTATCGAATATATAATACATTCTTACCACGCGAGAAAAGTATTTCTCAACTCCAACAAAATTGATTATAAAAATCACAAACTTGGAAAATATTGTTGCAACGCTATCCTTCGTGCGGTAGCAATCTCTCCGGCAGTAGAATACATATTTCACGTAAACCGTAAGAATTCTACCATAATTTAAACAGAGAAAAATCTGAACGAAAAATACTAGGTTGTTCGATAAGTTTTGTCGTTTTTTCCATTGTAAAAAAATACTATGACACTTCAACTTTGAACAACTGTAATCTACACGAAACTTTGCACAATTTCTTATTCAACGACGAAACTTACCGAGCAACCTGTTACAAGTGCAAAAAGGAGAAAGATAACGAACAAAAGATACAAAATACTAAAAATTCTTATACTGTCGCAAAGATGGGAACATTAGAAGCTAAACCGATCCGAAACGATGTAAAGTAGAAAGAGTCCTGTAGAGCAAAGGAATGGATGTAATCGAAAAGAAACGACTCAGAAATCGAACTTCCGTTTCTTTCGCTCTTCCCGATTCTTTTTTGTTCTTTTCGCTGATTCTTAAAATTACGGTACCGGTGTCCCCGATAGTCACGAAGAAGCTCCCGTGTCTAAGGGGTTAGTCAGCTAGCCAGGGGATCTTGTGTAAGTATCATCGGCACGAGGTTCCGCGTCGATCCTACGTAACAAGATTGTCGAGAGAAACCAAAGGAGTAGCGCTAAGGAGTTGTCGGTCTGGAGGCGGCTGAAATCAGATTAGCAGCCAGACGCGTAATCGGGGCTTCTCGACGGCTACCAGCGGACATCGCGTTTCTACGAGAAACTGCATCGTCTAATCATCGATGTTTCTCGTAAAACAAACTTCCGAGCGACAATAACGCTACGATACTCTTCGACTTATCATCCTTCCACGCGATGACGCTAGAGCCGCGACTACGCGAATAATTTCATTTTAGAACCGACGAGTATGCAAATATCGCTACTCGAATTATTCTTCGAATAGCCGAGTATCCAATTATCGTTATTCGAGTACTGTTCTTTGAATAAGAAATTCAGAAGTATTCGTATATTCTCCCTGTTCGAATAACGCAAATATCCGTAATGTATTTAAGCATCATATTTTGTCGTCAGATTCTTAGAAAGTGATCGATCGTTTAAATTTGTATCGGCTATTTTCTTTACACGGTGCGAAGAAAAAATAGTTTATTGTTTTCATTGTTCTCGTTTCGATACTTTACGAACCGTTTGGAGGAGGTGTTTACGCACAAGAAACAGTAGCCCGCCCACCGGTTGTCTGGCCGATAAAAGGTGATATCTGTTACGTAGAATCCAATCGCCTGATCAGCGATCGTAAAAATAAAAAACAGGATTCCGTACCAAAACCATTAACCAGATTCCCACCTGTTCGCCAATGTGTCCCAACGTGTTCGTGATTTCGTCCCGATGCGCTTCTGCAGAGGTCTGGCTATGTATCCGGAGGAAAATTGGCAAAGGGAAATGCCGCGGGGGTGGCGTGGGGGCTCATTTTTCGATAGGGGTTGCAACCGAGACGGCATTGCCTGTCGGGGGTGCGGGAACAAGAGAGAAGAAAGAAGAAGGACGCCTCGTCGCGGAGAAAATAAGAAAGCAAATTACCTAGCAGTCACCTACCCCTCGGGGTGAGGTGTCGATATGACATGTAGGGAGACAAGGGACCCACGGCTGGCAACCCCTGGGGTTTATTACAAGGGTGGAATCAAATACACCGGGTGTCAAAAAATGAAACGCCACCCCACCGCGTTCCTTCTCCGCCCTACCCGCGCCGGAACGAGCCTGGGATGAGGTCACGGTAACTTACAGAACGGTAGGAGGGGTTGGAGTTGTAACGGAGTTGAATTCGGATGGTTCTTCGCGGACTGGGGCTGCAGATGGCTTTTCCTTCGTGAACCGCTGTCTGGAGCCTCGATAAAAAATTGCGCAGCAGCGATTACAACCCCGAGACAATTTCAATAATTGCGTAATAAGAATGTTTGTACACCGAGAACGGAAAGTAACGACTTTTTCCGTCGATGAGAATTTATATTCGCTACATTTTCACAGAGTTCGCTTTCCATACGGTTTCCTCCATAGTGACGTAAAGTAAGAATCGAAAGAACTGGGAAGAAAATTATGAAAATACAAATCCTAATAGAAAAGGAGAAAAGATACAAATACAAATACAAATGGAAAACGGGGAAGGTAGAATCTTACGAAGCACCGTGGATCTACAAATACGTTCAAGATATTTAAGATACTCTAGTAACTGAATTGTAAAAAATATTACGAGGATGGAAAATTTACCCGACAAGAGACTTGAAAAAGTGAAAGACGAATGTGCGTACGGACAGTTCGTTTGATCGCGTGAGTAACAAGTGGGTGATTTAAATGGACATTAGAGGTGGAAAAAAAGAGATATTCTTAAACAATCGTGGATTTAAAACGTTGTAAATAAGTTACGAGTGGACACGAATTAATCGGTAAAGAAATTGAATTATTATTCGCAGCTACGTAAACATTAATATTGCATTAATACCGAGATTACGTTGTGTAACAGCAATTCGCAACACCTCGCCCCTTTTCCTTCCTTTCTGTCTTATATTTTCAGAAACTTGTATTTCTATTTTGTTATAGCAAATAAAATCATTACGTACGATAATTACGTTCGTAAGGTAATGGTTGACAGGAATTAATTTTCCTCGGCGATTTACAATTTTAGTAAAATATTATACAAGAGTGTAAGAAAAATTACAGCAATGGAACAGTTCTGCTTTCAATAATTAAATAACAATGGTATTTATAAGAATAGGATTACGCAACGATATTCGATAACTGCGAAATAAACACGGCGATAAGAAAAAAGTTTCGAAAAAAGTAACCTTTCCGAAAAACCGTCCGATCAATTTTAAAGGAACGCTTATTTCGGTGTCTTGGATAAATTACGACGCGAAGTATTCTTGGGTAAAATCGATAGGAAAACTCAAGAAACCATGGTGGATTTTTTCTCCGAAGAGAAATTTTCTCGAAGTAATCAATTCTGTAGCCAGCTTATTACAGAAAATCGTTGTCTCTCGCGAAACCATCGGTGGGGACGAGGCCGAAGGGGATAGTACCGTTCCACCCCTGCATCGTCACCCCATTTGCCGGCTTCGCGCTCTTGTTTGTTTCGTAATCTTTAAGATCGGAAGGGTTCGAGGCTGCCGAAGTGCTGGAAATCTATTGTCGAGCTCGATTCTTCGTCACCCTCGATGTTCGACCGACGAAACCCACTAATTAGATCGACGCGAACCGCGAGACTCGAGTTCCAGCGATCACGATCGTTCGTTGAAAAATGACACCCTTCGTTTAAAAGGTTACCGGATACCGTGAACATGTTTCCAGCAACGAGGACGATTCGTTTTCAGCCTTCAACGACGGAACTTCTTGCAGGCGGGTAGAAGGAACGAGTAGTGATTAAATATTATGACCAGCGCAATCTTCGGAGACGCGTCTACGAAAAACGTTACTTAGGATAATTAAAAGGACGTTTTGCCAACGGAATTCGCGCACCGAGCCACGTGACGGAAACACAATTTTCCCCTTCGAGTCTCCTGATCACGATAATTCTGTCGCGCGAACCGTTCGATGTCCTATTGCAACGCGAGCTAAGTATTATTAATTTCGAAGACCAATTTCGCGATTAATAAAACACGAGATTCAGGTGGTAAAGAGTTATTTGAAATCGATCTCCCGGTACTCGTTAATCATCGCCAGACTTTGTCGAAACAATCGAAAGAGGTCCACCAATTTTTAATCGAAAAATTTTCTATTTTCATATCATCGTGTACAACTACAAACCTGTAGAAGATTTTTTTAAAAATTTGATTGAAAGTTTTACGGTTTTTGATATTCCGCTGTACGGTGGAAAAGAATTTTCGAAACAAATTAATTTTTCAAAAACTTTGAGTCGTCGAAATTGCCTCGTAAATCTTTGTACCGAATATTAGAAAACGCACCTTTTGTCATTACGAACACGAATTTCTCTCTGCGAGACGAGTGTCCTGGATGATCCACGATGGAAACGTCTTCCAGACGACGGTAACGTCGTCTTGGACACAAGCAGCAGAGACGAGGGTCCGTTAGTGTCGAGAAACGACTCGTCACACGAAGGGTGCACCCCCAACCCCTCGCCAGCATCACCTAACTTTCTCACCGTCTCTGAGCAACCTCCGATTACCCTGGTTACGCGAAAGTCTCGAGTGTTCCAAATATGGCACTCGCGAATCAGGGATGTATTTACCGGGCTCCCGATCTCGCAGATCTTCGTGTGCGAACGTTTAACATTTTTGAAAATTATGATCCTTTGATAACATTTATTTATCGCGCTATACGTATAGACATTTACAACCGTCTCAATGATATGCAAGAAAAACCAAGTTTTGTTCTTCGATTGTCGGAAGAAATTACCAACGATATCTGCCATAATTTTTCCATTATCGATAAAAGTATAAATTTTCGTGCTCGATTCGCTACTTTCGCTCGAAAAGCGCGTCGTTTTACGAATTTTCAATTTTGTTCACTTATTTTAGTACCACGGATAACTAAATCCATTTGAAACAAAATTTTCTTTGTACATTTACTCCAGCTAATGGTATTGTCAATCACTTTTGTAGCAGAAACAAATTTGTTTTTCGTACACTTCTTTAATAACCGTTTTCGACGTATCGGTGTACGAAAATTTGTAGAGATTTTACAACAGTCGCTCGATACGTGTGCCAAATTTGAAAACGATCGATCGAACGGTTCTAACATAATAAATTCCCTAGCCAGCCTATATCTCGGTAGCTGTAAACGTAAAATTCCCTTTAAACGGTTCGCCTATTGTCGAAAAGTTCGCGTTGTAAATATTTCGAGTTTCAGTATCACAGGGACTATTGTATCGTAGCAGTATCAATTTGGTAAATACAGAGGTCTTTCGAGAGTGAGCCGACCGGGATTAAAGCACACTTTGGTCAGCAATTACAAAGAGTCGAGGCACCGCATGTGGAAAGTAACTGGCGAAGGGATCACCGGAACACAACCGCTCCTTAATCAGGGTAGTTTCGTTACCCTGTCCCTCGCAATCGTCATCGTCTCTGACCAAGAACGACCCAAGAGAGAGCCGAGCCGGAGGCGATCCTAGGGTCATTTCCATTCGCTCCTAGCAAAGTGGTATCATTTCCCAAGAGGCCAGGGGTCCGCTGGACTTCAAGGTCCTGTGGCACAGCTGCCCTCTCGCTCCATCGAGTACGACTCGGTCCAGCTGTAAGGATCAATATACGCGTACGGGAACACGAGCACGGCTCGCGATAGAAACCATCGTTGATAATGAAATTGTTCCGGGCACAGTTTCCCCGTTGTTGAAACCTATGCTTCATACCGACTACGGACGACACAAAGGGACGTTTCTGGGTGGCATTCGCCGGTGGCTTCGTCGGATCCGTATCCTTCGGCCCGGAACTAACTACCGATGATGTAATCTTTTTTACAGATCCCGCGTACCGGAATTATGGTCCGCCGATTTGCATGGAAATGGGAAGCCGGTGTTCGAAGTCGGACTCGTTTCGCGAACCTTGATAAAATTCCCTCTACAACACGGTCCAGAACTTACCGTTATCTTTCTTCGAAGTCTACGTGCCCGAATTGGGACACGCGAATCGGTTCTCGATCGTTGTTTCCTCGAAGTACGTTTCGAGTAGACGCGTGGTTCGCATCAGGGGATATTCGACTTTGTTCTCCGTTCGAAGATCGGTATCCCGTCATCGTGGGAGACGGTGAATTAGCCGTGGACGTTCCCAAGCGGTGTTACGTCGCATCGATGAAACGCTTCCCGTTAAGGGAGTACGAAAAGAAACCCGATAGTTAAGAGAAACACACGCAACTCTCCGGGCAGTTTCGGGTGGCAAGGTCTTACACCGGCAACGGTTTATCAAATTGCAGGGCTGCCCTGTGCGCCGCTAAAGGGATGTAAGGGTCGTAAGGTGGAACGAAGTTGGGGGTAGCTTATTAGAACCACGACAGCAGCCCTGGCTCCACCTTGAAACCTCCAACCAACCACCATCCTGCCGTGAGTCTTACCACCTTGCCCCCTTCCATCCAGCCGTCGCCTTCCTATCTTCCGCTCGACGCCCTCCCTTCTTCCCCCTACGCTCCCTCGCTCTTTCTCTATATAGTTCAAGCACCGTAGAAACGTGGCTCAACATAAAGGGACGCCAGGGACCGTCGTACTTGCCGCTCGTCTTTAATCTACGAGGTCACCGAGCAACGACGACGACTACTACCCTCCGAGCGAACGAGTACGGGCACCGAGAAGACGTTGCTACCTTCGAAAGATTTTCAACGTTAGGTCAGATTTGATGTTCGGTCCGAGCCGATGGGCGAATCCGTGTGTCGCAAGGTCGCATCGTTTCGAAAGAAACGAAATTTTCCGAGTCGGTTCTCTCGGATCTGATCGCGTAGCGGAACAACGGTACGTCCGAGTCGTTGATAGACGTAAGAACTACTTCGGTCGAAAATAAGGTGTAGTCGATGCGTCTCGAGTTGGACGTCAGCTCGTCAATTCCGGTCGGAAATAGGTATCGACGCGTGGTCCCGGGGGAACGGTAGTTCTTTAGGCAAGACCGGGACCGCGTGTAGCAGCCTGATTCAAAAAGACGGGCCGCGGCAGCCTCGCCGCTTCTCTCCAGGGGGTAGTTTTAAAATTCATCCCCCATACGAGGAGTAAAGGGCCGCACGCTACACGGTGCTCATATCAATCCGTAAGATCGATAGAAAGTGTCGGTGGGTCTGGATGGTGGATACGATGCAGAATCACCGGCGATTCCGAGCGAATTACACGGCAGTAAATTCGCTCGGGTATCCGACGACTCCCCTGAAAACAATTATCATAACTCAGATTTCAGCTAGTCGAATTCTCTTGAGCCAACAGTTATCACCGGCCGGGATGACGTACGGAAAGAGCGTCGAATTTTGTTAGACATCGAACAAACTTTTCCCAGACAGAATCCCTTTTATGCCTTTATCTATATCTCTGGCAGCATTCGATCGACTCTGTTTGACAGATTACTCATCCTGTAGATTTTTTGTTTTTTTCCGTTCACGCCGGAGCATAAACCGTTTACACTGTTTCTCGCCCCGTATGTCTTCCACGAAGGGAATCCTTGGTAATCCAGATTTATTTATCTCTCGATAATGTCCAGGGCCGGTGCATCGAGCATCGCGACTTCCGTGTTTTCCATAAATCAAGTCTCTCGCTCGCTCGGAAAAAATTGATCGGCACTGGGTTAAGTTTCGTTGCGTGTCGCGAACGGCTCCGATCGCACCACGGTAATCGTATCGATCCAGCACTCTTGATCCATTAATGAACTTCCCAGGGCACGTTTTACGCTGGCTACCTGCGATTTTCACGCTGCATCCGTTACATTCGACGCGACGGTCAACTCCCAAAATACCACTTGAGATATTTCATTTTATATTTCACGATCGATGGTAACTCGTACGCGCGTTAATACCGGACATTGGAGTTGCATTTTTAAAATACCCGCTGTTGCGTTACAAACCTTTCGCCGAGAACGAATCCGTTGTAACAGCGCAAATGGTACAATTCGTCGGACTCTCTCGAAGACGGTGAATTTATAAATGAAAATAACAAAAGGCACGTTTAAGAGGAGAAATTATTTCAGCGAGAGATCGAATAACATTTATTTGTATTAACGTTACATCACTTTGCGAATAAGAAGCAGAAAGAAACGTAACGTGTGTATAACGATAATACGTTGTATCGATGAATAGAAAATATCCAACGCGCGTTAATAATTATTGAATTTATGTTCGCGTTATGAGTCACAATTGAGGCAACGATACATTTTGTATATTTTCCTTGCGGCTCCGTAACTTTCGTAAAACCGTACTTCATATTTTATACTTTAGACAGTGTTTTCGATACGTATCGTACCGATACGATTCAAGAATCGCGATAAGCCTTGAAAAATTTTCGACTTACGTTTCACACTTAATTACCCGTGTAAAAGAGACGCAAAATATTTTACGCTGAATAATTACGTCATCGTACCTGGAATTTTAAAATCACGGCGCGTACAAAAAAAAAAAGGCGATCCGTTAATTTCTTATTCAAACTTTCCATTACTCGATTATTTCGTATATTCGCTTTGTATACGATGATACAATCGTGGCGAAAGTATCGTTTCCCGCAATCTTCGAGTTCGTTGTACATTTTCGGGTGAATTTCCCGAAAAATTTGAACGAAATTCTAAACTCTTCGTCGTTCTCGTTTAAATAAATATTATTAAATTCATTTTTTCATCGCAATACGAAGCTACTTGCCCGGTAGGGAGTCGTTACATCGTTGCAGGAGTCATTAGCTAACTGTACACCGACATTCTTTCCACAAGGGAAGCGTGTCATCTCTCTCGTCGTTACTTGCCTTCGGTAAAGCCAAAGGAATTTTAATCATTTTTTCTTGTCGTTGCACGAAAGAAACATAATCCCTTCGTTACCCCCTGACAGAGAATTTTTATGGTACACGAAACGATAAAAATCCTTTACTGCGCTAACTAGCGTTCTTTCTACACGGAATCCATTCTCCCCGAGAAAAGAATCCCATTGTGCGACTAGCTATTTTCAAACCAGTATCGGTCGTTGCGCGATAAGAAAGAAATTATAAAGGGACAATTTAAATGACCAATTACGCACCGGGTGACTCTCTCCCGACTTGTAGACCATAAGCCCGTTCGGTCCGTTCCCAACGCGGAAGCTCTCGTGCTTGGAACTTAACGGTTGTCGGCTCGATCGAAGTTTTTCAAAGAAGAACTTGTTTGAAAAAATTTGCGGCTCGAGAATACGTACCCGTTGTCGAGCACTTTGGTAGCTTTCGTAGGAAGATCGTGTTTTCTCACGACAATTACATCATCGCCCCTGCCCCATTTTCATTCCTACTCTCCCCCGTACGTTGCATACGGGGATCGAGTGAAATCCTTGCTTACAGGACTGGTAAACAAGCGATAGGTCTCCCAATGTCGGCGTCTTCCGCGACGACAAAATTCCTCAAATATTTATCCGTCTTTCCCTTCGAACCCTTCAATCGACGCCTCCCCAAACGCCACTTCCGTTTCACGCTCCCGGAGAGTGTGTCAATCCTGACGCCTATCGACGTATGACAAATACCTCGTCCCCGTTGCTTGCACTTTCCGTCAGCCCTGACGACCGTGACAAAAGGACGAATCGGGAAAGGAAGAAAAGACTCGTAAGGGTGACTGTCGCGAAGTCACCGTCCCTTCTGCTTTCGCCAACGGTCTCTCTTTCCTACGATAAAACGTTCCGACTCCCTGCGAAACATCGAACGTCACGGTTGTTTGTCCTCCACGTGATTCGAGTTTCTTACGCGCGCCTTAAAGATTTCCACTCGTCCCAAAAACATACGTCCAGAAGCGACATTGATCATCTTCGGATGTACCGACGCTCGATCTAATATATTCTTAACCGTAGCAACCTACCGACCATCGAAAAGAAATTACCCGATACAAAAACGCGTCTCGATTCGAGGACGTGGATCGCGATATCTTCGTAGGTTCGATCGTTGCGCCATCCAGGCTTCATAAATCTCGGACACGGTAGGTCTGTCGATGTTCGAGGGAAGCCCGGTCTATCGAGCGTTGGAACTTGGCCCCCGTGTCAGGAACACGCGGCAGTAGTTCGCGATTAATTTATTTTTCCCTAGTCGGCCGTTAATTGTTAAACTTAGATGAGCGGTCGTCGGCAATCCCGCAGTTAGACTTCGACTCGGAAGAAAGGAGAGGAGACGAGTCGCGGGACCGGGGACAGAGGGGAACGGGGAACCGAGGAAAAGAGAACGCGACCGATCGGAGAGGAACGAACATTGACGATCCTCGAAGAAGGAGACGAGCGACTCCGCTACGGAGGAGGAGGGAAGGCTGACTGGGGGTTGAAAATTTGCTAGGCAGGGTGCGGACCGGGAGAAGAGAATCGAGAACTTCGGTAGGGAATCGAGGCGGGAAGCCAACGCGCGACTCGAACGGTGGATCGGGTTACCCGGATAATTAGAACGATGATTAGGAGAGAAACACGGCTCGTTGACCAATTCTTTCTCGGGGCGTTCGTTGCTCGAACCGACCGACGTTGCCTTACCGAAGATCGGCTTTCTTTCAAGGGGCGTCGCGCTGAATGGGACCGAGAGCCGAAGAACGGTGTAATTACCTTGCCCTGGAACTCGACCCGTTACGGTAACAACCACCACCGCCCGAACGACGACTAAACCATGAACGAACCCGACGCGATACGCGATACGCGATATTCCGACTACTACCGCCTTACGAGAGAATTTATATCCACTCGGAGAGACGGTACGATCGCCGATAAAGAAGAAAAAACGCTGAACCTAACCAAATTCCTCGAACACCACGGGTAACCGTCCCGAGGATAGGTGAAATCGCTATCGACAAGCTTCGGGGAATATTACGGCACCCCGGTGACGCATTTTCATGGCCCTCAGCGTGATTGGTCGTTCAAGTTCGTCCCCGCGAGATCACTTGACCGGATATCGGTAAGCATCGTAAAAAGCGGAAAAGGTCGAGACGTGGCCCGTACAGATGGAATATTTAGAGGCTCGACGACGGAGTTGTACACGGTGCTTTACCGATAGCTTTTCTTAAACGGTAGGAAGATTTTCACGGGGAACTAGTGTCGGACAGTTGGACTTGACTTCGCAGATTCATCTTTTCTCGGTTAGGTTCTTTCCACTCGACGCCGCTTAGCTCCATCCGCGTTGAAGTACGCGTGAATATTTGATCGGTCCTTCAACCTTCGCCTCCTTCGCCTCCTTCGCCTCCTTCGCCTCCTTCGCCCTCCCGCAACCTTCGCCTCTTACCTAACCCTCGGTCCCAGCTGCGGTGAATTATTTAACGCCCCCAGGGACACCAGTTACCAACATACATCTGTGTGTCAGCGAGATTTTCAAACTCTTTGTTTTACACATCGCCGATTACATAATGGGCAATTGCACAGAGCCTGTCAAACACTTCCAACCTTCTGGAAATCTAACGCAAACGATGTTTCGTCTAGCTGGTAACGTCTTTCGTCGTGATCGATCAAAGCTGCCGGAGTAGGGACACTCGCGAACGAGCGAACATTGCTCTTCGTGGAGAACGCTGATGCGACAATAGACAGGGCTGAACAAACATTTTATCCTTTCGTGGACATCGACCGAGCCGAACAAAATTACGAATCCAATGTTATTTTAAGAACCTCCTCATTTTTATCGCGATACACGAACGGTTCGTATTCGTTATTTTTAGCGTAAACGAATCCGCAAATAACGAATATGCGCCTTACGGTACAATCGAATTGCGAGCGTCTTAATTGATCGTCAAGCCTAAGGTAAAAGACGAATTTGAAACGTTTAACGTCCATTAAATTTAAATTGAATTAAATCGAAAGAGGGAGAACAATGGGAGCGAGCGGTAGCGCTACGCGCGGAGAAATGCTGAAATCTTTGAATAAACTTAAACCGATGGATTATATACCGACCAGAAAGTTCAACTACGGACAAAATATAAAATAAACCTTGCTATATAAGCATTGTCCGTATCGAATGGACTCTCGATACGAGTTCAAACGAAATTTAACATTACGTAACATTGACTTTGTCCAATGTCATTATCGTCAACGGGGTCTCCTTTCGCGATATATTTAGTTTTATCTAGCGCTCCGTTATCTCTCGAATGGATAGCATTTCGACATTATCGTTCCTGGTGTACAATCGCGATACAATGTGCATTTTACGATTCGAAAAAACTTAAAAATTTCAATATTACAGTTCGAAATACGTAACACGTGGCAACGGTGTAAAAATTTATCAACAATTTCAGGCGATAAGTAGCGGTATCGATTCGATTTACTTATCGTTTTGTTTGCGATTCGAACAAGATACGCGTTATCTCGACATCGTTTAGATCGGTACAGTATACTTCCGACCAGATAAGGTGACTCGTGTTAACAAAAGTTTATTCGTTCGTTTCGT
Organism: Ptiloglossa arizonensis; assembly: GCF_051014685.1. Lineage (NCBI taxonomy): Eukaryota > Metazoa > Arthropoda > Insecta > Hymenoptera > Colletidae > Ptiloglossa > Ptiloglossa arizonensis. The sequence goes on from NC_135061.1 coordinate 7,199,119, forward strand.
TTCAAGGAAATACAGTATATTAAATGCGATCCCTTCTCCTTCTCGACAAGCTCTTGGTTGTTGAACGCGCAAAACGCTAGATGGAGTCATCTAACTCTCCGGTTAAAGTGCAGTTTAAACCTCTGTTATAGTAAATTTATAGAGTTCTTATTTTCCCCTCTTTTCCCTATAACCGAGATTACAGAATGCATTCACATTTATGTAAAGATAGTTTCACGCGTTGAAGCGAGAACGCGATCTTATTAACGCACCAAACCGATGGCGTTATCCGGTAGCGAAGAATTCAAAGTATTTTTTTCGTAATCAGATTTCGGAACCGGAGGCGCCATCTAGCGACGGCTTAAATTAAAAAAATGTTTCGGTACTTCGCCGCTAGATATCGCCACCAGGCTGAAATCGGCTCTGGGTCAAGTTAAATTACATTCGCGCAAACGTATCGAAATAACATGTGCGATAAACGGCAACTGCTCATTGGTTAATAACACAATTATAACGTATAAATAACACCATCTAGCGTTTCGTTCGGACGACAGCCAAAAGCTTATCGAAAAACAGCCGGGAGACGCTTCGACGCTATTCCCCTCAAATGGCAAGAATTAATGAACACGCGTTTGTATGTACTTGCGTGGCAACTGGTTCGCGTCGTTAATTACTGTCCTCGATACAGTGACGCGACAATGGCAGAGGGTTCGGAGTTGACTTTTTTTGATCTGAGACTAGTTCACGATCACTTTGACCGTGCTCTCTTACAAGAAGACGATGTAGATCTTAGAGCCTACTTGGATGCCTACAATGAACTCTACAAGTAAGAAAACAGTGAAACAGTTGTTTTCTTTGTTGATCATAACCTTCGCTCGGCGAGCAGCTAGAATTCGGCCTAGTTAATGCACATTCGTTGGCATTTCTTTCCGACCTAAGAAAGAAATTAGTCATTTTTCATTATCGTACGATCTTAGCGTAACATCGTTACATATGAAATATCCGCATTCGCATAATATTATTCCGTTCAAGTAAGTTTGCAAATACGTGCAAACAATGGACTCCTACCATCTGTATTCTTTTGTACGTATAACGTACGCGTGATGTAATTTATAACTCGTGTTGCATAGATTTTTCCAACTGATGGGCAGTGTCTTTGGCTTCGTGTCCTCGGATTTGAAGCAAAAAATTGAGATACTGATAGAGTTGGTAAAGAACGACGATCAGAATTATACTACCATCAAGTCTATGATAATGTACGAGAAGGAGAATAATATTCTCGACAAGGGAAATTACACGAACGGTGCGCGTACTTTGCTAAGACTTCATAGAGGTTTAGGTAATACGTCGTGCAAAAGTATATTCGCGCAAAGCCGTTGTTTCTTGTACGTTGACGACTTTTTAACTTTCAGATTTCATCAGAGAATTTCTTAGACAGCTGAGCGACCTCGCGGACAGCGATAAAACGTCCAGTTGTTGCCAGGACGCGTACAACAAAACCTTAGCCAAACATCATCCATGGGTGATTAGAAAAGCAGCAGTGGTCGCTATGTATACGATGCCTACCAGAGAAGTTTTATTTAAAAAGGTAAACGATTATACGAAAAGACTGTACATACTTTGGCTTTCGATACGTTTATTTCAGGTTTGCGGAATAGATGTTCAAAGAAACGTCGATGTTTTGCCAAAAATGTTAGAGGTAACTGCAGATGTGTTCAACCGTACCCATATTCTCTACGAGATCCATGAACTTCACACTCTGCCGTAAAAGTAAAAACTTTTAACGCTAAAACACACGCGATCCAAACATTCCACCTTTAAAATGTGATACGCAAAAATTCTATACAATTAAACAACACCCTTCTCAACGTTTTGTTTATACAATCGTATACGCAATCGTAATGTATTTACTGAAATTGTACAAAATGCACTAGCTTAGGTTCCCGTATCTTTTATTATACGGAGTTCTATTAATTTATATGTATTTATTATATAGAATCCGCGAAAATATCTGTTTGCTCAATTCAATGCATATTATTTATTCGTTTATTGTTTTTATCGTATACAGTATTGTATAATAATACCGATGAAGTAAAGTTTGGTAAAAAAATATCTCGGACCCTACCTATAGTGACGGTAGTGATTTATTTTGTCGATTAACAGCTGATGCAGCTGCTATTCGAAAGAGTCATATTTAGTGCCATTTCCGCCCGAAATGTGTCATCGAAGGAGAGATCGGACGTTAGCAGTCCTGAAAATGTTTATCATCGGTAAAACAGTTCGGAGTGGAAAAATCGATGCTCGACGATAGTGTATTACCAGCGATGCTTGCTGTAAGGAAACAAACTGCAGTCCCAGCCACGAAAGCCCTCACCACGGCGCTGGTGATCTGTTCCCGTCTGTTCGGTGCCAAGGAATTTAACACCCCAAGCGTGATTCCTATAGAGCCTGGATTTGCGAATCCACAGATTGCATACGTAGCGATCGCCTCGGTTCTACCATAAATTTTGTTTTGTCGTTTGAACTCTCCCAACTTCTGATAGGCGATAAACTCATTGACCACAGTTTTCAGACCTATCAGAGTCGCGACGTACTCGCACTGCTCCCAAGGTACTCCCATGATCCAACTCAACGGCATGAACACTCTCGACAGTACGAACTAAAAACACCAAACGGCTAACTGTATCCGCGACAGTGAATCTCTAGGATCACCTAGGATCGATCCTAAAAGGATGTTTCTCGACGAAAATCGTCTCGTTGCCTCACTTACTTCGAAGCTGAGGTCCTCGAAACCGACCAGTATGCCCAGCCAACCGAGCAGTCCGTTTACCAACGCGATAAAAGATACGAACGCGACGATATTAGCGATTATACCCAAAACTATGGGAATCCCTGATGCTGCACCTTTACTGGCAGCGTCCATCAAACTAACGTCGTTCCTGAACGAGTTAACGAATACGTATTAATGTACAATCGAAGAGCCGATATTGTGCAGTGTGCACGACTCACGATTTCTCTAGTTTAATGTCATCGTGAGAGATCTGAGACTTCTCGGTCTCCGGATAAAATAGTTTTGAGTAACAGAGAGCCGCAGGTGCTGCCATCAGCGACGCCGTTAGCAAGTGAGTCGCGTTTGCTCCGAACCCTATATAGGCAGCCAACACCGTTCCTATATTTAAACAGAAATTACTAAATCCCCCCTATGATGGTAAAAATCGATGAAAATATTAACCGTATTGATACTTTCTTTTCACTAACCTGATACCGATCCAAAACCCGAGCACATGATAGTATGCAGCTCCGAGGTAGTTAATTTATTTAAGTAGGGTTTCACGAGCAACGGAGATTCGCTCTGGAATAGAGAAAGAAATTATGCCGTCCGAACGATAGTTACCTTTCGTATCTATCGCTTTACCATTCCGACGAAAATATTGGAAACACAGATTACTGATTCGCAGATCGTCGCCCCTAGTAATCCCTGTAAAACCCGGCCCAGGTTCAACACCACGCATTGCATGATGCCTAGATAGTACAAGATTTGGATGATGAAGCAAAAGTAGAAGATCACCGGCAACACCTACGGAGAAACGTATTCGATCGGTCTCTCAACAATCTTCGAATTATCTGTAAGGTGACCACTGACCGAAAACGCGAAGATCCCATTCTTGACCAGCTGTTCGGAGAAGATGAAACTAGCACCGTGTTTAGCGAAGTTGAGAAATGTCACCACTTTATCGGAGATGCACTTGAAAATCGCTCGGCCGACGATCCATCGTATCGTGAAGAGACCGAACACGAATTGCAGAATCAGTCCGCATAAAACGGGCCTCCATTTAATCTACATGAATTTACACAGGGATGAAACGTCATTGGCTGAAACGTCGTGGCAGATTTCGTTGCTATCGGCTCGGAGCTGGGATTCTTACGAACACCTTTCCCATGAAAGTAAAATACACGGCGCGCAATATTTTCGATATATCGACGATGAAATATTTATTGCAACGATACGCATTTAAATAGTTCCGAACGTGTGTAAAGTCCCTCTGAAATCTGACATTCAAAAATCCGCAAGAACCTCAGCCGCGAGGCGATACTTTAAATGCACACTTGACAACCGGCGATGTCGAGGTGCAAGTTCAAGAGACGATTAATAATATTCAGCTTCCGATTTACTCACATGACCGGGATGCTTGGAAAATATCCATCCGAAGCTAATCAAGATAACGACACCGACACCGCTCATCAATCTCTCTCGAGAATCGACCGTATCGAAAATAAGAAAGATTACGATAGCCAAAAATATACAAGTATAAATTACTGTCTGGAAAGCGATGCTCCCGTATCTGTAAGTAACGGTAACGAAACACATTTTATTACTTATCGAGCGTTATTTAGATCACGATAAGACGATCGACGATCGTAAATCTCGTAAGCATTGTTCCTTACTTGCTTCGTTGATATTTTCGAACCCAATGGTGGCACGGTCGGATACATCGGCCGAGTGTCTTCCCGACGATACGTTTTACAACCAAACTGTAAAGCACACCGCCGTACCCAAACACCAACAGAATCATTAACATTCCATGACCGTGACACCAATTGAAATCGTTCCCGTCATCTGATGGAAATAAACATTTAGCTTTAATTGTACTTTTCACGCTGCGAACTTAATCGTAATGGGGATCGCATTAACCTACTGTAGTTCCTCCAATATAAAATGGCGAACACGAAGTAGGTCAATATCACACCGTTCAACAGGGCCAGGAACAGTAACCTGCAGATTCTGGTATGCCTCGACCGGAAACCATCCACTGCGTTGTATACTGTTGCTAAACAACCTTTCGGTTCGGCATTTACCCTCGTTTCCTGCGAGCGGGCAAATGTGTCTTAACCAAGTGGCGAACAAGCGTACGGCGATCTTTCCCTTTTCTTTTATTTTTCATCGATAACGATACTATACTTTACTTTCTTTATATAAACCACGAATAAAGTACACACGCTTTATCGATACTTAACTTTGAACCGTGTAACGCGTTCAAGTTGTATTTACTACTAATCCTGATGGAACAATGACACGTTTTGTTACTAACGTGCATAATCAACCGATTGGCTAAGGATTCCAAGAAACGATTACATTCCTCCGTAACTCCAGACACAAAGAATCGTAAACACGTTGCATACCTTGCCTTTTATTGATTCGTCGATCCGATAGCCAACCTCTAACGCGTTCAGCTCGTTGTTCTGCAAAAATAATAATTTGTTATCGCTATTCGATATCTTTGGTACGCGTATCCAAGCTACGATCAAAAATAGGTCAAATTTTCTTCGAACGCTGGGAATCCGAATAAAAGTAATTCGTTCAAAGACAACATTTTTAGTTTTATTCAATTTTCTTCATTCTTCGATACATTGTATCGTACAAAGAATAATGTGCACCGTGGTGTATGTGTATGCAGTCAGAAGCTGCTTTTAATACTAATCTCAAAGTTATTACACGACCGCAAACAATTAACAATAAGACAAACGAGACGAAGCAAGGAAGTAGATCAAACTGAGATGGAAATGGTAGTACGTTTGAAAGCAGAGTGGGTTACGAGGTCACGAATTTCGGGGGGAGTTTAATAACGAGAAGAAACGCAGTGAACCGAGATTTCAAATGCAGACGTACCAAGTCGTTCAATAAGTCTTGTTCAAAAAAGGGAAAAATGCGATTAAATTTACAACCATTGTGTACGAATCGAAGGTAGAAATTTTGGACACGTGGATAAGAGGTAAAACGAGAGGGAAGACAAGGTCCATGTACAATATAGCACTAATCGAAAAGGAAGATTACGAAAAACTGGGACAAGAGGAGTTTCCGAGGAATGGATAAAATGCAACGAGACGAATGTCGAACACGAAGACGAGAATAAAAAGCACAATACGGATTCGCGACACGATGTACAAAATTCCAAGCAGGTTCTGGACGAAGATCGACATTTTTGAGAACTCGAACCAGACGAATGGCGACAGAATTCATGCGATGCGTAAGATACGAGCGGATCCATGATACGCCACATGGTAATGAGTTTCAAAAGCTTTCGAGAAGTCTAACGATACAAAGATGGCAAACATTAATTGCGTCGATGAACCTTTGAAATTGAGTCTTTCGTGCATTAATGCATTAATTTACAACGATAAAATATAAGTCCTTTTTCGATGAGTAAAAAATAAAATAGAATAAAATAAAACAATTTTTTTTCTATGCACGTAATGAAAAATCAGATTAAAAAAAAATTGACTTTAATAACACTTATAGTACACGAAGGACAGGAGTAAGACAAAAAGGGAGACATTGTGTTAATTGATGCCAGAAATATTGTAAAAGCTTGCAGAAGTGAGTTTAATATATTCAACGACGGAGTAAAGATTAAAGCTGGTAAAAGGTGTGAAGGAGAATAGGAGAGATCGATAATATTAGGAGATGAATGAATCGACATAAAGAAATGGGTAAAGTGCTAGGGGGGGGGGGGGGGGGGTAGGTGCGTGCGTAAGAGAAATAACGCAGGAGTGGCCACCACTACGCGGGGGGTCGTACCGGACTAAGAAGGCCCAGCCGATGGGACTGTGGAGTTTTCCGGCGACGATGACATAACGCAGGCCCATCGTCTGGTCAGCGTCTTAACGACCACCTGAGAGAATTAACGCATCCGGCCTACGCTTCTTGTATCCCCCGGGACGACCCTGGCCCCGTGATTTCGCTCACGTAGGCCCAAAAACCTAAAGTACGAAAAAGGTCATCGCCTTACACGGAAGGGTCTTTGGTAGCCAGCATCGAGGGTAGAACAGAGTAGGTGGCGTAATTGTTACAGCGTTGTACGTTTCTATCATCTATCGTTTTATTTCTGTCAATATACGTATATCGTAAAACTTGATTCCCTTTCGTTCTGTAATAAAACCCCACAATAGTCGAATCGGTGAGCGAGTTTAACGAAGTAAAATTAACGTAAATCGAAAGGCGGAATAAATCCAAAAATACTTTGAGGAATAATAAGAGGACTTAAAGACCTCGTATAACAGATACCGCAAATAATTGCGGTAATGTATTGTAATTATTTCAGAATAATGTATCGTTTAACTTTCAGCAACTTGGTTAGCTTATAATTATACGTATGTAAAGGTTGCATACTTTATCAGTTAAAAAGTTATTTGGTCGGCGTAAATTAACGGGGAGAAGACTATCGAATATGTTGTCTAGTACAGCAACGTTGCGCATTTGTCCGATACAGGGCAAACGTAAAAATATTTCGAGCGGTACCTATGGTCTTCAAATATTTTTGTAACGAACAAACGAACAAGGAAATACGGTTTAAATACATCGAATATTGTATACAGTATTTGTTCGTTGAGAGCTCGATTTAGCTTTCGTTCCGATAAGCATCCGACGGCTGAAACTGTCCTTGAAGATAAGAGCGCGATGAAGAATAGAAAACGAACGAGGAACGATTCTTCGCTCTCGTTCCAACCTGTTCTCGCTTTCGACAAGTAAAATGTGAGACTGCTCGGCGCACGCGTTTGCGCTACGTTAAGAGGTCGCGCCGGTATCGAGTCCCGAGCTCTTAACGAATACCGTAACAAATGGTTCGTATCTTTGACCCAGCAATACGATTTGAATTTAAAAGAATAATCCCTGTACAATTTGAGTTCGATCGGATTCCGAGAATCCGAATTGCGTTGCAAAAGTCGCTCTGGTTAATCTTTTTCGATAGATATAATTTAGATTGTGAAGCACTTTAGATTCATGGCACTGCAGAGAGAGGGAGAGAGAGAGAGAGAGAAAGAAAATATAGCACGACGAAGTCATTAGGAAAAACGAAAATCAGAAGCAATATTTATTATAATTTGTAAATGGGGAAGGGGGGCTTGAAATGAAAAAAGTTGGCAAAAAGAATGTTGGCCATCTAAAATTGAAGACCTCCTTCGTACAATACTAACGAGTAGTCGTCAGCGTACTAGGTTGTGTTAAGATCATGACTGACCATCGACTAACATCGGTTACGTTACTATCGACTAACGTTATATCGACCAACAAAGATAATGATCCATTTACGCGCGTCGGCTGTTCGATCATTTGATGCAAAGAAAATGCGGACATTAAGTGAATAATGTACGACTAACCCGAGTAATTGGGGGACGTCGTCGGTATTAGCATATAAATCAAAGATCGGCAATCCACGGGCCGCGGGCTCGATCTGTGCCACCGGATGAAATCGTTTGATTCGCAGTCTTAAACGAAAGGTCAATCTCCCAGATTACGATGATTTAAAAAGAAACGAGCATTTATTTCGGGCATAATGGAAACGGTAGAATTTTAAGGAATTGCGTCGATTTGCTGCATATAGTATAAATGTAGAAATCCGTTAGAAGATTTTTCCATTTCAACGAGACGGACTCATCGAAACGGTAATTGTAGGAGCAAAGGCTTATCGTATATCTTCGTTTACCAACCACCGCAACCATTGTAGACGAATATGGTTCGTTATCCACGCGTTAACATTGTCAGCGGCCCCTTCCGGAGGAATGCCAACCCATGATACAGATCGAGCGGATATAATTAATAATGAAACTTTATTGAAAACAACCGGCTGGTCGGTATCGCCCGAAGGCTTTGTATTCTTTCTATTTATAGAAGCAACGTTTTTCATAAAGATTCGAGTGAAAGTATCGAGCGATATTCTGATGGATAAAAAGACACGCTCCAAGGAATGGCCGAAGGAACGGTATTGAAAGCAATCGTGGAAAAGGAATATTAAATATAAAATACCTCGAATGCTGGATTCGTAGTTCCGGACATCTTTCCTCCTTCCAAAGGTACAAAGTCGCTGTGGGCCGTGTACTCGATGCCAGACGTTTCTCGATACTGGTTAAAACCTGTTAACACGTAATCGAGGAAAAAGAATAACAATTATTCCTACGAACATAGGTATTTCGTGTCCCGAACGACAACCGTTCGCGTAGATAATAGATAACACCGATAAGAATGAATCCACTGCCTAAACTAACGTTTGTTTATCTTCGCTCGGACGATCTAACGTTGATCTTCGGAAACCACTTTCTCCTATACTACGATTCCCTAGGCGAGTAACTCGTGGCGATCGGATAGTACATCGATAATCGTCACGCGATTCTCACGTTGAACGTCGAAACGATACTCGAGATCAGCGTCAGGATTCCGCGTCCCTAATTGCGACTTGCCTCGAAGTAAGAGGGAGCTACTACTGCTAACGATAGAGCGGTGTTTCGTTGCATCGATATCGCGGCGGCGATTCACGTGCACTCGGACAGATCGTTTGAACAACTGAATATCGGAGTCAATCATAGTCGTTGGACTGTACTCCAATGATGTGGTAGGGGAACACCAACGTCGATACAAATGTAGGTTGCCGACAAATGGTATGTACATGTGCGAGTGTGTGCGTTTCGCGAGGGGCCGTCGCCCCAAACGGGGGGCTGTTGTTGTAAAAGCATTGTCACTGGCGAAAGGACACTGAGTTTACCGCGCGGTTAATCGAAAAGTATCCAGAGAACTGTTGTCTACTCTAGACACGATTCGATAGATTGCGATTTTAAAACACCCCGAGAAGTTTTGCCTACTCGAGATAACGTCGCGTCGCTTTATTACTCGTGTACGAATATTTCCGACACATCCAAACCGTTCGAATAGAAATTCTACACAAGAGTAGAAAATTTAGGGTAAATAAATAACTGTCGCGGATTTTCACCTGTCGAACGATAAGGTATAATAAATTTCGCACGTTTACTTATCGCGGAATTATCGTCGTATGACACTGGATGTAACCGTCGGTGGACGATTAGTCGTCGTTTGACGGTCGCGCCAACTTGTGAAAGTTGTTTCTTCGTTGTCTCTTCGCTGACTCTTCGTCGACGTCCGTGCGAACGCGGTTACATACGAACCGCGATTGTAATAAATTTACTCCTCGTTCCCGGAGACACGGTTCGAGGAATACAGTCCGGACAGGGTAAACAAATACCGATCAACGAAGGAAAAACGATCGATTATTTTCCAAAACGGAGCAAAATTTTCAATATTTATCCCGATCGTCGTACCGAGGTTATCGAGCCAACTGGTTACATCGCGTTTGCTCGATAGAGCCAACTTCAACTTTGTCGATCGTTCCTAGACACTTGACATTTGAAACACAGCGTGGACACCGGCCGAGACACAAGTGGTGCTCTCGACTTCCCTAGCACAGCTATTCCGGAATTTCCTAAATAATTATCTAGAACGCACTTGATCGATAACTTCACCTTTGCTCGATATTAGCAACATCTGAGAAATTGACGACCGCGTCGATCCATCGAACTCGTTTCTTCGATGTTCCGAACGAAAAAATTTCCCAACTATCTGGAATCTTGGAGCTTCGGAGATCTTTCGAACGTGAAACGATCGTGAAACGTGAGCTCTACGCGATAGAAGTTGAATTTCGATCGAGCGTTTCCAGTGAACTCGGTACCACGTCGAGGAAAACCGTACCGACGTCGCTAACGTTGTTTCTCGTCCAATTTGACTTCTCTGTCGGGTAAATCTGGCATCATCGAGGTCATCGTCCCCGAACACTCGTCGTACGAAGAAACATTTCGCGTAGAGCTCGAAAAGGGAGGAACGACGATTCCAGAGGGCAGCGATCTCTTCCTCTCGGTTTGGTCGATTCGGATGGCCCGTCCATCGAGCATCGAAACGTCGAGCGTCCCTACGGTCCCTGAATTCGAAACGAAGCGTGGATTTCGAGGATGCCGCGTACGACGCCGCGTTTCTAGCGACGGCCGACGCGCGGTACGAAAAATTCTTGGCTGGCTGGGGCTTTTTCACACGAGGCGGTGTACGCAACCGGTCACGTGACGACGCGTCGCCGTAACGGATCCCGGCGAAGCCGAACGCGAAATGCAATTTAACAGGTTGAACGCCGTTCCCGGACACCGATATTCTTCTCTACCGCGCGGTGGCCCATAAAAATTCTTCCGGCGCGTCTGGCCGATGTACACGCTCGCAGCACGCGGTTCGTTAATCGCGCTCCGGCTGGTACCAGCCGGAACGTGGAAACTGGAGAAACAAACCGGAAAGCCAGGACTGTAATCTCTGGTATCTGGTCGCGATCGAGACGGTAAAGAATCGCGCGGCGGGGTACACCGCTCCTCCCCGCTACCTTTAACGACCGCCGCGACGAAATTAGGAGATGCGTTTCCTGGACGATAATTGTCCAACGCGTTGCTGGTTATTTCTAGCGACCGTTGCGTTACTCGATCGCGTTACACATGGACGGGAAGGTGTCTACGCGCGACGCGCGTTCCCGGACTCGCTCGAGGGTGTTACACCACCACTGCGCTCGAAAATAAACAACTTTCCGAATTTTTCGCGGAGAAAGTCTCTCCATCGACACCTTCCTCTACGATTACTCGTTATTGCGTAAAATCGAAAACTATCGCTGATTACGGATTTTTGCCTGAAATTGGAAATTAGTGGAATTTTATCAAATTATAACCAATCGAATTGTTCGAATAGAATACCTACGAGACTTAACTTTTTCCGTTCTCTTGCTGGCTTCAAGTGTAACGTGGATTACGTTATCTGCGCGTTAAAGACCTAATTAACGAAAATATTCAATCAGTCGACAGATCGTGTACGCTTTCAACATTACGTAGAAAGAAAAATATGTGAAATCTTATCGAATACGATTAACTCCTTTAATTTTTATTTCGTTCGGTCTAATTTTTCTAGAAACGAAATACCGTGACTGTTGCTGCAACATCGTAGCTTTACTATGAAACTGAACAACTTTTGAACACAAATAATATTGTTTTCAATTAAAAAAGGAAAGAGCACGATGTCTGGGTTAGGTCTGGATTAGTTGCGGGTTAATTATTTTAACATAATTGGGAAAAATCTGAAGGTCCTACGACATTCCTGTGGGTCTAAATATGCCGTCAACCGGGTCAAAAAACACGCTGTCGGGAAAAACGTGGCTCGAGTTTCAACTTGAGATATTTCTGGAAATACGTGTACTTTTTCAACTTACCATAGGTCTATTATTCCGTAGTCCGCAGTCGCAACAAAAATCGTATATTTTGTCTGTTGATTTGTTATGTCTATATGCACAATACGGTCTGTTCTCGTCGAAATACGGACGGTGACTGTCTTGATTCTCGCAAAATTGATAAGCCAATTTAAATCCCTGTAGCTGTTTTAATGCGTAATAACGAGGTACTGTCTTCGCTGGGAATACACGTGGCGATGTCTGCAGCTGTTCCGACGACGTTTACGTAGCTGGATAACGTTTTTGGCGCTGTTTCCTACAGAACGAGCGTTATGTAACTTCCATTGTTATTTTTATTATAGGCACCGATGCGTGGTTTGAGTACATCTTCGCGTAAAGATCTTTCGTGCGTGTATTCGCTTAATTTTCCAAGGACGTTCTCACATTATCAAGTACATTGTGACTCGGTGCTTCGCAGATAACAATCGTGCTACGATTTTCCTCCTTTTTTTTACAATGCTATTTTGACAAACAGCCGAATCGCGATACAATTGCGTTGCTCGATTGAAGCGCGCGTAAGTTTGAATCACCATCGAGGAGCTGAAAAGCAAAGTTCGTTCTCGTTAAATTTATCGCGTCCAACTTCTTTTCAATGTGTACGTCGGTGGAATACAGTGCAGATTTCCTGATCGAATTAATAAATATTACCTGCAACGAGAGAGCGACTTCCGTGTTTAAGGTTCGGTAGAAATATTTCTTTTTATCCGCTTTGTCTTCGAACAGGTCGTTGCAAGTACCGTAAGTTTTTCAGGCTCTTTCGTGCGAGAGTATCGCGTCGACGCGACGACGAATGAACGTAAAAAATTTCCGGAAAAAAGGAAACACTTTCGATCTCAAGACCCATTGCACAAGTTTTGGACGTCGCCTCTGCGTTCTCGGCGATAAAGATTGGAAAAACTAGTACCGCTCGAGTCGCCGAGGTCCACTTGCTCCGGTTACTCGCGAATCGAAAGTACATTTTCCCAGCTCCCTTAACGAGATCTCGAGGACAACAATTTTTGTAAGAAGTTCGGAATATCTGCCACGGTACGATAAACTCCGCATACCTGTAATACGTAGTACGTTGAAACCTGTTTATTCGAAAAGAGAAGGACGCCTGTAACGCGAGGCGCGAAGCGAAAAACGACGTCGGAACAGCATCGGTTTTAAGCGTTGGATTTTTTGCACTCCCCGCGGTCCGAGATTTTAATTAAATTATACGAGGTGTCTTGTTTGTCCGCACGTGGAGCTCGCCGGATAATGGCCGAGGCGAATTTCTTCGGCGCACGTGGACCGACCGAAGGTCTTCCTCGAAAGAAGACATCGGACATCGGTCTGGTAGCGATCTTCTCGGGAGAAGTTGGCGCAAAAGCGGCCAGACGCAGTTGCAGACACGGTTAATCTATCGCCGATCTTTGCCTTCGATGAGGAGCCGGATGAAAAAGAAGAAGAGGAGGAGGAAGAAACAGAAGCAGAAGAAGAAATCCAGTTAACCAAAGACAAGCGAGTTGAATTCGTTCGGGCGTGCGCTGAATACGAGGTGGATTGGGAAGATGATACCGCGCTTATCTCTTCGAGACGAGAGCAGTCCAGTCGTCAGTCGCGTAGAAATTTTTTTAAGAAACGACGCTCACGCGTTTTCGCGCGCGCTACCTGACGCCCCGGTGGCAGGGAATTTGATTTCCCAGACAGTGCTTATACAGCGGGGAAGGTCCCACCGTTTACGCTACGAGTCTAGGCGACGATAGATCGACAAAAACGGAACCAAACCCGACGAGAATGAAATAAACCGGTTGTCCTTCGTTCTAATCCCGGAAAACCCTTTCTTTTCTTCGGCAATTTCAACGCAAGAAAGATTCGCGCCAATTCCCAATCGGAGACTTAACCTTGTTCCTCTTCCTCCTTCTTCGGTTTTCGTTCTTCGGACCCGATAAGCTGTCACTTCCTTCGAAGGTTGTTTAACAACATTTTCTTATCTTAACGGGATTGACGTTGACACGACCGGTATTCGTTCGAGCGAATTTGAGTTGGATGGATTTGTAGTATCTACGGAAGAAATATCTTATTACTTATCATATACTTATGATATTTAATTATAATTATTTGCTTATAATTGGAATAATTACTTCGACGTAACTGTATTTAAAATAACTTAAAAGCAAACCAGTACCCGTTCCAGTATCCTCGAAGATATTGATAAATTATAATTTAATAAAGAATAAAAAGCGTTTGTAGATAAATTTAACTATCGGGTTCTGAAGCTAATCGAATAAACGCGTGGCGCTGAAGTTTAATTACTGCCAATGATTGTTTAGCAACGGTGGGGACTGTCTGGGCCTAGACATAAACAGTTTCGGTTTAAAACGAAAGTCTCTATTTTTCCTCGACCGGTGCATTTACATATGTACGTATCCTCTGTGGTTCGGCGGGTTCCAGACTCGGCCATCGAAGATACGAAAGAGGAACGTCAAATCGGAATTATTTCAAGATTGAATGCTGCGCCAGACGCAGGATTAACGTACGTTGCGGAACGAAGAAGACGCAATTTATCGTTCTGACCCGGCTTCGCCGAACTCTGTCTACGGCCTTGATAATTCTGCACACCTCTTCTATTTTCCTGCTCTATGTAGTGGAAGTTAGGCAGGCCAGTTTTAGGTCTCTGGCGCGCGGCCAAACCCGATGAGAATAGCGAAATCCGAAGAGCGTAACTTGTGGATAAACATCGCCGTTACACACGCTCCCGTCACGTCGGCTCGGTTTCAAAATCGTTGAAGGGAAAACCATTGGACACGATGAAAAACCCGCGAACGCTTCGCTCCGCTTCGATCCAATCGACAGAGAACCGAACGACGTCGCGTGTCGATCGGAAAACTCGCCACGAAGATGGATAGAGAGAGACTTTCCAAACGGTAAGAAATCATCTAAGAAGATCCTTCATTATCCAAGTAAAATATTTTTTAATTATCGTAGTTGAAAATTAAACAAATATTAATAGAGACGAATACGTGATAATTCTTCCTATTGAAACAAAAGATAGCTCAAGTATGCAACGAATAAGATTTTAATTTTTTCTTCACCGAGGGAAGATACAGGAAAAGTTTAACCATTTATGAAAAATTTAGTCTTCTTCAGGATTTGTTCAAAACGCTTAAAAACTTTGACGTATAACGAATATATAGTATATATAGCAGCAAAACCAAAAAATAACAAGATATACCTGTCGTTATTCATGAATCGATTTTGCTTAAAATCTGGTCAGGTCGTGATACGAGACCGTGAAACTTATATATAAAGTTTCATTGAAATCCATTTAGTCGAATCCAGAAGATCCAAACACTAACGCAGTAATGGTTTCGAATGTGATTGATGGGGTCTGTGGAATAAATGCTGTTCTGGGAATCGGTTATTTTCACTGACGAATCTATATTCAACGATTTTGGCTCGGATGTAAGGATCATGGTACGGAGAAAATAAAATCTCCGATTGCCCAAGATCAAAAAATGCGTGTCCTTCGGTGAAACACAGAGGATGTAATGTTTTAGCGTGGGGGTGTACGAGTGTTTCGGGCATTGGAAATTTTTAAATTATTCACCGTATAATGCGTAAACACGTTTATCTAGATACTTTCAAGGTAAATTTAAAACCTAGTGTAGAGAAACTGAACCTCGATGGATCATTTATATTCCAGCGCAACAAATGAAAGAGTGGCAGACACGAATCTAGTAGACCACTTCTGGGATGAAATAAGAAGCAAACTTATACAGCGCAACCTTTGGAATAAAAATGATGTTGGTCCTGTTAACTAGAAGCCTACGTTTATTACAGCATTTCGGAAAAAGTCAATATCTCAAAAGATAAAAAAATAAGAACTGTAGATTTGATTAAAAAATCTCTACATATTGTAAAAGATACTGGTTTTTCGTGAAATAAGTCATCTTACTCGTATCAATTGGACGTGTAGTTTTTTTTATTTACCGTCAACGCGATTAAAAAATATGTCGTTTGAAGAAAAACGCGTTTAAAGTTTTAATGACGGATAATTTGCAAATAAAAACAAAATTTATTAACCCACTCCTAGTCAGTTATTCCTAGATTATATGATAGCTCCTCGGTACTCGTAAAACTGTCATCGTCGACGCTTATATTGTGTTTTGTACGCAAACGACCCTCACGTGTGTTTTGTTGCGCTCGGCGCTCGGTTTTACATACTATATACGTTTCTCGTTGCTCTTTTCTTACTGTATTGGTAAAGCATTACGCCAATATGAGCACGTAATGCTTCCAAAGCATTCACGAGCAACACTAGCGATCATTTTTGCAGCGAAAGTGCCACCAAACGACATCTTTCGTGCAAATTTTCAAATAATGATGTTCAGTCTCTCGTTATTATTTTGATTAAACGCTCCTAAATGTCGCTAAAGTGAATCGACCTTAAAGAAAGTATATTGCGAGGAGGAGGGTCCCTAAAGAAAGATCGAGTTCCTACAAAATCGTATACCTGCCGCTCGACATGATTGCGCGCTCGATACTACTGCACGAAAAATGTTATGTCTCTGTCAATTTGACGAATTTCTTCATAAAATTTGAAGAGAGCGTTCTTGAAATGTGTATCTTTCGGAACACGACAAAAATAAAAACTCCCTTAAGTTTTCTATTTTACAATATTAACGAAATAAAATATGTTCTTACATTTTTTTTTTATCTTTATTTTTATACATTGTAAAAGTACTTATTCAATTATTTAATAACTTAACGAGGAAAACCTCCTTTGCACGACTTAACTCCGATACAAGATAAAACTGATAAAAAGAAAAAGAAAAGAATGGAAGAAAAAAGACAAAAAATGTATACATTGTATGTGTATACGGTACGAATAACTAAATAAAAAAATACGTTAGATAGATACATATAAACGAGTATTATATAAACAGTTGATAAAAAGAAAAGGAAAAAGTAAATAATATAAAGCAAAATTAGTCGTGATTTGTGGGATCAGGTTTTATGAGCATTTTTAGCTTTACTACGCATCTCTTGTACCTACGTATTTCGGTTATATTTATCTTTATACATATGCATTTTCTTTTTCCGAACATCGTGTTTCAAAGTTCAATATTCATTTACCGTTACCCTAGGTTAGCAAATGTCACACATCAACATTTTTTGTAGTTTGTGTAGCTGTAAGAGGATGCCCCTTATTACAGTTAATTGAATTACAATGGAGACTATTTTCACGAATCAAATTACATAGCGTAAAAAATATATTACTTTACGGTTCTCCTTAAACAACGGAGACTTTCCACATGGTCTGATACGTTCGCATATGCGTAATAAAAACGATCGATTATAATAATATCAATAATAATAATAATAATAATAATAATATATTAATCTGCAGACATACATATGTGCACGTTGTTCATTCAGAACCAAACAGCCGTGCGAAAAAGGTAGTGCAAAGGTTCAAAACATTTAGAGCTCCTTTCAATGTTTTAAATAAATCAACATTTTTTTATTCGAACCTACAGAATTTATTACTGCGAATTCATAATCATATCTCTCTGTGAATTTCTTCACAGATATAAAAACATGTTGATACGAACGGTTGCTTAATAATAAAAAGCTGCTATCACTTGTCTACAAAATAGTATCAAAGTCAAAACAACTAGATAATTAATCGCCAAACGAGATACATTCGGTGAAACGATTAAACGCAATACAGTTTGTAAACTTTTCGTGTTTTTTTAAAGAACATTTACGATATGCAATTTTTATTAGATACATACAACTTTCTCGAGTCTACGTAGGTACGAGAAGCTCGCCTCCTTCGTTTCGAAGCTTTGGTCTTGTATTTATCTATATAGTAAGAAATTTTGATTCCTATAAAGAACGGTGTCCTACTGGTGCCTAGGGAAACTTTTTTCAGCCTATACAGGTAGAGAAATTATTCAACTTTTGGAAACGGAAACTTGTTCAAGTCCGCGCAGATAGAAGAGGGCTTCGATCGTTCGGTCCGAAATTTGGATCGTTACGTCGATCGGAGCTCGATAGATTTCGACACGGTAGTTCGAGCAAAGGTAGAAAAGGCCGCGATTCCCACAGAGGAATTCAACGCGCGGAAATGCGTAGTTGCTGGCCGTCGTGGAAACAGTAAACCAGATGGTCGGCTCGAGAACCGCGCCGGACACACGAGAACCGAAGAAAATTGAAGAGCGATACTCGCAGACGGTGCTCGGCTCTTCCTGTTCCTCTTGTTTCGCGGCCTCATCCCGCTCGCGGCCCGATTATCCTCTCCGCCGTGGCACGTGGATTCTGTCAGTATCTAAAAAGAGAATCTACGAAACGCGAACGGCGCGATTCTGTACACTCGCGTACGATCGCTACGACGAATTTCTTAAGCATTCACGAACGGTCGTTCGCGATCTTTTAAATCGTTCCCTCCGCGGGATGCAATGCATCTCTGATCGGGAGTGTTGAGCTGCTGGTTAACTGTACGCGAAAGGATTCTGTCTCAATCGCTGGATATATAGAATGGTAATATGCATCGATATTGGAAGTGTGCACTCGCAAAGAATTTATGAAGGGTTACGTCGAGTCCATCGGAGGATGGGTTCTTAATTGGTTCCGTCGTTGCCGAGAGTATTATCGATCATCGATTCTTCCCTCCGATCGGCAATCGAAACGGATATCGAGGAATCGCGCCGCGTTGAAATTGCGCGTTAATATTCTTCTATACATGCTCTTCTCTTGTTTCTTTCCGCTCCCGTTTCAGCGGAATGCGATGCATCCGATCCATCGTCGTAGCACGCGACTTTCGTCTCGAAGCTCGAGGAGTCGGATTCCGTCTTGTATCATCTCCGCGTCAGTTCCGATGTCTCTGTTATCGCGGCTGATGATCATCTGAAATCTCAGTAGCCCCTTGAAGTGCATCTCTGCGATACGCATCGGATTCGAAAGGAAACGATCTTCCATAGTTTGCAGAAAGTCTGCTTCTTTCCTCAATTTCTCGACTCTTGCAGTAGCTGCGCGACATTCCTCGATGAAGTAGAATTTAAAACAAAGTATACGTTTCGGTACGAAGACGCGACTCGTTTATCCGTGTATTCGATACAAATCGAATGGATTATCTTTCAATTAAGCGTAGTTCGTGTTCTCCGATCGATCCAAGCTATTTCTCGTTTGCATAAAGTTGCAAGTTCAGTTCCAATATTCCTTGGTAAGATTTTGCCAATAATTGCCGTGTATTATTGGCCATTTTTTTATCGCACTTTATTTATATTTTCGTAGTACGCAACTTTAATAAACGTACTTATTCTTAGGGACTGCGATCATAAATCGAATAATATTTCTCAAACTTACGAGGGATGTAATAATTCTTCCAAGTCTTTCGAGTGGCAGTGTTTGTCAAGAAATGTACATATACACATAATATATATGTTTCGTATCGGTCGTCAGTCGAGTGCATGTTTGGAGGTACCGGACAAATTAACGCATCGTTCCGCAAAATATACATATCGCAGTCGTTCGATCCACTTTCCAGTATACCTCCGCGTTTATCGGAAGATTATGATAACGCGATAAATTGGCCGTCTCCGCGTTAATCGTTGACGCGGCCACGGACGTTACTTCGAATGCTAGATAATCGTGTAGACGTGTCCCACAAATCGTCGAGTCGACGAATATTTTACCATCCCGGTAAAAATGCAGGAATAACAAAGGGGTGGCGAGACGATCGCCACTCGACGCCCGTGTTTTCGATTTCGAACGATCTGACCGATCGCGGAGACGAAACGAGTGCAGCTACGCGTGGGTGGGATTGCGCAATACGATACGAAATTCAAATTTCGCTTCGTGGAAGCGTAGCAGAGAGGATCGAAAAGGCGGACCAGAGTCTCTCCTGCCGGATTCCAGGTACGCCTTATCTCGATTGCCGTCTGCCTCCACCGCGATGGGGGAGGGAGAGATGTGTCCGAGCCATGCAAATTGCACCATTTCCATTTTTTCTCCTCCTTTTCTGCGTCTTCTCGCTGGCTTCTCCCCCTTGCTCGAGTCGGTCGCGACGACGTTCCTCTCCTTCCTCTCTTCGCTCGCCTTCTCGTCTTTTTTCATTTCTTTGTGCAATTCCAATCGAACGAAAATAATAAAAAAATTAAAGAAAAGGGGGAAAAAAAAACGAAAAACGAACGCAAGACCGAATAATTTGACCGGACCGTGGGCGGGTCAACGCGTAAAGTTTTCGCTCTGGGTCGTGTTTGGGCGATTGACGTCACGGATAGGGATATTATCGAGAAAATCGGGAACCGAAATTCCGTCACCTCCGATCCCAAGAGAAAGTCATCGAACCTGTTGCTCGTGGGCTGTCGTCATCGTGGCCAGAGAACAATCGGCAATTTCTGATTCGTTGCGGGACACTGGAAATTTTCCAGGATATCCGACACACGGTGGTGACTCTCCGTTTAACCGAAGATTCTTCGAGACTACGGGAGTTGAAAAGCCTCGAAAGTGCTCCGTTCTGGTCGCGTATCTCCTCGCGTGGCAATAGACGAAAGATTTGCAAGATTTACAGGAACGTTAATTTGGAAACTTCGAAAGATGTCGAGTTAACTTCGGAGATCGAGATCGCGAGTCCGTTGGCCGAGAAACGATCGAGAATCTTGAAAATTGGAGGTTTCGACCGGCGCCTCGTGGAAATCTCGGATCTCCGCGCGAGCCGCGGATCACCGATGAGAACCCTGATCCGCAGGCGGATCGAAGCCTAAAAATTCCACCGTCTAGCAAAGGACGCGGACAGTCGGGCCGCGTCGAGCGGAGAGAGATCGGTCACGAAAGCAGATTAGTGCGTCGCTCCAGATTGATACGACGCGCCGCCTCCTTGTTCCACGGGTCTTCCGAAGCAGTTCCGCTCTATTCCTCATCCCCGGCCAAGGAACGGGGGACCCCGACAAGGACGACGGATGAGTGTTACGAGTGCAAACAACAGTTTGATGGCGAGGCAAGGCCCCGCGGGTTATATATTTTGGTACGTCTAGACGCCAGATTGTCTGTCCGTACGTCCGAATCGCGACGGAGGATTCGGAGATGACGTCAGACAGGCTGTGTTGCATCGTCGAGATTCAGACGCAACTTGCCTCTCGCCGGCTCGGATTCGCGTTCTCTCTTTCCCTCGTTCTCTGCCCGTCCCTCCGTCCGTCTCCGTTTCTTTTCTTTTCTTTTCTTTCCTTTGTTTTTGTTTTGTTTTATATATATTTAAATGCATACACGTGTCTGCGTAGCGCAGGCGTGTGTCCCTCGGACGGGGCCCGCGCTGGGAACGCGCGGGAACCTCGTGTGTGCGTTCCATCTTCCATCGCACACCGATCCCCGTGATGCCAGTGTACCGCGATGCACGCGCGCGATCCGAACGCGACGGGTCGATGCGACTTGCAACCGACTCGGGGGTGGAATCAAGTGGGCCCTCTCTCGTTCCTCATCGATTTGTTTACCGCGACACGATTCCAGACCGCTCGGACCCGGCCGCACCAACGGACGATTCCACTCCGATCGTTCGATCGACCATTAATCGCTGCGTCAAATTTAACCCCGAATCTCGTCATTCTTAACACGTTTAACAGTTATCTCGGTTTCTCCTATTCGAGAACCTTTGATGTATTACGCAATATATCAAAATTTACGACAAAAGAATTTTCAAGTATTAAAAATATCAAAGCTACAAAAGGAAAAGAAACAAATGTCGTATAAAATATTAAATAAAATCCTGTACGCGATATTGATCACTGAATCGATGCAATCGCACGTACTCCGATCTGCTCGCGATTGCAAAAGTTTATTTCTCGGTTTTGAATTTTCCCTGGCTTCGACGCGATGTTTCGATACCGAAAAGATCGGCCATCGCGAGAAAGTGACTTCGCGTCGAGTAAAATTTATCCTTCAACCGCTAGCACATTGAGTTTACATTATTGGGAAATAATCGCTATAATTTTCTCGTTGATCGTCCTCGTCGTATCGAGGTAAGATTTCAACGCAGCCTTTGGTCGTAGTTCGTCTTACGCAAATACGCGATTACTCCGTTATGACATGTACATCCTCTTGTAATAATAATAACAACAACATTGCCGAGGAATCTTGCGATTGTCCTTTAGGAGAAATTAATCGATGTCACTGTTCGCGCGAAAAGAACGAAAAGAATTTATCGATATTGAACGCAACGTCCATCTATCCAGCGTTTTATATTTCGATAATAACCATTTGCGCGAGTTCTCCACCAAGTTCGATAATATTTAGTCAGAAGAGTAGAAATTTTAGCAGCAGCATCGAAATATTAATCAATTCCTGGAAAGTCAAAGAATAAGGAGTAAAAAATCTCTACGAAAATGTAGAATTAAAACGTCGCGCTCCGATTAAAATAAATTTCTATTTATTTGCTAATACTATATTTTATTGCACAGCGAGAAAACGATCGAAGCAATTGCCACGAAACTCGAATCATTCCTATTCGACTCAAAAGCCAAGTTAAACGAGATTCGGAGAATTCTTGGCAAGAAAAGGGGTCGAGAAGGATAGCAATCGAAAAATGCATTATACTTCGATTCCCGTTGCTTTTACAGAATAAGTATCCATAAAGAAAATTACATTCGAAAACTTTTTTTATTCCGCACAAATTTTGTCCGGAATCGATACTAACCGAGATATCGACGTTCGATTCCTCCTGTCTTTGATACCCTACAAGGGCGAGTAACAGGCCCCGTTTATTCGGACCATAGAAAATGAAACGAAAATCGTAATGCATCGGTAAACGATGATACAACTTTTTTCATTCGAACGCTACTTACTACCCTGAACAATTTTCGCGCGATTCAACCGATTCGAAGAACACAGACCCAGCAGAATCGTGCATCGTTATCGAAACGTTGATTAATACCGTAAAAGACGGATCGTTGACAGAACGTAGACGAAGAAAATATTTTTAAACTCGACGAGCGTTTTACGCGCAAGGAGTGTAGAATATTCGACGAACATCGTAGAAAACCGAAAGACCCAACAGAACCGTACATCTTCATCGAAACGTTAATCAACGTCCAAAAACACCGACGAAGGAACGAACACGGAGCGGATATTTTTGGACTCAACGACCGTTTGATATATCGGAGATAATTAGAATATTTAACGAACCGCGTAAGAAACTGGAGGACTCGGCGAAAGATGCACGAAGCAGAAACCAAAATTAGTCGATCCCTTAAGACGGCCTAAAAGCGTACACGCTCGTCGTTCTTCCAGACGTCGTCGAGTGCTTCCGGCAAATCCAACCGTGACACAGTATCGTTTATGACGAACGATTTATTTTCGACGACAGACGCTCGAACGACCAATGTCTGTCCACCGTTAGACGGTCGGTCAGGGTAGACAGGTTCAGAGAACCGAAGCCTTTAACCCAATTTCCAGATTCGACGCGCGTCACTACTTATAATTTGCCTCGACTCTGAACCGAAACTGCGCCATCGCGGGTGATAGACAGCCGCGTCTATAATCCCTTCGTGTTCCGTATTTCCCTGGTTTCCTTGGCGGGAATCAACGATCGATCGATCGATCGATCGATCGTTTTCCAGGACTGGGCGGACAGGAATCGTCTCGTCGACGAGGAATAGTAAAAAAAAAAAGAAAAAAGGAAAAAAAGCAAGAAAGAAGAATAAGTCCACGGGATCGTACAGCCGCAAAATTTTCCGATTTGATCTCGGCCGCGCATATTTTTCTCCCGCTGCGTACACCTCTCTCTCTTTCTCTCTCTCTCTCTCTCTCTCTATCGGTCGGTGTTCGCGTTCCTCTTGTTCTCTCTCACTCTCCTTTTCCCCCCTTTCCTCGTTCCCGTTCTTCTTTTTGGGCCCCCGTCGTCGACGTGCGTTGCCACGCATCGTATTTTCACGCACGCACGCGGAGGCTGCATTTATTAAAAGCGATACATTATGATTCAAAGATCATATCTTTCGATTCGTCTAGACGGCGGAGAGGGAGACACCCTATAAAGTCGTACGTGGCTGCCCCTGAAACGAGCAGCCGAATACGAGGTGCCTCCTCGTTCATTTCTCGCGCCTCGGTCGCCTCAGTTTTCGTTTCCTCCTTTGTTCCGCGCAGTCCCGCAAGTCCAGGCGTATCCCGGTCAGCCCCGGCGCGCGCGTTCCTCGACGAAGGCAGACACGCGCGTCCATCGCCTCGCCTCGCCTCGCCTCGCCTTGCCTCGCCTCGCCTCGCCTCGCCTCGCCTCGCCTCGCCTCGCCTCGCCTCGCCTCGCCTCGCCTCGCCTCGCCACGCCTCGCCTCGCCTCGCCTCGCCTCGCCTCGCCTCGCCTCGTCGCACCGCGCCGCGCTCAACACCGGTGAAAAGACGGTTCTCGCTTTCCTCCGGACGAAAGTATTCCGCGGCGAAAAATCCGCCGGAGAGGATGTCGCGGGCCGCGTACACGCTCCCGAGCGTCGCGACACGCACGTGAGATGGGCTCGTAGACACACCGTGCTGCTTGGTCAGTCTTTTGTAGCCGACGTACGGTGAAAGGACATTTAAGTCTTCTCATTTGTGAAAGGATCACCGATAAGGATCAGTATGCAGACTGTCACGCGGTAGATAAAGATCTTAAAAGGCTAGGCATCGCGAAGGAGCGCCGCTCGGTCTCCAACCGCGGGATCCCTGCGTGCGTTTGTCCCCGGTTACGTGGAAAAAAAGAGAGAAAGAAAAAAAGGGGAAACGAACAAACGGAATCGAAAACGAAATGGTAAATTCCGTAAAGTGTCGGTGAGTAATCGAAGGAATCGTGTCGAGTCTGGCTGGAGACGAATCGGGAGAAGCACCGGTGGAAGACAAGCGAAGCGGTGCGCACGCGGTGCTGTGTTCGCCGGAAGCACGAGCGAAGCTGTGAGGCGAAGAAGCACGCGGCGGCAGCGGTGGCAGCGGCGGCGGCGGCGGCGGCGGCGGCGGCGGCGGCGGCGGCGGCGGCGGCGGTGACGGCGGCGGCAGCGGCGGCGGCAGCGGCGGCGGTGGTGGTGACGGTGGCGGTGGCGGTGGCGGTGGCGGTAGCGGTGGCGGTGGCGGTGGTGGCGGTGGTGGCGGTGGCGGCGGCGGCGGCGGCGGCGGCGTTCGAGAACCGGCGGCAGATCGACCTACGATATTGCGGCGCGAAAAAGCGACCAGACGAAGAAGTTGGCGAACGATAAAGCGTCGCGGAGAGAGAGAGAAAAGGCAGTCGTCCGCGGGATTTCGGCGAGTGAGGGAAAGGGATTACACGCGCGGCGGGTGGAGCGAGCGGAGCGGACATACCGAGAGCAAGAGAAAGGAGAAGAAGGAGAAGGACGGGGAAAAAAAAGGAGTGATCGTAGTAACACCGGCGCGTCTCCTCTCGCGGCTTCGTGGTTGTCTCGGAATTAGTGAGTAGACAGAATTATGTCTGTGAGCAGGCCAGCTCGGCTCAGTTGAGACTTACTGCTCAGCCCGTGCACACGCGTGCCTCGAATCTTTCCTACTTACATACATATATCGCGCCTTCCCGATGCGATTAGACTAGTCCGCGATCGCTGCCGGATCACGGTCCAGTTTGTTAACACTTGTACGTGCATCGGGGACAGCCTTGTCTTCCGTGAACGTCGCCAGTTACGTTCTGGATCGCAACCGTTCGAGGATAGGAGCACGCGGTTTTCGTGCGATCAGCTGGACAACCCCGATGAACTCGCGTCGATTCGTCGGTACTTGATCAACGTTTCCATCGTCGAGGTTTCGCACAGTGGGCCCCGATCAATTCCCCCGGGTGGATCGCTCGATAGAAATAATGGAGAACACGGTTCATCGATAACAGTGTCCCGTTTCGTTATTGCCGAAGAATCTTGACCGACCGACCGACCGACCGAGAGACCGAGCTAGTGCAACTTTCGGTAGACAGAATTGAACCGAGTCTCCAACAAGAACTCTCCGTTACCGAGTCACGATGGGACTCGCCAGGTTATTCGTGCTGCTATTGGCAACCTCGGCTATAAACAGTGTTTGGTGTCATCATCATCATCACGGTGTCCATCCGGACAGCAAGAAGAAGAGGGATCAAGTGGACCATGAGAGAAGGTACGGGTCCAGGGAAGAGGCGAACGCGGTTTCCTCGATAGGAGATAAAAACAGACGGAGTTTGAACATCGACGAGGTTAAGGAGAAGGTTCCGTACAGCGACAGGAGGCTCGAAAAAATGCTAGAGAAAGCTATTTTAAAGATCATCACCGGCGACCTTAGCACGGGTGACATGCTGCTGTTGAAGAGTCTCAACTACAGCCTGGAGGAGGTTTTGGCGATTCGCGAGAGGGAGCTCAGCAAGAAGGAGGAGGAGCTCTCGAAGAAGAAGGAAAGCATGAAATCGTGGACGAAAGCGCTGTACGGGCAAGTCGAGGAAAAGAAAGCTAGATACTGGGACAAGAATTCGATGGATCATTCCTCCCCGAGGAATCCGGATTACGAGGACACGAGGAACGAAGGTAAAAAGAACCGCCACACGGACAGGTCCGCTCACAAGGACTTCGACTTCGACGCCTATAATCGACAGGCGGTCCTCGATTACGAGAACTTGCCCTCGAATCTAGAATTCCAGCAGCCCTGGTCCGAACCCGCGATTCTGCGCATCGAGGAGACCACCAAAGCCTCGACCGAGGAAGACGATATCCACAAGCACTTCGAGAAGGCGATGGCGCCCCACGTGATATTCAAGATTCGCTACGACGATTCCGAGTTCGATTCCAGCTCCGGTTCCGACGAAACCGGCAAAAATCGATCGAAAACGCCGAAACATCGGGTCTCCGCCGTTTTGAAGCACACCGCGTCGATAAACGCCGCCAACTCCTTTCACGTTCAACCACCGCCAACGTTGTCCACTGCTTTTCCTGCTTCTGTGGCACTACCTGTGGTCTCTCGGGTGAGCAACTCGAACGACGTTCGGACCAACTATCCGAGAAATCGCGTCTATTCGAGCGTCGCCGAGTTCTCGAGCACGAGTACCACTGGCACCACGGAAAACTCGAGACCCGAGGAAACCTCGGACCACGAGGACGCTCCGAACGCGATCGATTCGGTCCGCGTTAGCGATTCGGACGATAAGACCGTCATCCCTGAGACCAAGGAGAGATCCAACGAAAACAAAAAGATCAGTCCGTACGAGGGACTCGAGTGGGTCGAGGACGATGTCTACAGAGTGATCCCCGAATTAGTGGACTCCCTCGGTTACGAGAATTCCGAAGACAACGAGACATCGGACTACGATGACTCCAGACACGATTCTCGGCCGAGTTGGAACACCGATGAGAACGAGAACGACACCCTGGAGTACCAAAACGAGACGCCCGATCCTGTCAAGCTCGTCGCAGCCAACAGCAACGCGACAACGGGTTATCTTCCCTTGGGGAATTTGTCCACTTATCAGCAAGTGGCCATAGCTCATCGACGAGAGTAAGTAAATTCGTAGTCGTACCTTCGTTCATTCGTCTCCGAATCTCTGTTGAAAGTTCTGGTTCGTTTTACCGAAACCGGTAGACCTATCGTCGAGTTGGATCGACGGGTTGCTCACGGTCGAGGAACTCGAAAGTAGACCTTATTTCCTCGCTCCCGATCGAAGCAGAAGTTTAACAGAGACTCGACTCGTCGGGAAAATCGAAGTTCCCGCGTGATCTTCGATTCCCCGACGAACCGATGCAAACGCCACACGGCGGCACACTTATTTTTTTCTTTCACGCGCAATGAAACCATTGTCACGTTAAATGTCGTTCACCATGTGCCTCGCTTTGCAATACAGTCCGATCGGTCTCTACAAAATGTGCTTTTTGTGTCTTTTAGAGGAAACCTAACCTCAAGCTTCGACAGGTAAGACCTCCCCGATGGCACTATGATCGCTTTGGGTAAGGGACTCGGTGTGCCGATAAAAGAGACTTAGTAGAATTTTGAAAAACTTTTTTTTTTTTTTGTTTTGCCGCGCCGCCATCGGCCGGCTGCTTTCTTTCTGGCTTGGCTTACATAATCTAAAAATACATTCTCATCGCAGTTATCTCATTGCTCGTGTTGCACGAGACGCGATTTATCGCGATAACAATGAAACCTTTTCTCTTACGCGGTGTGTTGTGTCTGCACGAAAAGGTAACATCGTTCTTCTTCCCTCTTCTTCTTCTTCTTCTTCTTCTTCTTCTTCTTCTTCTTCTTCTTCTTCTTCTTCTTCTTCTTCTTCTTCTTCTTCATCTTCTTCTTCTTCTTCTTCTTCTTCTTCTTCTTCTTCTTCTTCTTCTTCTTCTTCTTTCTGCTCTCCCCCCGTGGTTATCGTGACGAGAAAAACGCAAACGGTTTTCCAGCCGTGGCAACCCACGACACGCGGCCGTGCACACGAACGCTTTGACGACACGGACGTTCCCGACGAATCGTTGCCCCCGCTACGTAAAAATATCTCGATGGCCTGTAAAAATATCGTGACGGAACGAAGAACCGTGAAGCGCCACTGAAATTCCGCGCCTGGTGCTGACCAACGTCCGTATCCGAAGGCGGTCGTCTTTGCCTCGACACCCTGAATCTTTTAGAAACGTCTTCTTCCTTCGATCGTTTCCCTCTATCGTGGATAGAAATTTGCTATCGAAGGAAAAGAACGGTAAAGAAAACCGAGGAAATTGCGTCTTCGATACCAGGGAAAGGATCCGAGAGCGTAACCCTGTCCAGGATCGGGCCGTACCGATGATTCACGTTGAAGTCGAAGATCCGTAGCCGGTGTTCTAAATTCCCACCGAGAAAGGAAAACGATTTAAAGGAAGACGGGAGGTACAATCTTTTCGAAAGACATGCACGAGGACAGAGCGTAGTCAGGAAGGACGCACGGTGGAAATTCCGCCGTGGTCCCTAGCTATGTTTTTAAATCGCCCTCCTTCTCCTCCACCTCGGCCCCTCTTCGCGCGGGTGCGAAGGCGTTTCTTTTATTTTATTAAGTCTAGACGCGTAAATGCATTCGTGTCGGCACTGGCGTAGCCTGCCGGAGTCCTCCTCCGGTGTGCTCGCCGTTCCGTCAGTTTCTCAACTGTGCGCACACGGGGGATCTAAACGATCCACAACGAGCCGGATAGTAGCGAACCAGTCCTCGATTCGCGTAAACTTTTCCACGTCGTTCGTGTTTCCCTTTGTCGCTCGACTTCCAAGAGTAACGGCGTAACTTCGTAAGAGGTACACGTGTCGGTGAACGACCATGATGTCTATTAAGCCTGCATTAAAGGATGCAGAGGGCTTCGTGATTACAGGAAGAGGACGGGGAAAAGTGGTTCTAAGGTCTCGGACGATTCTCGTCGCGGACCACGATCGAGCGAGTGCCGCTCGATCGCGGCGAATACGCCCGACTCGAGTTGAGCACCCTCGTAATCACCGGGTGTCTAGTCAGACTGCAGTTAGGACTGCTCTCTTACGAGGTTATGTAACACATTTCAATTTAATGCGCTGACCTTGTCTATGCGTCTCTCTTCCTATGCCGACGGAGACGATGTGACGCGCGCAACGAAGAGAGAGGAGGAAGTTTTCGCCAGTGGCTCCCCGTCTCACCGTCGGACGATGCAACGTGCATTTTTTCCCGGACGTTTTTCCACCTGCCGATATACGCGCCGCGTGGATTTTCGATTCTCCTCGATTCTCTAAATTCCCCTCGTTCGGTGAACGAGAAACGATGCTGTTCGCCACCAATTATCCACGGTGCACCGAGACAAGGAATCGCGCGCGCGCGCGCGCGCGTGCGCGATCGATCGACCGGCCGACCGTTTCTCCATTTTTCGTTCACCGAAAAATTCTCTCCGGGTACTCCGATTCGACGAAATCGAAAATTCCTCCGAGCTTCGATTATTGTTAATAACGTTGTACGAATAGTCTCGGTCGAGTGTTCGTCCGCGTACACGCGCGCGTACGTGTGCGCGCGTGTTGGTGTTGCCACAAGTTCGCCCGAAGCCTGTTACAAAACCGGCGGTAACGCAGCCAATTTTCTTAATACGGTACTCAGGAAGGATCACTGGATTCATTCTCATGATGCAACGGCCTCCAGACACCCGAGTCCTTCCCTTTCCCAGACGGCAGACAGACGTGACACGTACGCAACGAGACGGTGTAGAATGCGTGACTTGGACGCAGCTAGATTAACGAGCATGTCTAGAATCGAATACAAGCAGTTGAGATTTCGTGGCGAGATTTCGTCAGTGGAGCCCAGTCTCCTCTCACCCTGCCGCTTTTGACCGGGTTCCTGAAAAAAGAAAAAAAAAAGCAACAATAAGACAGGCCCGATAGAGTCACCGAAATTCTTCCACGTTCTCCTTGACGTCCATCTCTGGCAACCTTCTTTCCAGACATTCTGGTCGTCCGTCTGTCTCGTTGTTTAGAAAAAGAACTTCTGGTTGTTTCTCGACCAGCAACGAGGTCGTTGACGCGCCATTGGCTGCGCTCAAATCTCCGAGTGGGCGTCCAGCGCAGCAATCCTTGCCAGTGACGTAGAGAAAAGACGTTCCTCCTTTTTTCCCTGTTCGGTTAACGACTTACAGCCTTCGTTATGCAATCCCGCGATCTCACGTGATCGCCGATAGACTCTCGAAGCTCGCTTCCCATCGATCGAGGTTGATCCTGTCACGAAAATGCGTTCGCCTTATTAGAAATTCGAAACCCGAGATTACGACGATTCCCCGGACTCGGGATTATTAACCCTAAGATCGCGCGGATTAACCCTTTCGCGTAACGGTTGTATATTAGGTGGCCGATTCGCGCGGCAAAAGGATTCAGGATTCGACGTACAATCCGAAAGCGTTAATGGTTCTCGAGTAGATAGAAAGATTAGATGATCGATGTACCGATGCCCGACGTCGGCTGTCTAGACTGTGTCTAGAACGTATAATAAATATCTCTGACCCATACCGTGGACTCTATAGGTCACTGACCACCGTCCCATAGCCTGCCTCGCCACCCGGAAGAACTTGCACGCTTCTCGAGGTGAAAATTTTTACGTCACGATACGAAAACGAAATTCCACGACCAGCCCAGCTTTTTACAGCGAATGTTTTTCAACGCGCATTCGATCCTAACCGCTACCGTACGATAGTGAACGCGAGCACGAAATCGTTCTTCGCTTGATTTTTCTTTCTTTTTTTTGTTTTCCCCACCTCCCCCGTTGTATTTGAACGCGTCGAAAATTTGACGACCCTGATCGATCTTTTTTCATCCTTCGCGCGCGTAGCGTCGCTTCGATCTTACAAACTCTCGTTTGTCTGTGCAGCCAGGGTGAAAAGGCCATCGAGGACATTAAGTCGCGAGTTTTGGTTCTGACTGGAAGGTTTAACAATAGCAGCAACGCCAATCAAGTTCAACGCGAGAGATTGACCATGTTCTCGCCCACCTGTAAGTCCCTCGATCGGTTGGTCGATCGCAGAGAGATTTTCGATCGACGGTATCGCGTTACACGTTTGGTCTCTTTGATCAGGTCAAATACCGCGGAACACGGACACCGAAACCTGGGCGGATCCTTTCTCCATGAACATGCACTTCCAATTGAATCTGACATCCGGTGACCACGTGGTCGCCGCCAAGTTGAGAATTTACAAATTGCCTCAGGAGAACTCGACCTCCTCGACGGGAGGTAACTTCGACGAGGACGACGAAGACGAAAAGAAGATACGAATATCGGTCTACTACTACACGAAATCCCTCAAGAAGCATCGATGTAAGTTTCGTGGACAACCGTCGCCGAGTATTGGGAAGATGTTTTCGACGATACGGACGATTCTACGTTTAACTTGTTAATTTCCAGCGAAGAAACGTTTGATGGACTCGGTGGTGACACCGCTCGCACCAAAAGGCACCCATCTGGCGTTAGACGTCAGACAAGCTCTCCGATTCTGGAGACTGAACCCGCGAAATCCTCATGGAAACGGCAGTAATCACGGCCTGGCGATTCAGGTGGAGGACCAAGATGGCCGACCGCTGAAACCGGCCCTTTACATTCAACAACCGTCCTGCGGGGACCAAGACACGGATCAGAAGGCATGTGAGTGTGTGCTCTAACAATACTAACTCCCGTGTGACGATTTGAATTGCTTGCCTGTGCATTCCTGCGTGACACTTAACAACGTGTGCCATAACACGCTTGGACGAAACACACGATCCAGAAACGCGACTCGTAGATCGCCGCGTTGATTGTTTGCGACCTACTGTATTGAAAATGCTGCGTAATTTTGTCCTGCGTATGTTCGTTTCGTACCAGTTCGATGCACGATCCTACCGAGACTTCTGTACAAAGAATTCCGTTATTTTTTCAAAATTTTACCAACTATCGAGACAACTCGAAGAAATATTTCCCACCTCTCGATTCCGATATTCTTGTTGTAAAAGGAAAGGTACCGAAAACGAATTTTAATTTCAAAGAATTAAAATTGTCCAACGTACGTTTGGTCTCGAAATGGATAAGAAATGGTTGCATCTCTTTCTTTCTTTTTTTTTTTCCTAACACAGTCCCTTGTAACAGTCGCTCACAATAGTTTCCCCTTCTTGTTTTACAGACCAGCGCGTACCTGCACTTTTCGTCCGAGCCTGTACTCGTTACGTTCGCATCGTAAACGGCGAAACAGTGACGTACGTGAATTGTAGGCATTAAAACGAACGAAGAAACAGTCAGACACCAACGAAAAAGGACGATCGTTAACAGCGCAATTTATTCTCGGAGGACGAAAAAAAAATAATAATATACGAGAATCAATTTCACGAGGAGCGTTACATTTTTCGAGCTGCACAAAGTTTCCGTTTAAACGCGTTAAACGAGCCTAGAACCAACCTGAACCACAAGGTACGCTTCCAGTGATAGTTTAGATATCTTCGACACGCGATACGCAATACATCGATTACAGTGCTTTCCGTTATTGGCCATAAAAGAAAAAGCAAAAAATGAAACGTTTTTATTATCGTTCTCGCAGAACCAAGTTCCGTTTACTTGATTCGCATCCCAGAATAACTGTTCCCTTTTTCTTTTCTTTTTTTTCTTTCGCACGAAAGGAGATAAAACTACATCAACGACATCCTGGTGACATTTCTATTGTTTCCAAGTGTGAAAACAATTACCAGTTTTAATTAATTTCGGGCAGATCGAACGCGCGACAGTGTAACGGAATAGTTGACGGTGGCTGCGTGAAAAATATGTACGATCCCGGTAAGAATCCTTTACAGAATAGACTGTCGTATTAATTGTTAACTTAAAGAAGAATCGCGTCGTTATTTAAGTGCAATAGCGGGTAAGTCGTATCTTATTATTTCCTATCGTTTCTCTTACTGTGCGCGGACGGCGCGTTCCAAACCGGTTCGCACCATTTTCCGGCTAACATTTAAGTTAAATGTTAAACGATTTAACAATGTACATACCAGCGAAGCTGCATCGATAGGTCTGTAAGTTGATTAGATTATGCTCGTTGACCTGTATACACACGTACGCGTGCGTCGGTACATGTGTATACACGTCATGCCCATGACTGATGTAACCAAATGTAAAACCTTAGAAGTAGATATTTATGTCATATATTGATTAAGCAATGGTGAGCGTTGCGGGTCCTTTATCGTTATATTTTGGATCAGACTATAGACAAAAATCTATGTTTTAGCCTAATGTTGTGCAAACGCCCTGCTTTCTAGCGACGTTCGCACTTCTCTTTATGCTTATTTTATTATTTTAAAGGTCCACCCAAAAAATTTATGCTACTTACAATTACACATAGTTGTCGTATAAAGAAGGAGACAACAGGTTCTTGTAACTTTTACACGATTGTTGTATATAATGTATATTTAATTGTCTGGTTGCGCAGAAATAAATGCATTGATGTCGAAACTTAATAATGCTCTTGCATCTCGAACGTATTTCCAGTTTGTCCCTTTAATTTGTTACGTGCGATACAATGTCTTTCGCTCGAAGAATATTTAAACATTTCGTAGAAGAATTATGGTTTCGAAACATAATTCCGTGCCACATGATTTTAAGAATACTTTATCGCGATATTTATATCCTTTTTATTATTTCCGTTTATCGTTCGGTACGATTTGTTCGTTGTTTCAACATCTTTCCGATTTCTTTTTTCTACACACACACGTATATACATATATATGTCATTGTATAATTTATTTCCATGAAAGTTTTTCCTTCATTGTTCGATTCACTGTCTCTTTTACTATATATCGTATAGTGCTGTATGCTGGAATGTTTCACGACGTACAAGTTACCATCTCTTCTCACTGTTAATCATCGTTAATGCAATTATGTGGATAATGAAATTCTGTACAAAAATGATTTTATTAAAAATTCTCATTTATAGGAAAATACAATCAACATTTACAACAGAATGATCCACGGTTAGACCATTTTCATTGTCAAAACATGAAACTGACAGACAACAATTGGTATTTCTTTTTAATAGTTGGTCCGAGCCTGTGTGCTTTGCTTATTGCAATGAATAAATCGCTCCGAGAAACTGAACGGAATTTGTACTCGTGTAAAAAGTACAAATTCATTTAAATTGGTGGTTCAAAATGCATCAAGAAACACATACGTGTAAATAAATATGAAGTATGCTCAATGTGGAACGTTTTCTTTTTTCAAATTTTTTTTCTTAAAGCAATTTTTTATTACGATCGCCCGTCAATATACAATATTAAGGGCGATGCTTGCTACTTTTTCTTTTTCGTTACATAAATCGATTCACTGTCATATTTTGTAATTATAATCAAGAAGATTCTGTCATCTTACGACAGGAATTTCATTGTAGAATTTTTTAGTATTTGAATTATTAGTATCCCTTTGTTATATTTGTACCCAATTTTTGAGCGCTGCAACCATTCAAATACATGACGCGTTAATTTTAATTAAAATATTATACCTTTCCTCGAAGTGAGAAACAAAGATTACACCTAATGTCGATAAGAGTCCGACCAAAGAATTGAAGACCCGTTCAAAATGAGTTTGCGGAATCAAAACGGAGCATCGGTAGGGAAACGTACAACTGCACAACTATGCGTTCGACGTGCGACATTTGGATTTCGTTCGATCGTTCTATTGTTTTTCGATGCACTGAATTGATACCGTTAGGAGGTGTCCCTACAAATTTTAACATCACGAGCAGGACCGTGTATCCACAGATTCACCGTGAAGAAGCAAGAATTCTTACAACGTAGTTCATCTATCGACAAAGACCTTCTTGCCTGGCTCTTGAATCCTTCGTGCAATCGTCTTAACGTATTATTGGCCGTTTGCAGAATTTTATTTCGTCTGACATCGTTGATTACGCCACTATCTGCCGTGACTCGTCTGCCTGGCCTAGCTATCGCGATCGAGAGAATCCAGCGTATCGTTGCTGGACGAGTGGGTCAGATCGCTCAGCTCGTCCAAATGTTTCTGCTTTTTGCGGACATTCCAGTGTAGACACTCGGCTAGAGAGTCGAACCAATCGGTAATTTGGTCGGCGGCGCAAATGCTAGGCACGGGGTATATGGACGTAGTCACCCTCAAGCTGCAAACAGTAGAAAAATCTCACTTGAATGATTCAACGAATCTGAACGTGTAACTTGCACGTGGCAACTTTAGCGACAAATAGGTGAAAACACGTAAAGCACCACCCATGAATCACCTAGCAGTACAGCCAACGTCTCGTTTCTAAGAAAATATATCGTAAAATAAGATTTCGTTGACGTAAATCACCATAAGAAAGCCAGACATTTCGTGAACGATCAATTGGACCGATAAAGAAGTACCAAACGTGGTCTTGATAAATGTATAGATGTTTACCAACAACCCGAACCAAGGAAAGAGAAATGAAATGAATTTGGAAAAAAAAAAGAAAAGAAACGGAATTTAAATAAATGAACACGTAGTAACATTCCACCATGCAAGTAGCTGCGATCTGTGCAGCTGCGATGAAAATAGAAAGAGGTAACGAAAGTCTTTTACGAAATAACAGGACAGACCTGTCCCCGACGCGTAGTTCTTGTTGATTGCGACCGTCGAAGGAGACGTAAGCTGTGCTGCGGGCCTCGTTGTTTGCCATTATCTGGAATAATTGCGAGAAACGCAAACGATTAGACAGATCTGACAAGCGGTTAACTTTTACCTGTCGCCGTGGAAGAGCTCCTGTCTATTTCTACCGTCGAAGGACACCCACGAGGTGTTCCTGCTGTCGGGTGAAACAGAAATCTGTGGTAGAAAGTAAGACGTTGGAGTTAAATCGTCAGCGGTAAAGGGCATTTGCGGGGTCGTTGCGAATCGCTCGAAGAGGCTCAATCTACAGTGTTCTCTATCGTGCGTAACTTTATGCAACGTTTCCTGCCATTCGACGGAAACTCTGGCAATTAGCGATCAGCTAATTCCATTAGTTCCATTACTCTGTCCAATAGTTTTTATAACGCTAGTTTTCTACAACGTTACGAGCAAGTTCGAGCTAAAGGATGTTCTAGTTACAGGAAGAGGTTTTTCCTGTCGACTCGAGGCTGAGTCTGGCTACAGCTATAAAAGGCGGCGAAGGCGGCGAAGGCGGCGAAGGCGGCGAAGACGGCGCGTTGAAAAAATGTTTGATATACCTTCAGTTCGACACCAGCCGGGACGACGATCGGCCTGAAGGACAAGGAGTGAGGGCAGATCGGTGTGATCATGATGGCAGGTACCGAAGGATGAATCATGCTGGCTCCAGCCGCGACGGCGTACGCGGTCGACCCGGTCGGTGTGCTCACGATCAGGCCATCACCCTGCACGCTGGTCACGTGTTTGCCGTCGATGAAGAGGTCGATATTCGAGAGGTACGGAGACGGGCCACGATCAACAACGACCTCGTTCAGTACCAGAAGATTTGTCGGCTGTTTGGCCGGTTTACCCTCCTCTCCTTTCCGCATGATGATACATCTCAGCCGACTCCTCAGGGTCAAGGCCGCGTGACCTAAACAGAAGGCCAATGCGCGTCAACTCTTACAACTTCGTTTTTAACGAAATGTCATTACGAGATACAGTGTGCGTGTGCGTGTGCGTGTGCGTGGGTGCGTGTGCGTCGAGCATAAGTGGCTGTTCGTTTTCACGTGTTTACATTTTTCTACTCGGTTCGATGATTTTGCATTTTCCTCGACACTCGACGAGCAATCAGCGCAAAAGCAAAGCTAACTGAGGTTTTTCTTCGCGTACGTTCCATTCTGCGGTGACTTGGTAATTCTTTATCGTAAAAACTTAAAAACAATACCTTATCCATTTACTCGCTCAAGATTGAATCGAATAAAGTGGCGATCGGTTATGAAAAATGATCGACAGAGATAACATCTCTGATAAATAACTCGATTGAAAATCAAAGTCCGGAAATTTTCGGATTAGCTTCGAACGTATCGAGAACCACTTATACTTTCAAGCACACGAACGTCTAGCACAAAAGTTTCGATACGCCTACGGGAGAAACGTTCAAGAGAAAAAGCAGAAATCGACCGATGATGTCAATTGTATCGTTACTAGGACGATAGTCGTAACAATAATTACGCATCGACGCATAATAAATCGTTGTTCGTGTAGAAACAAGGTTCGCGCCTATTTACTTCAGTCCTCGCGTTCCCGATACCCAAATCGTCGATTGTTTACGTTGCGTGGAATTTTTTTCCTTACTATTAGCAATGCGCGTTATCGTGTAATATGTAACGCAATTCGATCGGCATGTAGAATCACTACATTCCGCAGTATTTACGACGAGGGAGGGAAGTAATGTATTCGAAGGACTTTGATATTCACACAGCGAATTCATTCCTGTCAAAAAGCAAATCGAACTAAAAGTGTAGTTACCTTCCAATACGTTTGTTACTTGTTCCTGGAAATTATCGAATTCGAAGGGCGTCAAGAACCCTAACGAACCAAGGTGAAACGCCATCACAGGTGGTACCGATTGTTGAAACAACAAACTTGCATAAAGAAGGGTTCCATCGCCCCCCAAACAAACGATAAAATCGATACGATCCTTGAATAAAAATATACGTCAACTTTCGAACGTGGAACGACAATTAGGTAAATATGAAAAGAATTTTCTTATCGTAAGTAAAAAGAAAAAGAAGGAACGCTTACCTGCAAATCATCCGTACCGTCCCTGAAGGTTTGCAGCCTGTCTCGAACCCCCTCGAATCGGGGGTTCCTAGCCAAGGCTGAATCCTCCAAGACGGATGCTTCGACGAAAACTACCATCCGTTTCTCCTGAAAACGAGTAAAATCTCGAATGTCAACTTGTACTATAATTATTGCTGCACAAAAACTGAGCCACGCAAAGTAATTACTTTTCGTTCGCGCGGTAAACGCGTGCAAGATTATTTTCTAATAGCCGTAAAAGGATACGATGCGAAATTATCGCTATCGTAATTTATAAAAACCGTACAGTCATACTGAATCGATAAACCGAAGAATAGTTATATTTGTAAGTTTCAAGGAGACCGAGTAGATTATAAGAGTAAACACATTATAACACTTAAAAGATGCAAGGTGATTTCTTTCAAGAAGTTTCCATATTTGTCTCTTTCCGACAGCCACGATTTATACATAATCTAAATAAATAAAATGCAGTTGATTCTTGCCGGAACATTTGATGAAACTTGAAACGTAAAAACTGACGGATACAATGACATTGTACGATAATTCTTTCAATTTTATTTTTCAATG
This sequence comes from Ptiloglossa arizonensis, assembly GCF_051014685.1. NCBI lineage: Eukaryota > Metazoa > Arthropoda > Insecta > Hymenoptera > Colletidae > Ptiloglossa > Ptiloglossa arizonensis. Next base: position 7,237,861 of record NC_135061.1, read on the forward strand.
ACGAAGCTTGAGCAATTTTTCTATGTATCGTATACAAGGACACATTGTGTACAAAAATCCAAAGAAGACCGCTGCGGATATTGTCAATGAATCGCGACTAGGGAATATTGCCGATATTAATCTCTTTACAGTGACAAGAAAATTATACTACGCCGAGCTGTTTGCCCGAGAGAGTAGATAAGAATTTTCCATTTGTAAAAAATATCCATTTGAAAAATACCAACGCTGGACTATCGACAATTGGAAAGATACAATTTTTTTTCCAACGAATCTAAAGTTAATTTATTCGCTGGCGATGGAAGATGTTTGACGTTCGGTTGGTACTAGAAATAATTTCAGGTACCAAACATCGACAATAAAGCACAGCAGTGGCAGCATTACGGTGCGAGGAGCTTTCTCCGCTAAAGGAGTTGGTCCACTTGCAGAAATCGAGGGGAACAGTGTTACGTACAGGGACATCCTAGAAACTCACTTGCTACCGTACACACAAAGAGCGATATTGGATAAAATTGGATACTTCGAGACGACAACGATCCCAAATATGCATCCAAATTGGGGAAAGGATGGTTATCGTCGAATAAAGTAAAAGTTTTCGATCGGTTTGCGTCGAGTTGGAAAGAATTTTAAACGAGACGGTATCGTAATCGATCGAATTTGGTGCGTCGATGTTGCGCCTCTGTTATTGTAGAAATAGACGCGGCCACCAAGTATTGTTGTTTTTCTCTTCTCCTGGGATCACTGGAGAAGTGGTTCGAGTTATTGATCCCCGTACGAGCCCCCAAATAACTGTTGTACTCGTACGTGGTGTATGGATATATATATATATATATATATATATATTTATATTTAAGAATATTATATATTACAGTATTAATAGTATTAGGCGTGGTGTTGGTGATTAGTTTCGCTTTTCACTAAGGTAGATCGACCGTTCCAATCCTCAGTCTCTCTCACTTGAGACATTCGGTCACGTTCGGTCATCCTAATCGTTCGTCTTTTCCAAACACTCTTCACTTTCTCCCAACCACATCTATTCCCTTTCATCCCCATGCATTCTCACGCTCGGTTGTCGCGCAAGACCCCCTGTAAAGGGATACTCGTGCCTTCCAGAAAAGCTAGCGAACAGATCGGCGCCAAGCGTTTAGCCTAACTCATGTCTGTCCGCGCTCGAAGCAGGCCCAAGCGAACTTGGAAAATCCGATACTACGGTATTAAATACATTGATGACATTTAAAAAACTTTTTACAATATAAGCTGTAAATTGTAAATATTATTTTCAGTATAAAACGAGTACTCACGCAAATGCCAGTTCGGTAATTATTAAAACAGATACATATGGAAATGAGCAGTGTTGAGTTTATTTTGCCATATTTTTCCACACACGCGTCCTTGCGTACAATATAAGTAAAAAATTGCTTAAATTTCTTCATTAGTGGCAAAAAATTGGAAAAAACTTTGAAAATATTTTTGTCCCGTACGAATCATTGGTAGAATTTACGGTGATCGAGAGATCTCGATTTCTGTTTTCGATACTTTACACGGACGATCTGCTGGAAATTTGTGTTTATTTGTGCTCCGAAGAATAAAAGGAAGAACGTATATCAGGAAGCGCGACAATACTTTTTGCGTTGAAATAATATTTTATTCCGGGTAATATCGGCTATTTCAACCGATTGCATTGTCCAACGGTTCGGAATGTGTTCGTGAATCGATATCGCGACATTGCTTCAAAACAAAAATATCTTCCGCGAACTGGAAAAAAACTTGTGAAAGAAAAAGGGGTACCGGTTCCGGGGGACAAAGATTGAACGACAGTGATGCTTACTTCTATTAGCCAGGTAACTAATTGGACGAACGGTGGCAATACCGACGAATCACGGACTTTCTTGATGACCAGAACAGTGAGAGGCGGCTTGTACCACGTCAACCTCTGAGAGGCTGGGTCTTGTATGGTCCTGCAATTAGACAAACATGAAGTCCACCGAGTGACATTGGATTCAAGTTTATGGTAAACATTTCTGGTGATTACGCAAATCGAGACCCATACATCTTCCTTTTTTATCGGATTCGATGACGAAGTCAAAAGTGGGAAAACTTGTGTCAAACGCGGCCTATTAAATGCACCTGCGTCACTGAATAATTAACATTAATGACAAAATTGTCCAAGGTTCGAAATATTTTCTGTATAATGCTCGGCTTGCCAGGATTCTTCAACGTCCAAGGAGGAATCGAAGCATACCGGCGCTTAAATAACGTTCGGTACTTGACGCACATTAATCGAATCGAAACGATCGCGACACGAGCTATTTAATATCGATAAAAGTACCGAGCGGGTTTCCGTGGATGCTATGCGCCCACTTTCACGTAGAGGGAGTCGATCGAAAAGTTTATCATTGAATTAGGGTCGACGAGATCAAAGGTGCGGAAAGATCAATGCATAATATAAGCAGCACGGCACGAGGGCGATCTTTAAGTGGTATTCACATTGTTTCCGTTTGCTTCAAGTCGTGCCGAACGTACCGATTCACTTGGGCAAGTGTTCAATAACGAAGGAATCGCCGGTACAAGCGATACCGAAACGTGTTTGAATTTTAAAAAGCGTTTAACATACGTGCACCGATAAACACGCTTCGTATGCAACTCGATAATTCTAGAAAGTTTGAGCGTCACTTGGCGCAGGGGATTTTTTATCGTTTAAAAAATTATCAAATTTTCTCGATCGTCGATTATTATTGGTTACGACCACAATTGCATCGCTTCGAGTGGAAGTACCGACTTCCGTTTCCTCTTCGTACGATCGGTTAGGTTCAATCGAGTATGACAGATCACTTTTTAACGGTTAGAAGGGAATGTACCGATTGAAAATTTGTGTCGTTTTAAATTGCAATAATTAAGAAGGAATTGTGAAGGGTACGTTAGCGAATGTGATTTCCATTCGAGGTGAAAATTTAAGTCGTTTTTAACGACTCCGTAAAGAACCTACCTGACAGTTCCAACCATGACGTGGTACCGGATTGAGAGTCGCGCTCGTACTGAACGTGGACCGAACACGGCGGTACGTTTTTTAACGGTAAACAATCGGACGACGCGCAAGCGCACGCGCGTTCGTACGCACGCTATTCGTTTTTATGTATGCGAATAATAGACGAGACGACGCACATAATCACGGTTCACGTGCATTTGTTTCAACCGATAGACACTTGTTAACCCAACTACTCGTGTTAATATACTCGATCAAAGTTCCAAGCAGATTCGAAAAACTACTCCGAGAGACACGGAAACCCAGCTACCCGATTCTTTTCTAAATATTCGCCTCGTCGTTAAGAATTTTCACACTTTACAACGGAATTCCTCGATCGATGAATTCGTAGATATTTTTCAACGAAAGTCAATATTAACCTATTTTTTGCATACGCGCGAAGCACTCCTAAAGACTTGAACCGTATCTACTTACCAAGTAATGAATCATGCATGTTGTGTATAATTTTGGCATTAATAATCGGTGCATACTTGCGTCTGATTACAATAGAAAAGAGTCTCATACATTTTGACTATTCTTTTTTTAAACGTAACACCTTCTCATGAATAGGTATTACCTTTCCACGAAAGCGTTTCGTTTCGATTAATATTAATCGGCAAGATATTTTATGGAAACGCAAGTGTCCCTTTAAGGATTATAAGGTCGTAAGATTTATAAGGTCGCTTTCTATTCCGCATCAACGAAACAGTTGTGCTTAGGCTCGCTCGCTTAAGAAGTCATTGTCACGGATAATTAGGTCAACGCGCGGTACTTGCATGTAGCGTAGTTTTTTCTTTTGCCCGCGAAACAACGTGTTTTCTTTCGCCTCGCCGTACTACCATAAACGATACCGTCTAATTACAAAAAGAAGTTTAAGTCTCCGTAACAAAACCGACTTAACTTTCTAGTAAGGTTAATGCAACGCGAGCGAACGAACGAACGAACGACCGCTACGACAAAATATGTCTCCCCAACAATGAAACAGCAAAAATGAAGATCTACTTACATGACCATCGCGGAATTTTTCATAATACGCCCGCATGGGCCGAACTGTTGAATAGGACTCGGTGCATTTAGACTTCTCGTTCTCCTGGGAACAAAAATTTAGAACGATTAATAAAAGCATCGAATTAACGGAGGTTTCACGTAACGCGGCTCGACGCAACGCAACGCAACGCAACGCAACGCAACGCAACGCAACGCAACGGAAGAAAAGAACAGGAATACTCTTGTCCTTGAACTTTTTTATCGCATCTTCCTTCGTCACCGAGCACAGGACAGGCGGAAGTGTACGAGGGAAGATTCACGATATTGCAGGCGCTGCGAGGAAAGAAAAAACAAACTTCGCGCGGTACTTATTCATACGAGTACTCTCAGCGACATAATAGCGAGCGCATGCGAATCAATTTGTAATCCACTGTACAAGCAATTACGTCGGCATCTCGCAAAGTGACCGAAGGATCCACGCTGAAACGACATCGGACCGTCACAGATTGGTCATTATTTTTTTAACGCGAGTGTTAGCCAGTTGTGATTTATTACTGCTTATGATTTACGAGCGATTCGACAATAAACATCAATAAAACGGAGCAATTTCGCCAAGGAAATAACGAGGTGCCATTAGCCAACGAAATACACGACAAAAGTGAACGCGACGGATTACTTTACGAGTCGCCAACTCCGATGAAATATTCTATTCACGCGTAAACGTATAAATCAACCAGTCGTCTTGAATGGAATTTATTTACGAAACGTGTCGAAAATAGGCGCGAACCTATAACGTTACTCACCACGCTCGAACGCAATCGGTACGAATCGCTACACACGTTCGACATTACGCACGAGGGGTCACCCGTGAACACGAATACGAGAGCACGTGTACAGCGAGCCTGTTTTCGTTTCTTCTGACATAAGACGCGCAAAACAACAGACAAAGTGACGACCGGTTCGACGAAACTAATAATTCTAATCGTTCGAACCGCCACTCCTTAGGGTTAAAGACCGTTTGCGAACGATTATCGCAACCGTTTGCAACCGTTGGCTTAATCATACGCTGATAACGCGCGACTTTGAAACGAACACGCTATTTTTTATCTCAAATGTGCACAATGGTCACGTTTTTACTCCCAACTCCAGACTCCGGACTGCCAACTCCTGCGTTTATCGTTCGTTCGGAGTACAACATCGATTCTCGTTACGACGCTTGAAAAATCTCTACCTGCGCAGTCTCTTCCGTGGAACATTGCCCATCGACGAGTTGATCGATCCCTTTCCTAGTGGATTAACGATATCGAGATTAACATCTGGCCGTCCGTTTCCACCAATCTCCAGCAAAGCCGACACTTGGTTCGTCATTTTCTCACCCGGTAAATTGCGAACGATTAACCGCGAGCTCCTCGGGAAATATAGTATACGTATATCATGTACAAAGAGAATCGACTTCGGACGAGCGTTGCAAAAGCCACTCGATTTGCAAGATTCTGTCGACTCGTTCGGGGTACAGCTACGTTAATTACCTCCAACTTCGGCACGTGGTTGCGCAATCGTACAACGATTCCAATTAAGGATTCGTCTCAATATTTCTATCGTTCGAATCGATTACCGACAGAGTCCCGTAAGTCGACTTTACCACCGATCGAATTCCTTGTAAACAACAGCGTACTGGCGGTATCGCCGTATTACTCGAGGTTGACGATCTCGCGATAGTAGAATTTTTTTTCGCAGAACGCTGCTCGAGCGTAATGTTTTCCGCTGACTCGGTAAACTCGCGTTACGTAAAAATTCTATCGCGCGCGATCGAGTACCGCTCAACGGAGATACCAGGATTCTTGTAAACCGCACGAGCGTCTATTTAACGGAATTAATCGTTAAAATACGAAGGTCGATCTACGCGAAACGAAGAGCGCGGCCTTCGAACGATCCAACTACCAAGAAACGGTAAGATTCGGTTTCAAGGGCGGGCAATCCTTTCCTCGACACTTTCGACGGTACCGAATTAGAATTTACTCGGCATATCTTCCAACGTGCAGGCATTAAACGTTATACCGGATTCGGAGCTAAGTTTGCGTACGTAGCACGAACACGTTACGATTCCAGTCGAACCGACAGGAGGGTATCTTTGAAACGATCTCTAAGCTCTCGATCCCGTAGAAGATTCTTGACGTCTTGGTCAATTGTCTCGCAGAAACGAATCACGTTCAACGACGATGAAAAATTTCAAAGCATCGATTCGACAACCTTGAACTCCCCGTCGGTAATCCCTCATGAAAGAATGCACGATGCAACGAACATCATTTATGTATTATTCATGTTACTCTTGTTGTAAAGCAATGTGCGATCCGGACGATGATCGCACGCAAGTACACAACGAGGTTTCTTTCTCCTCCCGGATCGATCCTCCATTCGGAAATTTTCGAAGAAATTCACTTTTTCACACACCGAACTTTCACCTCACTTCTTTCTCGTCCAGTACGTACTCGGGACGAAAAGATACTTTGTTCGTCACGATATACGGGGTGTACCGATAACGGACATTTCGCGAGGAGAGGAGTGAACTCCGGAAAGGACCGAATCGCGAGGTGGCTGCACGCAGAATGACGATCGGACAGAAGGTATCCAACAATTACGGGATTCTTTCTATGGAACCGTCGGTATACCGTACACTTTACGGTTCATGTCGATGCTAAATCTATCGCAATTTTATACAATATTATCCGATCGTGTGGTATCTTACGGGCAATAAATCTCCCGTCGAGTCGATCGGTTCTACTATATGTCGCGGCCGAGTCGTCTCATCGATTGGAAACTACCGCGCGCACCGACCGTACGAGACGAAACAAACGTGGAAGCATTGTTGCACGTTTTCGAACGAGCCCGACGAGACACCGCAAACTACTTTGATAATGTTTCCAAATCCATTGGGTAACTTTTTCTTTCGGTTTCGCGCGGTCCGACCACCGACAGACTTTCTCCCGATCGATTGGGAAACGCAGCGAAAGACGGAGAGATTTTACGAAGATGTACAACGAACGGTACGAAGGGAGGATGGACGGTGTCTCGTCGGTGAAAAGTGATGCGCGCTCGATCGGTGGTCCGGATTCTAGTACGCGGAAAGCTTACAAAACCGAACGCGATTTTCTTCACCGACTCGTCGTGGCTCTCGATCGAATCTGAAAAGGAGAAAACGATCGGTGCGTACGTCCGGTTCGGTAATCGATTACATCGACGTGAAATTTCTGAAATTCCAGCGCACGTAGTAACGGCTGCGAAGCCTATGGGAGCCCATGGCGCATCGAAGCTCCGAGCAAAACCCGAGTCAAATGGAATGTACAGCGAAAGGTGAACGCGTTCTCGCTCTCGAAGAAAGGAGCAACAAAAAACTCTCCCACCGAAGCGTTCGCGATTCGAGCAGGTACCGGCTCTTTGCACACGTGCAACTGAACACCGATGTGCAACACTCACGTACACAGTGATGTTTACCGTCGGCCTAAACGTCATTCGTAACGTAAAATTAGGAGAAACGATCGTTTCGGTTTCAACGGTAAGAAACGTGCGACAACCCAGCCAGAGAGATTCGACCGTTCCGTACGTTCCATTCGGAGCAAGTGCAGATCACAGCCTCGATTTATTGCGCGATGAACGTCTCCCGGGAATATTTTCCATCGCGAGTGTCTCTTTGCGATGCGTAGTTGTCACAGACACGGTTGGTGACGGCCTTGTAGTCATCGAGAGTCGTTCGGAATGTTCAACAGTGACCGATAATTAATAATACTCGACAACGGAGTAGGGTCCACCACGGACAGAATTTGCGCCGTCGTATCGTTGATTTTCGAGTATCGTACCGTCCAGTCTCAACGACGAGATCACTTCACGCTTTTCTACCTGCTTCGCGAACGCGTTACATAAATGGTGCACTACTGTTCAAATACACGTTGTAGCTCCGTTATTGTAACACATGTTACGATCGAAGATTGAGGTTAGGTATTCGGGACTCGTAAACCAACACCTGCCCTACCTTAATTCAGCCTCGTCCATGTGAACCGACCGTCGAAAAGGATTTATCAGGGTATCGAGAACGAGCAGAGTGTTCGACGAACGAGACTACGGATGTACGAATAGAGCGGGTGGAAGACACGCGTCAGAACTGAGGAATTGCAAAAGAAGCTCGTGGATAGCGTGGACGGGTCGACGCTGGCGTCGCGACGTCCAGTGCACTGCACGCATGCTCTGCACAGAATCGACCAATCGTTTTTGTTGCACGTGAGACAACGTCTATTTTCTACCGATTTTATTTAACTTCCTTTACGCAACTTTGCTTTTGGACGTGACAATGATGCAAATCTGATGAAAAATACGGAGTAATCGTCGTCGTCGTTATTGTTGTTGTTGTTGTTGTTGTTTTTGTTGCCGTTAGAATGTAAGATTTCTGGTATTGTAAACTGGTTTACGTGCACCTTCCTTCTTGCACGCGTGTTTTATAAATAATAAAATCGCGTATCTCGCTCAGCAGACGTTGACGAATCGTTAACCTGTTCGAGCAACAGTTTATCAATTTATATTGGCGCGATGCGTCCCCGTGTAGTAGGAATATTGAGCAAGCAAACGACTTCGTTCAAGTTTCGCACGAATCGGAATCGGATTACGCGGTTCCAGTTTAATTACGAAATTGAACGACCGTATACTGGTTTCGCTATAGCTTCGTTCGTGCGACTTACTTTTCATTTCGCTGCAAACGAATCCCGCTATTACTTAGCCAGGTGTTCCCGACAAAGAAGGTAAATGTAACCGAGCGATTTAATCGGGCAAAAATTTCTCGTCGACACTTTAGACGTTTCGCACGAATCTATATTGGAGCGAACTCGGCCGTTACCCGGGTACGTAAAATCATCGATTATTACCGTAAAAAAATGATTCCGGTACCGGGAATCGAACCCGAGCCTCCTGGGTGAGAGCCAGGTATCCTAGCCACTAGACCATACCGGATTTAGTGACTACGAATATATGAAATTACAAACAGTTCGGTGAGAGTTAACGATAATTTGGCAACGAGTGTTTATTTTTGATCGCCCAGTTGTACCGAGACTCGGTATTATTTATTTTTATAATCGAGAAATGGAAATTTCCATCACCGGCAAACTTTAAACGCGGAGAGGATACGTTTCGTCGAGACGGTTTTATCGATAGCCGTATTGTTCGATCGCGTGCAAAGTTACCATTTTTCGAAATAATTTTCCTTCTTTCGAAAGTGAAAATTGCGAGGAGCATTGGTGTACGATAGTTTTCTTCCCACTTTCGAAAATGGTGAAAAGTGGTTACTCACGGCCAAGTGCCGGAACGTTTCCTGCGTCGCGTTTCCGGGTCCTTGTCGTAATCTTCGAGGAAGGGCATATCCGCGTAGACATCGTCGATACCGATGATCCCCTTGTTCCTCGCGATACACCTCCAGTCGAGCATTTCGCTCACGCTTCGTCGTCGTGGCTTCTCCCTCACCATTTCCATTATCCGTTAATCATCTCCTATTTCGAATCGTTTCAACAACGTCCCGCGAACACGTTCACCGTGTTGCGCGTTTTCGATGTTCCGTTCTCACTGGGTTTACGCCTACAAGATCCTTCGACGCAACACGTGCTCGATGCAACGAACTTTCGACAAGGCCGCACACATTTTCAACACTTTGAAAGTTCGTAACGTGTATCGAACGTATCGTATCACACTCGTCTCGAAGGTTCACCGTTTGGCCCGTGAACGCAATTTCAAAGAGGAATTTCGATCGCAAACGATCGATGCGTCCGGTCCTCGGTGTATCGACGAGCCGATCACGTGTTTACGTGCGATTTTCGCGCGGTACTTTCAAACGCCCTACGAGGCCCGCGCTTTCTTTTTTCTTTTACGTAAGTGGAAATAATTAATGTCTAGCTCGTACCGACCTGGCAGCCGAAGACCCCATTCCGCGAGGTAACCGGTAGAAAAAGGAAAAACGACTCCGTTCGATGTGAGCCACACACGCGTATATATTATACATAAATAAAAGTTAAAGCGTTGCGTAATTCTCGCTCGATGGTAATAAATTTGCGCGAACGTAACGTTCCACGTGCACGGGAAACTGCCAAGTACGAGACGTCGACTCGATTTTAACATCGGTGTCGATGAAAGAACGCGATACTTACACGATCGTTGCTTCCTGTTACGAACGGCTACCGATCGAGTTTTCCAACGAAATTACCCCAGAACGGCCGAGTCGCGTTAACGCGACTATTTCATTTTAACGCGGTGGTTCTTGCGACCTACTTTCCTCGCGGACTTTGACAATTTCACTTCGGTACGAACTTGGCAATTCGTTCGTTATCGGACGCGTTTTCTCGTTTATTCTTTTATCTTATCGTTCGACGGCAATTATATTCGACAAAATTATCTACGATAGACACAGAGTCGTGCGATTTCGTTTCCACGTTCCCGATCGTTCCGGTGTTACGTTCGACAACGAGTCGAGAACGTCGCGACCGGTGTAAATAATTATCGCCCGGTTGCGAATCAACGATTACGCGTTTGCACTGCCGTTACCGTTGTCGCTGCGAAATCGAGCGAGAATCCGCTGCAACAACCGAATCGGAATTTCGAATTGCTACGGTGGCCTGTCATCGTTCCCCGAGGCTCGACTCGAAATTGAAATTTACGATCAACGGTCACCTCGAACCGCGGTTAGATAATTACTCGTCGCTCGAAGCGATCCGCGAGAGTCTCGCGCGACGAAAACGCGGTTAATTCCACGGTAAACGGGGAAGTGGTTTTCTGGATTTTCAACGAACGCCGTTTCAGCTCCGCCGAATGATTCGTCGATGGGACGTTTAACCGCGAAATTGCGTCAAACTATTTTTAAAAGAGAAAGCATACTTACAAGGACGAAATTCTAGTTAAAAATACCGTCGCGACCGTAAAACGTTCGCGATTGCGTCTCGAGACGTTCTAGTTACTTCGCGTCGATACGACGGCCCTACGACTTACGGAACCGCTCGTTAAAGTACCGCGATTTCCCACGGGGGAGACCTCTTTGCGAGAAATCGATCGCAGAAAACGCAACAACGGTTTAGAAACGAGGTCTCCGAACCGGAATCCTGAGCGAACGAACGACAACGGTGACGAGAGTACCGCGATCGACGACCGCTCAGAGTTCACTGAGGAACGACTTTACCGGCCGCAGTCTCTGAAAGGCACTTAGGGCTTTCTAACTCGCGCCTCGCCCCACCATGCTACCTCTACTATCTTAATACGCGTACATAGGTGATAAAAAAGAAGGAAAAAAAAATATGTGTCGAGGAAGCAACGGCGAAGGCGTTCGAGTGTAACCGTCAACGTACGTACGCGTTGAAAAATTCAACGCGCGATACAATTTTCAAACGTACATACACGATCGCTCGTGACCGACCAAAGACTGCTAGCGTCGATGTTTTTGCTTTTGTATTACGCAACCGTACAATGCACGGTATCCTTACACGGATAAATGCACTTTGCGTTATCGTCCAAGTCCAGGGTAACGAGAGCTGTTTTTTCTTTCTCTTTTTGCCTTTTTCTCTCGAGTCGCGAAGGCTTTCTTTTACATCGCGTATCGAGCACCGGTTGCGTTTAAACGGCAACTCGTGCCAGTTGGTCGTTCCACGTAGAAAGAGGTCGATGCAAGTTCGTTCCTTCCTCGTGGCGTCCTCTTGTTCGTTGGGTGTCGTTCGAGAGGGAAGGTTGTTTTCACGGTTGTCGCAAGTATGCAGCTCGAGCGAAGCAAACTCCTAATCGGTGAAAGCGAGAACGAAAGGCAAATAAACGATCAACTGGTTCATTTGCAAGGAAACCTCGCAGCTGCGCGGCAGTGTCGCGCTTGCGAGCCTAGACGGTGTCAAGCTCGACCTATTTTCATTGTTCTTTTTCGAATACAAAGGGTCATTCTTCTCGTCGTTTCACTCGCCTCGGCGTCATCGACGACGCCGATAACCGTGTTCCCTCCTCTCGCTTTCCGATCACGATTGTCCATTTCCCGTTTTCCCATCGAAAACAAAGAAAAGGATCGAAGGATCGCGATGCGCGAGAACCGTGGGAAACCGTGGGGAACCGTCGTACGCACGGTAGAGAGAGAGTTTACGGTTCGCGTTGTTCCCATGTGGTTTTCCTCCTTGACTTTTTCCCGATTATACCGGCGGAAAGGTTACATCTCGATAAGAACTCGTGGCCGACTTCCGGCCGCCGTCTTCGTCTCCCAATGTTGTCGAACCCTGCACACCGTGTCGAACGGTTTCGATCGACTCCCTGTACTTCGACCCATCGAAAGAAAATATTTTCTCGCGAATCCCGACGCGAGCTCGTCGCCTCTTCGATTGCGTAATAAACAGTGATACGTACCGCGAGAAGTATATATAACAAGCAGGTCGTAAGGCATAACTGTAAACCAGTTGCATGTAATGCAATTATGGTATGAAAGTGATCAAAATTTATTGCGGCCGCCGGTACCGTGTTGCAAAACCGATGGGACGAGAAGCAAACCGAAATACCCGCGGAGAAACAGCCGTCTTCCCAGGGCCGTACCGATCGCGTAGACGATTCTTTCTTTCCTTTCGTTTTTTCACGCGTTATCGATAACACCGAGGCACACGATGCCGAATACGCGTAGAATAATTTCGAAACGAGACACCTTCCTGGCAATTCCCTCGCTCGACGAATACGAAAGTCGTGGAGAAAATTCGACTCGACGATGTCCCAATTTCAATTGTACGTCCGTTAGAAACTTCATTTTTACGAGAGAGATACATATTTATTCCAAGGACGAGTGTCGCAAGGCTCGTTACGGTCTTCTCGACGCGTCGGCGACAAATATTTTGGTTGCTAGGGATTGCACACTTCGTCCTCTGCGAGTGATTTTGCAAATTGTCTCTCGTACGATATTGTTTCGCAATTATTGGAAGAGTCTCGCGACGATGCGACGGTTATTTTTCCTCAAACTATCCGCAAAGTCTATTTCCCCTTTCTCTTCCGTTCTTCGATTCGCTTCACCGCTTTCTTCCCGATAGACGTTTCGTTAGCCCGACGTCACGAATAAATTAATCTCAACGCCTGTTCGTATCGTTCTTGAAACGATCAAGTTCCTCGACATCGAATCGTCATTTTCAGATCAGTCGCGACTCGTCGCAGCATCGACCGTTACACTGTCGCGCAGCGTCCTGACAACCAAAGTCGTGACTTATACCGTCACGTTTGCACGATCGCAGCGTTACGAGACGTACAATGAATTTGAGCAGCCAAAAATACTTAGCGCAGACCGTACAAGTTACTTTTATCTTCCCTACCCCGTAGCTAGATTCGTTAAGTACAAAGTCCCTATTCTTCTATCGCGTTGTTTGCTATTCTTCCGTACGTTTGTATACTTTGTCGAGACAGTGTCATTCGACACCCGGTAGAAACGCAATTCCAAATAACTCGCCATGGTTCGGTGTACACTCTCCCAGGACACATGGTTCGTGTCGAGCCTTTATTACTTTCAAACGTTCACGAAAATACGTTCAACTCAGGGTACAAACTGTTCGCGTTCCATTTTGCAGAAACGAACAACGAATAAAAGATAAACTACCTATTATCCGTTACTTGTTGAATAAAAATTAGAATTTCAATTGTGGAATAAAATATTGTTCGTCACGGTTCCAAACCCTCGAGGTCTTTGAGAAGAATTGCATCTCCGAGACGCGAATCGTTCGTGCGTCGAGGCCCTAAGACGACAATATCTGTGCGATTAACAATTTCCATTTAAACTTTCAAAGAACGGACTTTCTACGGAAAGGAAGTCCACGTACAAACAGCCTTTTGTGCATTCCGTGGAACGAGATACTGTCTCACAGAAGAATATAAAACCCGTGGTTTGAGGACGATATTGTGGTCAACAATGAGGCTGTGTCCTTCCAGAAGTGCATTTATGCAACGGTAATGATCATTCTGCCTTCATGACTAGCAATAAATATCTTTATACCTCGCGAGTATCGCGTTTCCTCCGCTAGATTATAATGACGTATCCGAATGCAGAAAATTATACAACTGTAACAAATGACATTGGTTCAAGCTGCTCGAAAGTGTGTCACAGGAAACCGTCTCAAAGTACGGAACGAGAACTACTACCAGGTGCGATGGTGGTGTAATGGTCAGCATAGTTGCCTTCCAAGCAGTTGATCCGGGTTCGATTCCCGGCCATCGCACACTTTTTTATTTTTACGATTTCCATCGATTTTGAACCGACAATTATTTTCGTACGTATACAAACATTATCGTTATTAATGTTTTTGAACCTTATCACAATTTACGAACGTATCGCAGAGAGAAATGTACAATCGAATCTTGCAAAGATTGTACTCGGTGCTGCAATATACGGAGTAAAAAGTTATTTTCATTAAATCGTTTGTTGTTCGTTTCAAACTTTCAATATTTTTGAATTTAAAAAACACAGCAAAGTGTGTTCATATATTCGAATTTGATATATTTAGTAACTAAAAAAAAAAAAAAAACAAGTAAACGATTCAATTATTAACGCGAAGATTGGTATAATTATTTATTTATTTATTTTTTTTTTTTTTTTATTTATTAAACGGTGAAAAAATTCTATAGCGTGCAAAATAGTAACAAGTACTGATAAAACACGAGACGTAACGATATCGTAATTGGAACATTTCGTTTGTGAAATACGATTGATATTTCAGAGCCGCGTGAAACGGATTACCACTAAAGTAACGTACTCAGTGCAAGAAGCACTGCTGGTGTAGTGGTATCATGCAAGATTCCCATTCTTGCGACCCGGGTTCGATTCCCGGGCAGTGCAGTCCTTTTTTTTTTTATTTTCATAAATATAAATGCAAATCGATCGTCGTTTACGAAAAATTGTATAAGAATGAAATCGCACCGGTTAGAAAAATAGAAACGCGACGAGCACTTTGCGCGGTAGCTTTTCCAATGTCATTTCACTCGAATCAATTACTTCGTTCAGGTTCACCTTAACTGCATTTTTTACATCCTCGTCGATGTTAATCTCTAACAAGAACCACAATCGATAATACGAAGAAAAGAATATTATCGAACGAGCGCACTTCGTTAATTCTTTATAGCGTACGAAGACTCCGATCTTCGTTATCGTTAACGACTCGGCATTGAATATTTATCGAATACTTCTGTGATTTAGTAATCAACTTTTTTGATAAACCGATACCGAGCGCAGCGTTATTATTTATCGTACCTGTTGATTTTACCGATACACGAATTTCTGTTCAGCAAAACTGTCCTACCGAGAATGCTGCCACCACGTTGCATCACTATATACCGGAGCATCGCTATACTGAAACGGCCTAACACAAACATTTCAATCCATCAGCAAACGGTGCATTGTCGGGGAAGGAAGGAATACAAAAATTACCAATGATAAGCGGGAACCTTAGCGATAACCCAGCATTAACGACAAGAAAAGATTGTTCGCGTGACCTGCCTCTACATCACGATTTCTGATCAATCGTTCGATTTTAGATTACCGGAACTGCAATATTACAAAGATACCTTTCGTAATCTCCAATTATCAATTCCGTGCATAAAAAACACACGATACGCTTTTAAAACAGTCTGGAATTAATCGCGTTACGTCCCCTCTGACTGTGTAAGAGTATTTTCAGAATTAATCTTTCACGAGCTGCGCGTTCAATACCATTCTTACAAGTCTGTTTAATTCCAAATTTTACCGCGAGGCGCGCACGCGCTAATAACGATCTGGAGAGTACCGATGAAATTAAAATTGCCAACTTAAAATTGATATATACGAGAGGAGATGCGTCGTGTCGGACGATTCGATTTAAAACGATGCGCGGCTTGAAATGTTCAAGGTCGATAATATCGAATCGAATTCGAACGCAATACGCGAAAAATCGTCTCAAATTGCGTTCGTCGCATTATCGTACACAGATTGTACAAGAAGTAAATAAAGTAGGCGCGTGCTTTCAGCGAAATCTACAAACTTTGCGATACGATTTCGACGTCGCAGTGAGTTTGTCTCTTCGAAGAAAGAGACTCGTGTCGTGTACACACGGTCGTAGATACTTGAAAAATCGAAAACTTTCGAGAGGTCGTGTCCCCGGATGGTAGATTGGATTATAAAATAAAACGTATTCGTAGAGAAACGTTGCGAGTTACCGATAACGAAATTCTCGTCCCAGTTATCGTTCACCGCGATAAGTGTTACGTACATCGGTGACAAATCGGGCCAATTCTACTCCTCTCCGTTGGTTTCGTAAACGATCTTAACCCACGATAACGGCCAATTAGCAAACGAAGAAACAGTTTTACCAAAATATCGGTTCCGTTGCTTGCCACGAGCGCGGTACTACGATCTTGAAAGCGAGAGCGCACCTACAAATACAAACGAGCCGGTTGCGTTGCCTTTTGCGTCAACACGGTGGATAAAGTTGCGCGACAATCATCGCCGTTTCTTCGAACAGCTCTTCGTGCCAACAGAGTTTCGTATATTTTCGTCTCCGAGAACTTTCGTTCGAATATCGATCTTCGAGGTACGAATCAAGCGTGACTCAGATTTCGCAAGGATCCACGAAATCCCAGTGATTCGGGATGAAATGTGAAAGAAGATTCGTGTAAATACGAATCGGCTCGCAGGTGGGAGTCGCGTCCGACTGGACTGGTTCGCGATACATTCCGAGTGGCTAGCGTTCAGACGAGCTGCCCTGGTCACGGATGAAAGTAACTAACCTGACCGTGACTCAGGATCGACTTTCCTGATTCGCGCCGAAACGACTACCTCGGCCGTTGGCGAGCATCTGGAAACCTGTACGCTCGACGCGTGTCTCCCAGTTCTCTTCGAGTTTCGATTGCACCGCGACGCGCGAGAAAGTTCCTTCTAAGGCTCAAGGTTAATTTACAACATACCCGATCGAAAGCTAGTTTCTTTTTTAACGTATACATCGCTCGCTCGTCGGTTATGAAAATCGTCGTTGCAGCTCGGAATGCTCAACGAACAAAGACGATCGGGAGCCGAACGAGCACGGCTCGCGCGTCGCGAACATTCATTTAAACGGACAAGGAACTACAACATCGACTACTGTAACTATCTAGGACGTAACGAAGCAGCATTGGGATCGGTGCGCCAAAATAAAAGAAACGTGTACATGCACAATGGTGTAGGGAAATCGACGTGGACACATTTTGCGAATAAGCGACGCGTTTCGAAGAGGTGTGTCCGTACGGAATGTAGTCTTCCTTAGTCGGCAGGAAAGGAAGAACGCGATTCGTGCAAACGTCACGGAGGAAAAATTCAACCGTTACCGATACAACCGAACGACACACCTCGACTTCGGACTGTCCACGGGACACTCGCTGCGGACAAAACAACAACGGGACACTTGTCATGCCGATGGCGCCAGCTGCAGGGATACAGGCTAAAAAGTAGAAAACTGCGTTACCTTCGCGGCTCCACTGTGTTGATGTAATCGACCGTTAACTCGAACCGCACGTTGCTTCAAGAGAAAAAGACAGTATTATACATCGGCGAGGAACAGATTCGATCGGACGGGACAAATATAGCGGGAAACGAGTAAAAATATCTTTTTTTTTTTCTTTTTTTCTTTTTTTCTTTTTTTCTTTTTTTCTTTTTTTCTTTACGCGCACCCAATGGCACTGTATTCTCGGTAATGCTTCGACTAAAGCAACGCCTCGGATATCCGGTAAGTAGTTGCCCCTTTTGCGGTCAACGGTTGGACGATCTTTGCATCGACGCGATGCACACGTATGCAAGATATTAACCTCGAAAGATCAAACGCCAAAGAAGACATCCTTGGCTTCGTTGTTCGAAGCCCTTCGATCGTGTCCGTTCTCGTTGAAGATTAGAATCGGATGTCCCGTGGACATCCGTCGACGACGCGCGAAAGGCTATCGAAAGTACGAAAGATAATCGAGAGACGGTTGAGGTCGTTTTCTGCATCGAAACGTGTCAACGCACGCGCGATGAACGTATTCTTGCGTCTACGTTCTACGTGTACTATTCGAAAAGGGAGAGTATCGTTACGAATAAGAACGGCAAGGTCCCGGTCGTGGCCTTGGCCTAGATCGCCCAAATCGTTTCGGTGAAGGGATTCGATCTAACCGTGCGTGGAAGAACGGATGCATCGCGATAAAAGGAACGAGCCGATGAACCATCTCCGGTTCGGTTTCTCCGTTGTTTCGTTCACGAACGTTGTTATACGTCGCGATGCGAGAGAAAAATTAGACTTGGATAAAGTTGGTCGGACTTTCGAATCGATACCGCGAAAAAAATATCGAAAGAAAAAGAAATAACTGGATCGCGTAACACGATCGAGAATCGAACTCGGATCGATTTTGCTTCGAAGGCAGCAACGATGCCGACCGTTGCACCAGCATCGGCAGTCGACGCTACGACCCCGAACGGGTCGCGACCCGATCCACGACGATCGGTACTCCAACGTATCTCGAAGCTGTCCGTAACTTTTCACGTGGACTTACACCGGAGGAAATTTTTCGATATTCATGAGCCACCTGCTCGCGCCACGAGCACTCGATCGATGAATGTTCGTTTATTTTTAACGCGGACTTATCGGCGCGCACATCGTCGAGAGGAACGAGGCCGTGTTCGTGCCAATTTATTTTCAGTAAAACGTTTTTATCGAGTCTCCGCGAGGCAGCGATGCAGCGATGCAGCGCGATAACAACGATGCGTGTACCTTGAAAAGAGGCGTCCAAAGTCGAGGTTCCGTCGACTCGCGCATGGTCTCCGGCTCGAAAACTTTCGAAGCGATCGATCGATTCAACGATCCTCGATCACGTTCACGTGCGATGACCGTCGAAAACGCGCACGGTGATCGATGCGCGTCGCACCGATCGTTTTTTCGAATGTAACATCGCATTACCGATTCCAGTTTCATTGGCGCGTGATTGCTCGCGTCAGAGGTCACTCTACGAAATCATCGTGTATCGTGTATCGTGTATCGTGTATCGTCTTACCTGAACGTTTGCTGTTTATCCTGCATTTTCGAGATGACCGTTTTTTTCGGCACGTTTTCGTCCAATTCGAGGTCCACCATCGCCCTGGCCAATTGAAGATCCTTTTCGTTCATCGTGGACACCGGTTCTCTCCTTCTGGCCGTTTCTCTCTGTTCGCTGCTCGTGCGTACCGGAATTGAAGGAAACGCGACAACGATGCACGACCGGACCGCTCGGAAGCAGTTGCGAGAACCGCACCGAGAGATGTCTCGTCCCGTACTGAAACACCGATCGACTTAACCTCACCGTCTCGCGCCTACGGATCCACGCTGCTCTAATGGGACCTACTCTCTTACCCTTTCCCTCCTTCTCGTTCTCTCCTCTCCCGCCGCGAATAATATTGTCGTGTAAATACCGGCTGTGCGAATAGAACGGTTCTATTATCGTCGGCCGGGGTCCCGGCGGTCTGCTCTTTCGGGATATTATTGGACCCGTGTGTGTACTCCACTTTCGAACGCCCTTTACCGTTCCCGCTCCTATCGTTGTTTACATTGCTCGCGAACGATATTCATCGGCAACAGCTATCTCGCGAACCAGTCGTTTACGAGCCATTCGAGTTTCACGCTGTGTTCATCATCGAGACGGCGCATCGAATCGGTACACCTTTCCTTTCGATCGGACAAGTGCCATTTTGTGATTCGACTCGATCGTTTACGAGACACTTCGATCAAAGTGTAATGCGACAATTGTTGCAGATATTTTCTATCAGTGTCGACGATCGTTCATTTTTCCTCGAACAGAGATCGTTTTGTCTTTTTATCGTAAAAGTTAATTCACGAATAAAGTACGGAACGGACTAAACGTTCGATGGAATTCTTGCGACCTTACGAGTCTTCTTACCATTTTTGTATCACTTTCAACGTTATCGGTGAAGCCTGGAATACGATTTTAGCGCTCTTTGCGTTTGGAATTGAGACTAAATTTTGGAAAATATGTTCCGTTTCTAAAATTTATTTTCTTATTTTTCCTTTATATTTCTTCCATCGCATTCTTCGATACAAATTTTCTTTCGTACTTACGATGGCCGTGTTAGCTGACCGCTACTAACGAATAACGTCGAGCAACATCTCCGGTTCTTCCCTTCTTAATTTCGACATTATTCGACCGTTTCCCAATTTCATTTTTTTTACGTTTTTGCGGATTTTGCGGTAAAATAATAAGATATTTCTTTTAATCGCTTCTGTCTCCGTCTTTCGATTATTCGTTGAATTCCTATGATTCTGTAGCTACGTATCGATAAATACCTGGAAAGAAAGTGATTCGGAACGATACGTGCTATTTAACCATTTATTACAGGATGATTTTCTCACCAGTGTCGTCGCCTAAACGCTTCCGTGTTTGTACATACGTACCGATAAAGTGGCCGATGTCCCTATTGCGTCGTAAACTGGTCGACTACTGCAGCGAAGCGCCGTTTTGTAGCGTCAGCGAACTAAAAACGAAACGCACAGGATTATTACTCAGCCGTTTAGGCAACAACCATGTGTTTCGGCCTACCAATGAGAGAGTCACTCTGTGTATTCGTATTCTCGTTATTTCGCGTATCGTTACAACTCGCTAATCAGGTGTTCAATTGGATAACGAAACGAGACAATTTGGAACAAAGTAGTTTGTCTAAAAATTCACTTAACGGGCGATCTTTGATCTTTAAATGATCAGGTAGGATGCCGATACCTACGAACACCTTATCTTTTTCTTATGAAATCTTTTGTACATCGAGACGGTTGAATTTTTCGAACTGTCCACGCATGCGTTCGGTCACTCTATAGCCATTTCTTTAACGAGCAGAAATATCATCGCGAAACGATTTGAATTTTCAAATTCGGAAAACGAATCGAGAACACGGAAACGTGTATTGTACACGTGTCGTCCGGTAGGAGAGAAAAACGGAATTCTTCGCCGTATCGGAAAGGTTAATGAGCCAGATTTAAGGTCACCGGGTACGAATCTCGGAAAAAGTAGTTTCATTTTTGCTTGTTCACTCGTTTCTTATTCCGGTCGCCACATCTCGCATAAGCGAGTTAATAATTGTGTAACTAGTTCGAACTGTTGTCAGATTCCAGGGAAAGATTCACCGCGAACCTATTTTGTGGATGCTACCGTCTCAAGAGGACTCTCTTATGATACAAAATATTACGGTACAGGGTCTCAGAGTAGATAGGATTTGAAATATTTTAACCACCCGTAAGAGTACCACGAAGAACTTTTAGTTTCGTGTTGTTAAAATGTTTCGAGTTTCATCTTGAGAAAGAATGCGAAAAAAAAATGCAATTTCTCCTTACAGTATTTTTTACAGTTAATATATGTTTTGTACCATCGATATATGAACATTGCCGATGGACTATTTGGTGATGAATGGACAAAACTATTCTTAAGCTTTGTGTCTTGTAGCGCCGCTAACGGCAAAACGCGTAAGTTTGTCGGAGTATAATTTTTATTTTCATCGTGCGATGGCGCCACTGATACCTTATGGGGTCGATGTCCAACAAACGCGAGTCTTTAGGATGAATGAATGGACAAAACTATTCTTAAGCTTTCTGTCTTGAAGCGCCGCTATCGGCAAAACGCGTAAGTTTGTCGGAGTATAATTTTTATTTTCACCGTGCGATGGCGCCACTGATACCTTATGGGGTT
This sequence comes from Ptiloglossa arizonensis, assembly GCF_051014685.1. Lineage (NCBI taxonomy): Eukaryota > Metazoa > Arthropoda > Insecta > Hymenoptera > Colletidae > Ptiloglossa > Ptiloglossa arizonensis. The sequence goes on from NC_135061.1 coordinate 7,259,579, forward strand.
GATATCAAACAGACACGAGTCTTTACGAAGAATGAATGGACAAAACTATTCTTAAGCTTTCTGTCTTGAAGCGCCGCTATCGGCAAAACGCGTAAGTTTGTCGGAGTATAATTTTTATTTTCACCGTGCGATGGCGCCACTGATACCTTATGGGGTTGATATCACAAACAGACACGAGTCTTTACGAAGAATGAATGGACAAAACTATTCTGAAGCTTTGTGTCTTGAAGCGCCGTAGACAGCAAAACGCGTAAGTTTGTCGGAGTATAATTTTTATTTTCACCGCGCGATGGCGCCACTGATACGTTATGGGGTTGATGTCCAACAGACACGAGTCTACGATGAATGAATAGTGGTCAGCTTTAGCCTATCGATTGATATAATTTCTTTTTCACCGTCTATTAACGCGACAAATCTGTCGTCCAGTCTTTTTTCTACCTTACAAGGAAACTGTGCTTTATCTACCCTTAAAAACACATGCGAACAGTCGTATAGGTTTTTATATATAAAGATTTTTACCTTATTAGGAAATACTGTAGGAGTCCGTTGGCCCGTTGTAATTGTCAATGGTGTATCAAACAAAGAGATCCATTCTTTGGACAGTGCTGTTGTTACCGTATCTGTTTCAATATTCTGCAGAGGTATCGCTTCTGGAAATCTTGAAAATCTACCAATGATTTTTTTAATACAGAACTAGATAGGTAGCTAACTTACTTCTGGTAGGTATGCTAAAAATAATTAAGTAAGGGCCAGAGCAGGTCATCGCATTCCGAGTTCGCGTGGCGTACCTGCACCTGTAGAACAATTTGAAGAATCGATCGCGAAGCTGATCCAAACGGAATACACCGTTTCTTTCTATTCTTTGGATTTCTCTACTTTAATTTTCGCGGACACGATCACGACGTTAGGTATCGAAACGAACGTTACGTTCGAGATTCTTCACGCCTGCGTTGCAAGACCAACAGTTTCTGGAATCGTTGGTTGCACGCGTGTTGTATCGAATCTCGGGCCTAGGAGTTTCAGATTGAGCAGTGCTGCCCAAAGGAAGAAAAGGCTGGCTTGTGGAGGAGGCCTAGACCAACCGACTCAAGAGAGGGTTCCAACGAATGGTTCTCCATCTTCGGATTTCCATTCGATGATGGAAAATCATATTACTCTTACTATTTTGTCATTGTACTCGATTGTATGCTTCTTCACCGGCACGAATTAGTACCGTAAGTGAGTACTGATCGCGTTTTATAGTAGTATCGCACAATCTATCCGAATGTCCAAAATTTGCCACCGGGAACTCTCCAAAGTGACGAGTAGTGTGGCCGAATTTCATTTTCTAAATCGTTGATTGGGAGAAGCGAGGGAAGGTGGCACGGTGGGGATTGTTCCACTCCGTCACGTATCGTGTGCCGAGGCATTCGAGTGGAGAAGAAGCTCGCGCTCTGGCACGTTTACGAAACGAATTAATCCAAGTTCGTTATTTCTTATACGGCTAAATCTCTAAAAACGTAGAAAAAACACAATGAAAGACTGATTCAATTATTAGTTCACGTTATTTTAGTACTTTATTTCTCTTTTTACAAATTATATGTAATGATAATTGTTACTTATACAATTATACAAAAAATCCTATTATTTATAAATAATTTACATAATTTGTAATTATTATTTATAACTAATAGGTTTCCTTATATACGTGTGTATATAAGTATCGTATACATGTATCGGAATTAATTCTGAAATTGTAATGAAATATATTTAATAATAGCTTAATTCTTGAATTAATAACCTGGTTTGTACTCCATTTGATTCGTGCGACTTATACTTAGGTTAAATGTTTCGGAATGTTAACTTTGTTTCGTCTTGTGGTATAATAATTCTGCGCAACTATCAACACCTTGCTGCGAAATCAAGAGTGCTTAGAAGAGACGTATATAGTAACTTTCCCCTTAGACTGCAGGAATCCACGTGACCGAGTGCTACGTATAAAGAGAAAGTGAAATTTATGAACGAAATTAAAGGGGTTGAGTGAAAGGGGTAAATAGACACAGGTAACACTTTAATTTTGACCTCGCTTTATTTAAACTCTTTCACTCTCATTTCGGCATACTTTTGTGACCTATTTAATCAAGATGCTGAAAGAATAATCCGATTCCTGGTTACGTAAAATAGCGTCCAGGAGCCTTTATCGAAAACTGGATGCCTTCGCGACCGATGTACCCGCAGGAAAATTCCCCTGCCGTGTGGCTTCTGCAAATTACTAATGTACGATATTTATCTACATTGCTCGAATCACGCACATACGTATATACACACGCGTTGCACAAGCGTATTCCGATCTTGACCTTGACCTAATGTCATGATCACGAGTGAAGACGGAGACGAGGTGACATCCGCAGAATCGGGAGATCCAATAGGACATCCTGTTTAATTCAATAAGGAATTATCGATTCCTTTCGAATGTCGAATGCGCCTTGGACGCTCATCGGTAGGAGTCGAGGTCGTTACCTGCTCCCGTTTCAGCGTCGCTTATCTTCTTTTCTATTAGTTTCGTAACATCCGTTCCCCCTTTATACCATTTACCCTCTTGGTAAGCTTGCACGTGCGAAAATTTTATTTTCTAGACAACAATTCGTTGAACTAGAGTTCTACTGGAGCACCAAACCAATTTTTCCGGGTGTCATGCTAGGGCAACGCCAATTGTACAAGTAATATTGTAGATTCCCGTCACCTATACCGAATTTTAGAGGTTCTAAGAATTCCTTGTTGTCCATGAGATCCAACGCATTGAACACATCGAATCCGAGCTGAAAGTTATACACGTAATGTTTTTTTGCGTTTTTACAAATATAAACAGCGAAACTTACATTGCGCGCTGATATCAAAGCATCGGTCATAAGTTCGAGCCAAGAGGTCACAGTAGATACATTATAAAAACTGTAGGCAGCCCTGAGCGTTTTGTGTGTCAGATGATGCATAATAGAACTCGGTAATGTATAGTAACTGACCATATCAGTGATTTTACCCTGGGTTTCCACTACGAAACTATTAATTATTCCATTTTGTGGAAGGAACCAATGTTGGAATTCGTCGACCGAAAAGAACGGTGCCAAATCAAATTTTTCCAAATACTGAAATACACGTTAATTCGACAATATATTAACAGTTTTTCATTTCAAATCTTTATATCAGACACGTGTAAAGATTAGTACCTCGGTTAGTATTTTGTGAGCCTGTGGTATGTCCGCTGGAACCAGTTTCCTAAATCCTGGTATTCTTGTATTTTCTGGTAATTTGTATAATTTTAAAGTTCTCTGCATAGTCATATTACGAGATAAATGAGAGAACTTTATTTCGATTAGTTTCTTTGGATTAAGAGAACGGTGCCAATACCTATAAACGATTTAGCGATCATATAACTGGAAATATTAACACCTAGTAACCTCTGTTATCACATTTAGCTGCACACCTGCAAGTTGCTATTGGTTTCGGCAATACGACACCAGCAGTATACACAGCCTGAAATATACCTTGTAGATTAACTCTCCTAGTTATTTCACGTATTAAAACCGGTGCAACTCTTTTCGATCTTAATTTCTTGTGCACACATAAGAAATTTATTTCCACCATTTTCTGAGTGCTAAAATTTTGCTCGTATTAGATGACAGAGGACACGCTATTGAAAAATTTCTAAAACCTACTGATCATATACGCGTAGTGTAGCTGGAATAGCAGATATAAAACCGACTAGACGTCCGCTTTTAGTGACTCGTACCCCACAGTGCCATTCTTTACACCATCCAGGGGGTTGCAGTGCCCTAAAAGAATGTCACTAAAAACTTATCGCTTTAAATTAACTCGTGCTTTTTACTAACTGGTATTTTATTTACCACTTCAAAAAATTTGGCGGATAATCGAATCTAAACATAGCATCGTCATCCTCCACGTAATTTTCAGCCAACAAAGTATATAATTCGGATAAAACTAAAGGATCATCAAGATTTAATGTATCCCATTGAAAGTCTGCTGGCAATGAATAAGGTTCCGGCCTTATGGCAGTTTTATCGGGTTCGATAGGTTCATTGTTCATAATTTTTTCATCTATATATACAATTAATTTTATGTTTGTAAAATCTCATTAATGTTTCGGTAGATTATGTTCAATTATTTACCCATTTTTGGTACCGGCTGTGTACTCCAAAATTGATAAGGCTTTTGCATTGCTTCTTCCTGAGTTTTTGCAGGCTTTTGTTGTATATTGAACACTTCCATAGCCATTTGTATATCTTTAATCCAGATATTACACGTGCTATGCAAGTCGTGTTCATCTCTATGACCAGTGTGATTATGGTTTTCACTGGTAGCGTGCGCCATCTCGTTCTTCTTCTTACGATGTCTCTTTTTTAAACTGAATTGTAAACATTAAAATTTCACTACCTTATTTCTGCGTATTGTTGCAATACACTTAAATGCATCCTAATAGCAGAACACAAAGGCATAAAATAATCAAAAGATTGGAAAGACCAAGGAAAGGATAAATAGTAGGTTATTTAGAATTTTTTAACACACATATATATTTTATAAGGTTCAACTGAAATAAAATTCACTGGTAACAACAAACGCATAACTATATCGTTGTAATTTTTCGAAACATTTATGAAACAATGTGCTACATAGTAGGTTACTGTGACGCGTGACTAGACTATTTCAATGAAATTTATGATATTATCACACAAAGATACGGGATATTTTGCACTATTTTTAGTTCCTAGAGGGAAAAAACTATTGACAATTAGGTGACAAATGCAGGGAAAAGATTATGAATTGTGTCCGTGGAACTGCCGGCCATCTATCACTTCTATGAATAGTGTATCAAAGGAAATCACTTTCCACTTGTGTCGTTCGAAAATCGAACGATAAATGTTTCTCGCGAAATATATTATCTTTCACTTACCTTTTGGATTTCCCATCTTTTTCATGAATCTCATCCTTCTTAGCCTCTCGTTCCACGACTTGACTCTTTTCCTCCATTTTAATATAGATTTTAACAATGCGCATGCGCGGGACACGGTGGCTCCGCCTGGCAGATTTCGAACAGAAAAACGGGACGTCACGTGACCCTCGCCTCATAAATATCGCTTCGAAAAGTCGTCTCTGCATTGGTGAATCAAAATTATTACAATTTTATAATAATAATCGTCTAAATGTTAGTTTAATCGGTCAAAATAGTTTAATTGTCATACGAAGAATAGAAATCAGTCAAAGTTTCCGATTGTCAAAGTAGTTTACAAATATGTTTCGAAGAAGTATTTGTAACGGTCAGAGGTACAATTAGAATTGCAAAACGACCGCATTCTAAATATCTCTGTTTTTCCGCTTTAAAATGTTTTGGAATTGCAAATTAACGACAGAAATCGCTCTAAACAGGAAACATGCATTTTGTGTAGTGAATGATTTTCCGCAGAAGAATACTAGAAGAAAAGTGATCGTACGAAGGACGCTTAAAAAGAAAGGAGCAGGAGAATGACGTCACGAACGTATAGGTAACATTGCAGATTATTTTTATCGAAAGTATTGTCGTGGAAGCTCGTCATCCAATCAAATAAGAAAAATAATAATTACTATTGTTTTTTTTTTCCACAAAATTGCATTTCTTGTATTAATCGATATATTTCGCGATGAATTTGGGGATATTATTTTCCACTATGGAAACATGAAAGTTTCCGAGCAGCTGGAATTGATTTTAAACCGATTCAATATTAGTTTTGGGCAAAGTGTAATCTGATTAATAATTAAAGCTTATAATTACCGTGTTATCGAGTCAGTGATTAATCATTATGATTACTGAACGATCACTAATTATGATCAATGAAAAACACAAATAATTAAAGCATATGTAATCGTCAAACATGATTAACTTATTAATAATTGATCATAGAATGATTACACTTTTCACTACAATTGAATCAATAGCTAACTATACACTGGATATACTTCCACGAATATACTTTCCACGAGAAAAACGAATTTTGTACGAAACGAATGCTAGTTAGATCTAGCTAATACGTTAATAATAAAGGGACTGAAAAAGATAGCGATTCTAAAATTATCTTTTATCGATCGATTAATCTTTGCAATGCATAATCGATTAATAATTATTATTATCATCACGATTATTTTATATACTTTCAGCAAATAAGAATGATAATTTTTATATTCATTATATTTTTGACAATCTAAAGTTTCTTTTCGGTTTATTCGATAATCGATAGATTGAATTTAAAATTAATTTTAGTAAATTAACATTAACAAAGGAGACAAAGTTACAAAAAAGAATATTATTAGGATGTAACGCAGTTCCTAATATTAAAAATCTATTCTCTTTTCGATAAAATTGTAGGTACGTTCAATATTGATCGATGTATTGCACAACGAATATAATTTTTTTCAGCAGGAAAATTTCCAACAAGCTAAAATTAGTTTCGGAGTTATCCGATAACCGAACGTTAAGACTCGTTTAAAATTAATTTTAGCAACTTGTCAATAATAATAGAGACAACGTTGTAAAAAATATTACATACAACATAATAATTAATATTCGAAAAGCGTAAGAAAATTTAGGAATTGGCAGTCTGACAAGTATAGTTTTCTTTATTTCATTACCAACAGTATTCTTACATCTTCATGCCGAAACAATGTATAATTTCTATATCATAATATACATGTACGTATATATGTATATATATAATACATATACATATACATACATATATATATATATATTCATTCATTTATTTATTTATTCATTTATTTATTTATTTATGTATATAATTGTTAGTGATCGTAATAGCAATAAATAGTCTGTAGTAGGCGAGTCTGTAGGTATGTAAACAGCTTTTAGGTACGCGTAATTCCAGTTTATCGATAATTCAAACTCGCGTGCGCGCCACCCTCGCGTAATTCGTGATTTGCATATCTGTTTGCCAAACACTGTACACGAGCGAGTTCGTGATTCGTCGGCGAACTTTTCCCTTTAAGAAACTCCTTACCGACGAAAACCGAACGTTCTCGTTTCCGTTCGAACGATAAGTGTCGAATAGAAAATTGATTTCGGAAAGAACAAAGTGTCGCTTCCGGTGCTCGGTTCCTCCTTCGAAGATTCGGAAAATCGAGTATCGCGAAGAGGTAGTTGCGAAAAGAACTTACAATTAGAACGTTCTCACGGTTTTAAAGAAATTTGCGACAATTGGGAGTTGATTTTGGACGAGGTTCGTTTAAGAGACATTATTAAGCGGTACGGTGAAAAATATTTCGAAATCTTCGAAAACTGTTTCTTATTCGGGAAAGAAACGCGTATACGAGCCATAAAGGTAGTTCGTTCGAACGATGAATCGGAGAAACGGTATATCGATCAATACCTTGGAAATAATCACTCGATTAACGGACAAATACGCGATGTTTCAACGATTATAAATAATTCCCTCGAGTTCATAGTGTTCGTAGACGCGCGTTCGTTTCGAAGAGAAAGGAAAAGGATCATCGAGTCGTAGGTACACTTACAATTAGAGATTCCAGTCGGTGATCGTGAATGGTTACTTCGGGAAGGGAATGGAGAAAAGATGTTTGGCTACGTTACGTTTTTAGACGAAATGGCCGCGAATTTGTACGGGAATTCGCGATTACGTTTAACAAGTGCCTCGAGGATAACGATCGATCGGCAGGTACTGAAATTCTCAACGAATCAGCATGGATATACCGAAGGTTTCATTTCTCGCGGTCAGAGGAAAGAGAATTTTCTCGAATCGGAGTTTCTCTCCGCCGTCGTTGCTTTCGCGGTTTCATCGTGTAACGACGACGATCGGTCGCCGCGTTCGATCGAAAGGAAAAACGATCCTATAAAATTAAGTCGCGCGGAAGGTGATGATTCGTTTCGTCCTTTCGGCGACGACGGGAGCCCGTTTCGATTCTTAAACGCGAACTTACACCATAGATTTCTGTTCGTTCTAACAAGGCATAGCAACTACGCTACTACGAGAAGAGAACAATTCCTTTTTCCATCACTGAGAGACTCCGAACGGTCCTCGAACATCGACTACGAGCGTCGTTGCACGTTTGTTTTTCCACATTCTTCGTATAATCCGGGAGTTCCCCGGCGGATCGGTCGGTCGGTCGTTCGTTCGTTCGTTCGGCGACGAACGAGCGATTATTCTTTGGTACCCGGTTAACGAAGGGAAATACGAGACGATTCCTAATTCGGTTTCCTTACACCGCTAAGATGGATCGTCGTCATCGTCGTTGTCGTGGTCGTGGTCGTGGTCGTGGTCGTCGTCGTCGTTGTAATAATACGCTACGACTTCGTGATTCATCTTGCACCGTCGAGGAGGGAAAAAACGGAGACAGAGTGTTACGGGAGAGGAAGCGTCCGCAACGGTGATCATCGTCGCGTTTTAGATATGTTCTCGAGTCACGTGTATGCGTGTCCCGGATCTTAACGACGAAAGAACGCGGTGAGTGTGCATACGCAGCGATTTAGAGGTGAAACGAGGGTGCCAGTAGGATAAAAGGTTGATCGGTCGCCGATAGACGATAGTTTCTCGCTGCCGGATCCAGGCTCCTCTCGGATGGCATCCCGGGACACTCTTCGACGAGCCCTGGTGTCTTCTAAACGGTACTTTCCGCGTTGTTGCTCCCTCAGCAATGATATGCATAGAAGAGTGAGGCCAGGAGCCAGAGAGTGCCGGTCCCGTAGGATCGGCTGCCCTCGACCCCGTTTCTACCGGGTCGTTTGCGTTTCGGCTTCGACTTGGCGCGTCGTTTTCGCGAGAAAATTGCGTTAGTCGCGTTCATCGGCGAGTCGATGTTGCAGTAGCTCAAGTCGCAGCAGCTGATGCAGATCTGGAACAAAATACCGAATTTACTTCACCGGAAAGCGTGTCCCCCTTCTCTCCGCTCGTGTGCTTTCGTTCCAGAGAGAGAGAGAGAGAGAGAGAGAGAGAGAGAGAGAGAGAGAGAGAGAGAGATCGGCCAGGTACTCGGAAAAATTCGCTATTTCGCACCTGCTGCGTGTCCACCGGGATGCAACCGACCGATGCCGGACCGCATTCCTCGCTGCTCGCGCAGCTCTTGCTCACCTGAAATGTAATCGCGTTTCGTCGTCGATCGTTTCCCGAGGCTTTCTTTTCGTAGACGCCGGTGGTTTGATCCGTGTGCGCTCATTCGTGCCTTCGTTCGCGATCTTTCGCGGGAGAATGGTTTTTCTGTACAAGTCTATGGGTAGGACTCGGGCTATTGATTTCCGTCGTCGTTAAAAGCTACGACGTTCGTCTCTATAATTCATGGACGTTCGATTCCCTCTACGTAGGATGTTCATTGGAACGATTGCCACGGATTCCGTGGCATCGGAGACGGGATTTTCGAAAGAAATAGCTCCAGCTATCGGACGGAACGGAATTCTCGTAGGGTTCGCGATTATTGTCTTGCCTCGATCGCGATTACGAGTTTCCTCGAATTCTCGTTTCGCGTGGGATTCACCCGTGGACCGAAAATTATACAGGGAATTGATTTCGAAGATTCTTACTACGGTGCTCGAGTCCCCTGCGATTGAAGTCGAGGAGCTTCTCTTTACAGTTTTTACTCCAAAAACGATGACGCTCGACGCGAAGCTTTGCTCCTTTCGCGTCATCTGTCGCTCTTCCCACGAGTAGTGTACGGTATCCGAGCATTAATTAACCGAACAACGAGCGGGCCTAGTCGCGAGTGAAAAGCTCACAGTGTGGGAAATTTAATCGATCACGATGTTCATAATCGAAAGAATTCTGGATAGTGCTTAGTCGCGGAGCTCTTAAGGGATTCTGCAGCGTCAACCTTCCGGCGTAAATTCGCTTCCGGAACTTCGTCCATTAACAAACACGGAAATCGATAAATGCATTTAACGCGTGACGGCTATTAGCGTGACGGGACGAAATCAGCGATTGATTTTCATCAGTCGCGCGTGCACCATGCGTGCGACGGTTCGGCGATGCACGTCGACCGTGTTGATTTTATCGCAACGACCTAACACGATTAAATTCAGCCGTGAAACGAGGCGAGCACGAAGGAACGCGAGCATCGTATCAGCCTGGAACGCAGATTCTGCTCGACCCTTTCCTCTCCTCTTTAAGTCTCACTGTGAACGTGAGATTGAAAAACTCGAGGAATACCCGAAATTCTCCAATGTACACGGTGCTCCAATTTTCGTCGCCACCTCAATTATCTTCGTTATTTTAACTAACGGTAAAGAATCGATAATGTTGCTTGTAGTCGTAACAACTTCATTCGTTGTTTCTCTTCGATGTTTTCGATGAACAATTTTTTTTATCATTTGTAAAACTACCAAGAAATGATAGGGCCAACGATACGAGTTTTCGTTAATTAATTTGGAAAGGGGAACATAAATAAATTTTAGTTCGAGTAGTTTTTTACGGTCCACTGTAACGTTTCGCTGATCACTTGCTATTAATTCAAATGTTCGAAGTTACTTTTAATAGCTAATAGGAATTCAAAGGCTTTTAAACACATTTGATTTATCGACCGACGGTTAACAACTTTAGTTTTAACGTATTCCTGTAAAAAAATCCAGCGTTGTTAGATCCGCAGATGTGAGTGACCACGCTACGAAACCTCCATGACCGATTCAACGACAGGGAAAATGTGTGCCAAGAAAATTTTGTACTTCACGATTATTACGAGCCATTCTGAATCATAATAATACCGTAGTAGTTGTCGTCCAGCCAAATCTATATTTCCAAAAAGTTTTGGTAGAGAATTTTCGATAAAATTGTAGTATCTACTTCCTGTTACCATTCCTTCGAATTAATACGGTTCCATGATATATCTACAGTAAATTCCAGCCGTTAGAGTGTTACTTATCGTGGTCAAAAATGATTTTCAAACAATTGTATCAATTTGATTTCTCTCTTTTCGAAAAGGAGATTCTATCGGAAAATAAAACATAGGAGAAGAAATATTGCTCGGATCCTCTAATTATTTGCGATGAATAATATACCATATGCTATTTGAAAAACTGTAAGTAACTTTAAAATTACTTTGTACCCCTACCTAGCAATTTTTGTTCTTAAACTTCCGGATGTTTCTTTCGAAGTTCTTTAACCAATCGAAAATTATTTTCAAAATTCTACTCGTTTCAAAAATATGCACATTCGATTAAAAAACTTAGTTTGCAAAATTTCTATTAGTTATCGATCGAGGGAAAGTCTACACAAACTGTGGATGCTGTCTATACAAATTGTAAAAGGCTTGTTACGACTACAGCCAACGAATTATCGATTTTACTACAATGAGCTTTATTCTTTTTAACTTTAATAGTAAAAAGTGTTGCTCGTTAAAGTTGCATTACTTCGAGGGAGATGTAATATGGTGGTAATAGTACTAATAATTTATGGGTAGAAAAATAAAAAGGTTTTAAGGGAAAATTTGCTTTTTCGAATGATAAATTCAATCTTTCGTGACACACTTTAATAGAACAATGAATTTTGAGAGCAAAAGAAAATATTAAAGTATATCTATTGTAAAAGTAATAGTTTTCGAAATATTCAGTTATTAATATGTTAGAATTGTAATCTTTGAACTAGTATTTAAGGAATTGCTGACGCGTCATGAACGCTGCTTTAGAAGCTGAATATCTCAGAAGTTATTAGTTTCAGAGAAGATGTACTTTAATACTTTTAATCTCAAACTTAATTGTTCTCTTTTATTTAAAATAGCGAAGATTTTTGAGACGGGCAGAGGTATTAGATCACTCTCTACAGAGTGTTTCAAAATTAAACAATTACAAAGTGGCAAATGGTCTGCTATTAAAAATAAGATAGAAATAAAAAGTTATAAGAAGGATATTGAATACGACGAAAGCAATAAAGGTTTGATTTCTTTACATAATCGTTGTACGTCCTGTGTTCTAATCGATACAAGACTGATGTCGTTGAAAAATTGTGTTTAATCTTTTTTTTTATTACTTCTTCATAAAGAATTATTCAGTTCATGCTTACATAACATTTTTATCTTATATTTGCTCTTAGAACGCATTGGCACAGTTTGATTATTGAACTTGGAAACTTCCTGCGTATGTTCAACTACTTCTCAGGGTATTGTAGATTCGAGGAAATTGTTTCATTCGGAATTGAACGATAGTAGAATTAAATCTTCTCATTTTATCGGAGATAATTAAATGTCAATTTGAATGTGCTTCTGTTGAACCACCTACAAAATATATATTTAAATATCGGTGATCTACATATACTGAGCATAGGTATTTAGAATGTGGTAAGATCCGGGAAGATGCACTTAAGTCGTCTACGAATTAAGATCTGACAACGGTTCAAGGTTTCTCTTTCAATCCACAATTTTTGTCGTATCTTCGATCATCTGAGAAATAATTAAACAGGACATACCGTACAATTAGGGGAATTGTTCATCGATAATTAATCGATCTTCAATTACGTGTTCTCGTAAAATGACGAAAGAAACGAAGCAGAGTTTGCGTTCCAATTCGTTGCAAGGAGGTATCGAGACGGGATATCGGGCTACGGTTCTAAATATTTCTTGGCAACGAGGTAGCTTATCGTGCCGTTTTCTCCGCCTCGATCGTAGGGTCAAGTGTGGAGAAAAAATTTGCTTGCCAAGACGCTGTTTCCTTTGCTGTCCAAAATGTGCAGCGATCTGCAGAAGTCTCGGCCACCCGCCGGACACGGTGTGTCTATCGCCCATTCGTTGCACATCTGCGGACATAGACAGAGAAAAAGAAATAGGCGCCGGTTAGTAGCTATTTATGCAAGTGGGCGATTAACTTCGATGATAATTTACAATTCGCGCGATCGCCAGACTCGCGATAACGATAGGACTAACTTCGTAAACTATTAATACTGTTTCAGCAGTACTAAATTTATATAATACGAACATACAATTGTCGAATATTTCTACGTGTACATTAGTGTAATACGCATAAAATGTTCCATTCTCTGTCTCAATTTCCAAAATAATAATGAACAAATTAGTCACGATTATTCTACAATTAAGATTAATAGGTACAATCGAATTTCAAAATCACCATTGCGAAGTAAAGACAGAATACACTGTGCAGTTTGTTACGCGGTTGTTAAATATATTGAATTTCTCTTTTAAGAACGATAAATTATAAGCTTCATATCCATACTTCTCGAGTAAATAATTTTAACCTTTTGCCCTTTTAATTTATTTCTGTCGTACCAAGGACGAAAGTAGAGACAAATTATTGTCAATAATTTTATCGTTTATTCTAATTTTTCACACAAACTATTATTTCCTCTGATCGTTGTATCGAATTGTTTGAATATCATCGATTCGTAATTGTATCGGTCCTATCGTAGCTCGTGAATTCTTACGTAGAGTATCGGTCAAAGAAAAAAAGAATCTGATGAACAAGGTTCGTTAAAGAGGAGAAAAATTTAAAGCTACGTACTTTGCTGAGACTAGATCAAGTGAACGAACCGTCAAGTTCCGAAAATCCTACGGGTAAAGCGCAACTGGAAACTCGTTTCTTCCAGTCGAATGCTCGCGACAACTGTATCGTCGCTGCAAACTTCCCGACGTTGCACGGGGTATCGAAACTTAAGGAATGAAGGGGGCCAAAGAAAAAGGTAAAAAGTTGCCGGGGTAACGATAGACCAGATAAATTCCCGGGCGAATGCTATTCGTTCGAACGCGACTAGTCGGGTTTCCGTCCGTGCTGGCTGGAAGAATCGCCAGATGGACAGATATTGGATGGCGACGGGGCTAATCCGACGTCATATACGAGTACATTAATGCTGATACGTATCACTTCCCAAACATCCTGTTACAATACCAAACTGGTATCAAAGCGATCGTTATCGCCGGTTTAGTTGCTGATTTGTTAACCATTTGTGAATCGATTTAAAACAAATAGCGGTTTCAATTGATATTGAAAAATCAAGAAATGGCGAAGCTATATAGGTGCGAAGAAAAAGATCGGTCTTGAACAGAGTTGCAAATCATATTGGGTGATACGTTCCGGTCGGTTTTTCTAAGATTCTTACTCGTTGTATTATATTCCTCTTAATTCGGGTCTGATATTTCTCCTTACGATGGTCCTTCGTAATGATGGGATTTAAACGATCTCAAGGTATTTTGATACTCGAGCAGCGAAGCTCAAGTCTCGAAACGGTTTGCAAGATCCGATGGAATTCGTCTTGAAAATGTTGTAATTTCCTGGGAGTCTCGAATGTTTTCAAAGCCATGAATTTCTCGAATAATGTAAGAGCTACGGGGTTACAGAGGGTTAAGGAGCTAATGAAAAGTACAAAAGATGTACAAGGAATTTGGAAACGGCATTTTATTGGCAATGTTATCTTTCGATCGAAGCAAATAGATTAGTTGTGTAACATAAATTCGAGCACATACTTCAGTGTCACAACGGTAATAACAAAACTTGAACGTTCTGGAGACAACGAAGACTCCCAGAAATTTCGAAACATTTAAGACTTTCAAGAATTTCAATACTATTCTAGTTCACAAACTGGTTCGAAACTTTATATTCTGCAATTTACGATTAAAAGTATTAAAGTTTCATCGCTGTTTCTTGATCTTGCAATTAGTGTTCATACGCAATAGCCATCAACTGGCTAAATAATATATTATTTCGATGGATGGTTTAGAAAAAAATTGGAAGCAAAGTGACTAAAACTGCGATATATTTTAGGTTACTTTAATGTATCGGAATTAGCTCTGTCAGCGACCTTAAAAAAAAGAGTTAGTAAAGTATTATATTATTAGTACTCGTCTGACCATAGACAGGGGTTAATTCTACTTGTCTGGTCATAGGCGGGGTTAATCTCTACTTGTCTGACCACAGACTGGTTAATTCTACTTGTCTGGTCATAGACGGGGCTAATTCTACTTGTCCGACCACAGGCGGGCAATTCTACTTTTCCGATCGTAGACGGGGTTCGTACTACTTGTCTGACCGCGGACGAGGTTCATACTACTTGTCCGACCGGAATATATAAGTGCGTTGAAACTTATAAGATAAGAAAAATCTAAGACAATGGATATAGTTTGCAGTAGAGATCTCACGTAATATAGATCTCACGAAGATCCGTAAATATTTAAACAAACCATCGATTTACTTCATTTTTATTTCAGTAGATAAAAGTTTAATATCAGAAGAGTCTTTCTATGAATTTAGATGTGGAAAGTTCTACTGTACTCACGCGTGGTAATTCAGTGTCGCGTATTGTAGTTGAATTTTTGAATGAACGAAGGCACCACTGTATAACCAGGCCATTATTTTGCGTTTACATCGTTTCAAAATTAAAGAAACAATAGTACAATACTCAAAATGTCCATTTCGCACCTTAGCACACGTTACGATTAAACATTGAACCTCGTTGAAATATATCATACCTTGTTCGAATAATTCCATAACTTTGAATCCATTTTGTATTCTTTCCAACAAATTATGAACGTTGTTGATTTCCGAGGTATACGTAATATATTTTAAATCTATGAATCTATAGTAAAAAAAAAAGAAATACCCGCAAGTAAAGATTCTACGAATTCGAGTCACGAGATATAGAGGCAGTCTGGACTTGTACAATGTGAAAAGTGTTCCTGGTACAGACGACGTGCTTCACTTTCATTGCCATCCGCTCGGGCATACATTAAATGCATGTCCGCCATTTCAGCATAAGTGCAGGTAGACATTGCTTCAATTTAAGAGCACCGCTAAATCGATGAGAAGCAAATCCAGGCTGCATAATATTTTGCTTCACAGATACCGAGATTTTTCGTAAACTTTAGATTCGATCAATAGGTAGGTGTATCGACACAAAAAACGAATACGTCGAGTATGTCTTTAGCGATGAATTACGTTTCGTTTGAAATAAACAAACATTTAATTCGAAATATTTATTCGTGGTCTCGGCGGTTCCTTTTATGTTATAGCTAAGATAGAGAAATGAAAAAAATGTCCAATTTTCACGTTTCGTCGAAAAGAAAATTGTATTAAAATCGGACTCACAAATTAGGGTAATTTCCTTGTAATATAACCGTGTATAGAGTTTGTACCGACACGAAAGCAACGATTCAGACGCGCCACTGTTGACAGTATCAAAACAGGCCTCAGTCTCGTCGGTAGATATTGGCAATTCCCTCGCGACTACTGGAGCGGCGAAAAGTTAAAGGAAGGGCGCGGGGATGGGTGACTAGGGAAGCTGGGCCAAACACGGAAGCAGAGTTTGTGAAAATAAGCGAAGATCGATGGCGAAACGATCTTCGAGGGTAAACGAAATTGCGACTGGACTCGGCACGATACAAGCATTACGGACTCTTAAGAGAGCGTTTAATGGACTCGTCGATACCTGGTTATCGCTGACGTTGACGCAAGTGTAGCACGTTAGACCTGCAACACAACAGAGGGGCGTTGGAGTGAGTAATAGTGTTGCAGAGACGCCCGGCCAGGCTCAAGTACGAGACAAAGGGCGGAGAGTGGTAACAATTAAACACGCTTAGGTGTTCGTTCGATATAATTCCGCGCGCGGTACACTTAACGTCCGGAGGAAAATGGATTGTCCCGTCGAATAGAACTCACAACGGCGTCGGATCGCGCGACAAAGCGTTACTTCTCGGAATGCATCGTTAACCGGAGCCACGCGAGGTACATTGTGTCTTGGTCCGGCGTCGTAATTAATACTTTCGACGCTGAAATTGAAGTAGTTCCCGGTCGCTTTGCGCTACGGAGCGAGCTGACAGCTACCTCGCTATAAGTGTTTCCTTTGTCACAACTCTGAAACGAAATAGATGCTGTTCCCGAGGTCTATTAGGTCGGTGCACACGAAAGGTCGTATTTTATTTTCAATCGAGCGTCAAAGACGCGTCGCGTCTTTGAAACTCTACACGTTTTATCGAAACAAGTTTCGCGCGATTTTTAACATTTTTTTCCCCAACGATCGAATAACCTCGTTACAGAGGAACTACCAAAGGTGGATAGCTCCTCGGTTGCTGGGTTTTTGTCGGCGTTTCCTCTTTGGAGCAACCAAAGTGGGTACTTTCTGGAGAAACGATTGAAACGAGATGGTCGGGGCATCGACGGTTCGAATTTTGTTCATTTTGTAGTTTCCGAGTAGTACGAACTTGGAAAAAGTATTATCGATCGAGTTGATTCGAACGCCAAAGGAAATCTGGAGAAACCTACTTGTCCATCCTTTTCGCTTTGTCAATTCTCGAATCGCTCGCGGACCCTGTATACCGATTGTGCGAAAATAGGATACATTGTTCGTTGGTGTTGTCGGTAACGCAAAGATCCGAGCTTCGGAGAAACGACATTTCGTACGCAACAACCTAATAACGAAGAGGACATAAAAGCGAGTCGTCCTATTTCGCGGAGTGCAGAGCACGGGATTACGTGGGAACCATTTTACAGTAGCTCGAGCGTATCCTCGCGCATCTCGCGGTTACGTGCTGCCTCGACGAAAGACCGGTGCGGTGCTCGGTTTAAACGAGACTTTAACTACTTATCGGGGTCGACGTTTTAAGAAGCTTGGCAACGAAATGGTCGGCGATATTTCAGAACAATATGTTACAGGCACGGTGTGTAGATCATAGAATGATTTGTGGGGACACGACGGAGGAAAGAAGAAGAAGGAGGTGAAGTGGCCAGCGAGATCTGTAAGCTGTAGAAGGCAGGGGAGAAGGATTAGTGGAGCTCAATTGCAGGATTCGAGGGGGCTCGGATAAGCTACTCGAGTTACTACGGAGTAAATCATAGATCTGTTTGCCTCCTTCCGCCCTTTCTCGACCCCTTCTTCCCTTCTTCTCTCTTTCTCCGACACCAATACCCACGGTAGATGTCTTCCTCGTCCGTGGTGACTCCCTTCAGCCCGTCCTTTTGCTTCGTCTCCTCCTTCCCGTTTCCGTTTCCGGAGAGGACGTTTCTGCCGCAAGTTTCCGCAGCCAGGAGCAGGCCGACCATCATCCACGTGATCATTCCTCACATCTCTGGAACGAGAGAAATCGGGCTGCGTGTTACGTAAATCGAACCCTGCGTTTCTTGCGCGGTCCGGCTGAGAATCGACCGCTCGAACGACACCGTGGATAACGTTTCGCGCGCAACGCGATTCGAGTCGTCGATTTTCAACGGGATCGTAATTCGTCGATATCGCGCTCGGCTAGGAGGGGAGACCGAAAAAAAAAAAAGAAAAAAAAATGAACATCGTGCGTCAGTGGATTATCGCGCGGCTCGGTAAATTATTCTTATCACGGTTCGATGCATGACTTATCGTCGGCTCGATCGGTTCCGGTGATACGAACGACCGGTTGGATTAAAAAATAGCCCAATAAAGAATCAACCATCGGGGTTGTTCCGTCGAGTGACGTCGCGATCCCCGTAGGATCGACGGGACAACAATGGGAAAAATGGTTCTCCCCGTCGCCGCGACGTCCCGCGCAACGGCCGGAGGAGATACTTGGAATTCCAATTTGCGCCGGGTTGATCGGAAGATTTATCGTCTTATGGGGAATGAAAATGGCTCGCAACGGCCGACCGGATGGGCGAAGGGAAACGTCTTTAGGTAGGGAAGCCTCGCACGGATACGGGAAAATTCAAATCCGGATCAGGAATTACCCGTTAGGAGGGAGACCGTCGAGAGAGGTTGCGTCTAGTTTAAATCCTCGTAGAACACGACGACCGCAAGGAACGTAAGGGTTTCTCTTAAGCTAGCTTCGATTCCGGCCAGCTACGGATGTTCCTCGGTCCGATCGTCTGTATCGTTTTCGCGACGGTCTCGTTCAACGTCGCGCAAGACGGAAACTCTCGAGCGTCGACGATAGACGCGAAAAGAAAATTGGATTCAGGACCCGCTAAGACCCGAAAACGTGGAAAGGTTCGCTCGTGACCTCCGCTGGATGTAGGAATATCGGGTCACAGAGTTTGTCGTTGAAATTACGCCCCGGGATAAGCATCGGAACGATCGGATCCGAGTGTCTCGCTATCGGGGGCAATCATTATTTTTTCGCGCGCATGTCCTACCTCGGTTACCGATCACTGCTCTCGCGAGGTTGCTTGGGAATCTCGTCTCGTTACGGTGGACGGCCACCTAGCAACGATACGATCGAAAAACTGGGGAAATTAGATCAATAACTGGTCCCGCGTACGGGCAATCGTAGACGGGATTGCGAGTTCCAGCGTGGAACAGAATAATCCTATCGATTAAAACGGTGGCGGGATCTGGTCGGTGGGAACCCCGGCGGACACGTTCCACTTAATCAATGGAATACAGATCGATGAATATAACCGTTTCGGCCGGCTGCGCTGGCCATGTACTTTGATATGAAACGTCAATCAGCAGCTTGATAAGGCTGATCCTTTCAATACACTTCTGTTAACAATTGTCTGGCGCAGTCTCGTTCGCCACCAGAGGCGGCACCCGACAGTCGACGGTGTAGGATTATATCGCTGCGAATCGATAGTCAGAATTTCCAGGTGAATTCTCTGGGTAGATCACGGCCGAAGTAACACGAGTATTTCGACCGTATCCCAACGCGTACGTCCGCCAAGAAATTCACGAGCTCTCGAATCACATCGTCCCCTTTATCGTCAGATCGGTCGCTCGAACACGAGCTAACTTTAATCTCTTTTCGGAATGACGAATGATAATGGCCATTACACGAAAGTATCCTCGTATTTCTTAGATCACCGAATCCACCTACTCCTCTTCGCTCCGTTCTGTTTTCTTCGTTGATCGTTGGGTAACCTTGTTGCGGCACAGAGTCGCCCGATAGATACTAACCGATTTTTTCACCACCGTTATATCGTTGATCTTACGACACATTAAATCGTATTACGGCACAAACGATGTCTAACAATGTCCGTGTAGTACGAGATCGTTATCGGTATCTTTCGGATGTGGCTCGAGTTTCAACGTTTCTCGGTGGACCGAAAGATCCTTCGGTTCGATCGATCCTTTCGTCTCATTTTGCAACGGATGCACGTATTCCACGCTAGGAATTGTACTTTTCGCATCGAGGGTTTCGCAAAATCTAGCAACGTCGCGAACCAATCTATCGAAAATGTAGAATAATATTTTTTCGTTACGAGACTTCGTTTTCGAGGAAATCAATTTTGAAATTTTTAAGCTAGACGCGCGATCAAGTACGAACCGCCATTTTAGAAGATTAAATTATTTCAACGTTTAAGAAGTTGTAATTCTCTATTTTATAGACACGAGGAGTCGAAGTGTACAATTCGTTTAAATCATTGTTCAAAGAAACGTCTGCGACAATTATTTCACTCTGTAGATCCTTAAGGGACATGTGCAGTCCCGGACCAATAAATCTGTCTATCTAGCAAAGTGATGTATGTTTCTGCTGGTAGTTTTTTCATAGGGGACATGCGCGAAGGAAAATTTTACCGAAAACTCTCTCAGGTTCCGTGAAAGTTAGCTCGTGAATATTACAGGAATGGACGAGATTAATTTCTGTAAACAGCCAATGCAAACAGCAAACTTTCATGAATTTTTGCAGGAAGTAGATCTTACAAAAATATTTGACGTGTTTTTTTTTATTCATTCGTATCGAAGGGACGGAGGTAGTCATCGAAGTTAGGACTGAAAACTTAAAGATTTAAAAAAGTAATACGTATGTATGTTTAAAAACTTTGATATTTAGCATTATAACGAAAAGTATCGCGTTCATAATTTACTCGTATTTTTTGTAATATTTATAACGTTTTCAATAAGACTTTTTCAGAGTTATTATACTTTTACAGGCATGAAAAACTTTAGGGGTAATCGATTACAGTTTTTAAACAGTTCTCGTTCAATTGTTTTTTTTTCTTAAGATCTTGTGACCGTGAATCAGTCGAGCGTAATTTACGTCTTAAACTTTTCATATCACTTAGGGTAATGGTCCGCACCACCTAATTTTTTTATATCTAGAAAATCAGTTTTGCTCATACCAGGAACGACTAACTGCATTCGGCCTGATACTACCGGAAATATTATTAATGTTTACAAACTCCTCGATTATACACATTTAAAGGATTTATTCTGCACAAAATGGGAGTAAATTACAAACACAGTTATTTTTATTATAATAAAAAAAATAAAAATTCTAAAATAATCGTATATCGTGTTTCAATCTGTAGCTTTATACATGCATCGATAATATTTAACAATAAATATGAACGAATATATTAAGTTTGAATACATTATTTATTCTTTATTACTTGAATATATCTACAATCTTGAAACTTTTTAAAGCACAACTTTTTAAATAAATATAATAAAGAAGTTTTTACTCCCAATATTGAAACTTGTATTCGCTTCTTCGATATGGACGATTATTGATAGGAAGGAATACGTGTACAATATTTTCTAAGATCTATTTTTTACAAAAGTTTCTTAAAAATCTACAACACAGATTTTTTAACGTTCCCTTGTCAAACTTGAAAATCTTCGTGCTTCTAGTTCCATTAACTTCAAAATGGAAACTCAATAATAAACTTGATGCATCTTTTACGCACCAGCAATCTTCCAATGCGTTGCTTTTAACCAGCTGGGGGCAGTAGCCAATTAATTGGAAAACCAAACGAACATCCGTAGACGCTACCGGGCCGAGTTTAACCGCGGCCAGAGGGCAGGATTAATCCCGTTCGGTTTAAATCCTGGTCGAACATGTCGTCCACGAGAATCGGCCGCGGGTAAACTGATCCACTCGACCGTTGGACATGTCAATCGATGGATATCCCAGTTCCAAGCTAGCCATGTGTACCAGTTCTTCGGGTGTAGATCAAGGTTCGGTTCTACGAGTCGGTTGACCTATCCTTCGGTAGTCCTCTGCCGTATCAGACTTTCGACGAATCCAGGACGTTAAGACCCTTCCGAAGATAGGTAAGGTTTGATATTCCTTGGAGAACGGTAGCTAGATCTTGTCGTATCGCTAGTGAAAAATAGCTATACAGCCGGACTTTACGAGTTATTTGCGGCCCATTCCTTGGGATTCTTTCATCTCAGAGTTACAACTCGCTTGGCTTTAGAATGTATATATTCTATTGGATAATACAAGTCACAATTTGTAGAATTTTTTAGTGGATAACTCTACAATATCTGAATTAGTGCTGGAGAATTCGAAAATCGAAATGTAATATTTCTTAAAAATTTTTACAACACGTAGGTATACGTAGGTATCGTAAAAGCATTCGAGGTGTTGTTATACAATGAAAATGATACAAAATGTAGCCCAACGTTTATAATGCACTTGCAGAAGCTAAAGAAATCCTGCACACATGCGATGGATGTTATTAAAATACTTATTTGTCGTTTCATCTTTGCAAATATATTTTCATCACCTTTGATCATCATTTATCGTTGAAAACTTTTAGAAAATAATATCTTTCTATGAAAAAGTATTTTTTCGATTTACACGACGTTAAAGTATTTTGGAGAAAAAAAGGTCACCGATTGTCTTCAAGCAACGATCAGGGGACGCTTATACTTAGCTCTGAAGTCACAGGCATTGTAAGAGATGAGGAAAATAATAGGTAATTAGGTACGATTTATTTTGAAGTTTCCATTGTTTATTCGTCCGTATTGTCTTGAATTTAGACCTAACTTAGACCATTATTGTTCACTCTGGAATACTCGTGAACTTTTTCGATTCGGTGAAATCATTAATTTATTGAATAATTATTAAAAGTTTTGTTTCTAGAAAGAACTAGTTTGCAAAAAGAAATAGTAGAAAAGTAATAACGTTGGGCACAAATAGTTTAGGAAAGTAATAATGTAAATGTAATGTAAAACTCCGACCCAAACTTTTCTTCTTAAATTATGCATATTCGTAGATCTAAGTAGTTATCATCAATTTCCGGTGTCAATCTTCCCCTAAGTCTATAGGAGGCAGGATAAGAGGAGTAGAAATTGCCGTCCAGCAAAAATCAAAATAACTTTTTAATAGCTTTTCGAACAAATTAGTAAGTTTTAAACGATTGAAGATGTTTTAATGAGACTAGTACTAAAAAAATAGAAGAAAACTCTACTTTCAGGCAATATACTGAGTGTCCTGTTTCATTTGACACAAGGAAATATCTCGTAGATAAGTAATTACAAAAAAGAAGGTATAACATGCTTTTCATAATTTTGAGAGAGAATTCAAATGACGTTATTAGTTTTTTACTGTATGTGCATTTTGGAAAATGTTTACCGCATAGTTTATTTTATCATGTTGTTAAACAGTTTTGTCGAGATTGTAGTGTACAAATGGAAAGATGCACACAACGAAAAACATTTATAGACTGTGTGTTAGCTGTAAATGCTCACAATTTAGGTGTGAGTATTCGTTCAATTTTTCGCAGTTCTAAAATCTTTCGAACGAGTGTTCAGCGAATTTTAAAGCGTCGTAAGTTCTACCCACATAAAGTGTTCTTACACCGAGAACTTCGCGGAGATCAAATATAAATCAATGAGGATTTTTTCCTCCAATTTTCTAATCGACGAGGTCACGTAATCTAATATCGCTAAATTATTTCTTATGGGGTTACTTTAAAGAAAAAGTATATCACGAGCGAAAGAGTGAATCATAACTGCCTGTTAAAGTATCAAGAAAGAAACTTTATTTTCTGTGCACGATGTCGAATGTTGGGTCAGTTCTTTGTTTACGAGTTATAGCGTTTAATTTGAACCGGATTTTACATTTACGTTAACGAAGTTGGCGTGAATGCATGTTGTATAACAGACAATGTTACAATTAATTTGAATACGTTTTGTACGGCAATATTAATGCGTGTTAAATAGAAAATAAAACATGCATTTAAAAATTTGCATGTTTTCGTTTTACGAAGTAATATTACCTTTATGTACTTTTACTCGACATCCTCTTCATCCGAATATTCCGCAGTGGGGTTTGTGTGCGAAAAATGGCAATACGCAAATTCTCTTGCTATACAATTATCCAAATTACATTTGAATTGTAAGTACCATATAAGAGCGAGTACACGAGCACAGCAATCAACAGTTCTCGCATAATTACAACACTCACGATGGTACTCCGTAATGAATTCAGCTACCCTTTTCGTAATATCTACTTGCAACGAAAATATATTTTTATTAAGAGTACACGTTGCATACACAGATATACGCTCATAATAACTATTAATTGTATTTTCTATGTCAAGTTTTACTGCATTATACTGTACTTTTCTTTGCTATTAGACGAACTTTCAAGTGCAATAATATTTCCCACATGACTTTCGGACAGTAGAATAAGAAAAAATTAAAAATTAAATGAAATTCGATCATTACTTTGTCACACTTTTTTGTCAGAAAGTTTTGCGACCTATTTGCCTCTGTTAATTTTATAACGAAATATCACATTTTGCACGTAAAATAAGATTTGAAGTGCTTTTTCCCAGTACTGTCGCAATTTGTTCAAAAATTCTCTCCTACTCATAAACGATCGTAAGGTATGGATATTGTTTCCTGGCGCCAGGAGAGAATATTTCCAGGACAAAGCGGGCACAGAAAATCGTGTGTTAATTAAGGTGCCAAATCCATTACATCGTACTCTGGTCAGCGTTGTAATTGTTCGAGAAATACTGGTTGCCCTGTTCATGTGCTGGCTCGTGCATGGTATTTGGGATTAGGTCGTTGTTTGAATAAACATACGCGCTGAATTTTTAAATCGTCATTTTTCACGATTCATATAAAAGCCAGTACGAATGATTCGGATAAAAAGGACGTCAAGTAGAAATATATGTAAGTAATATTACTCACCGAAGCAACAATTTAAAGATAATTATGTTTTTAAATCTTTTAATGCACGATTTACACTGTTTTCTATTTAATTCAACCTTACAAGGAGTATACAAAGCGTGTTAAAATTGAGTTTAATATGATTTTTATTTTTCGACATGCATTTGCACGAACTTTGTTACCGCGAGAGTGAAACACAGTTCGAATTAAATGCGAGTGCTAAATACGAACTACAACTCGTAAATGAATTACTTTAACATTCAACGTATATGTATACATCATTTGAAAGAGCATTGAATACGGTAGAATCGAGATAGTTTTTGGTCAAAATTCGATGCGAGTATGTGTATTTGGTATAACGATTAATATGGATATTTTTGGTCGGATGCATCGTAAATAAAATAATGGTAATCCGTAGAAAGTATACAATGATTTTAGCAATTGAACCCGGCTTTGTTTTAAGCGAAGATAGAAAAAATTGTAGAGGATAATTTTGTACAAGTTAATGACCTCTATTATCCTATGGTACGACTATTTTCCAAGTGCATTACATGAAAAGTCTAATTACACTTTTTTTTAAAAAATGGTAGCAAGTCACTTTTTTTGTACAAATTGATTTCTTTCGTCATTTTGCATAAGAAAGGTACAAGACAAGATAATCGAACATTTAATATCTCAGGAGAATATTTTTCTATCGAATATTACAACAAGTAATATTCAAACAATTTCTTATGCATAACTTGATATTTCTCGTCTCATCGTTTAACTATCGAATAACCAAATTTGAATAATTGTTTAAAACGCTTTCTATTAAATTATTTCTCAAAATAATTTCATATTATTACATATAATACATCTCGTTTTAAGAGATCTGCATATGAAAGAATGCGGGTTTGCCGATTTTTCCTATAATAAGAAGAAAGTAATACGGTCTTTGTTGGAACGATTTTATTCTACGAATAACGGAATGGTTAATGAGTATAACAAGCACATATATCGTTCAGAAAATTCTCAACTTAAAAAGTGTACAAACGACCGGTTGAAATATAGCATCAATGTGTGATGTGAACTTTTGAACACGTATTTTATCGGTCTGTGTCTTTTTCTCCGTGACACGTTAAACAATGAACGATATCGGCATTTCTTAAAACGTACATTGTTCTCTCTGATAAATGATGTCCCACTATAAATAAGATGCAATTTAAAGTATTATCAAAAAGATGGAGTGCCGGCTCATAACGCTCGGATCGTAACGAGATATTTATCAGAAATGTACGAAGAAAAATGGTTTGGCAGTCACAGTTACCCGCCTTGGCTACTTTGTTCGCTTGCCTCGATTCGACCCTAGTCGAGTTTTTTTTCAGTGAGATTTTCTACAAAACGATTAAGACGAATTGTTTAAATTTGGACGATGAAAATTTAAACGATGCGATGAAAAATATTCGAAAACGGTATAAGAAAATGTTTACGAATTTCCTTTAAGCGGCACTTACAACCCCTCTTTCCCTACTCCCTATAAACTTAGAGGAAAATTGGCAGAGGGAATTAACGTGGAGTATATACTCTCTACGAATGTCAAAAATTTCAAGCAAACTCACGGGAAAGGTGAAAGAGAATTCCATGAATTTTGAATAAGCTCGTTTGACCCAGCGTTCGTCTTGCGTGCGAATGTCGCTCTCGGGGTTGATCGATGTGATTAAACATGGCCAAGAAGCTTGATCGAACTCGCTAAAAGGGACGCTGGCGTCCCTACGGAGCGTAAACTTTTAAGACGGTGTCCCGCAATAAAAGCCGGACCTCTACCGGAATTAGATCGTTCCCGTTTTACGGCAACTTCGATTAAGGGAACACCGTGTGTTCAACAGTTTATCGCCGCGTCCTGCTGGGATCGAAATAAGGGAAGAAACATGGCTGCGCTTTAATAAATCACGTTCAATCCGGGACTCGCGACTTTCTCGTTCATTTCGAACAGATATCTCGTTGACCGTACTCGTCGCGAATTCCGACATTTTATCTCGACTTTATTCGGTCACGATGCAAATCGGTGCAAGAGAAAAATTGACGTTGAAAATGTTCGGTAGTGCAGGTACGCGCGTACTCGGATAATAAAATGTCGGAGGTTCTTGGTTCTTCTCGGTTCGGAGACACTTTCGTCACGCGAAATCACAATGAAAGTTAATTCCGCGCAATCAATGGCACTTACAGCGTGTTCATCGAGCAATCTTCAATTTTTTCCCCATCGTAATAGGGAATCGGTCTTTGTTCTTGCTCCGCAGCCACCCTCCCCGCGCGGATTGCGGAAACTTTTTATTTTCCTAGTAGGAGGAAACTCCGTTCGGGAATTAGGTTGCTCTTTCCGCTCGCGTGGAGACGGTTCAGGTTAGCAGTCTATAACCGGTGGCGTTCTGGAAGTCCCACGAGCAAACATTGGCCGCGCAGTTATTACTATCCTGAAGGTCATCGATCAAATCTCAATTTATAGGCTGTCACTCGTGTCAGACGATGGAATCCGACTCGATGGAACCGATGATATCAACGCCAAGTTGAAATTTCCATCGAAATTTCTCGGCCGATTGGAAGTAAATATTGAAATCTCTGTCACAATTAAGCTCGTTTCTCACCGGCGATTGAGCGATAACTTCGCTCGTTTTGCCAAACAATCCTCGACTTTCGATCGTTTTTATCGTTATACAATAACAGTTGGACGGAGACCGATGGATTCCTATGCGTTTCTAGTTACAATAAGTAGTGTACGTATATCGTTTACTTATAGTTGCAAATATTCTAAAAAATATTGTCGCGCAAGCGTCATTACAAAAGAAAAAGAAATATATTTGGTTTTTACATGTTTTCGGAATGTTTAATTTTAAAATATTATACCACTTCGTTAGAGCATTACTACGATACGATATATCATAAAATGCAGTTTACAGAAAAGAGAAAATCGGTTTAATGCCTATGTATTTGTATATTTTTGAATTATTTAAAGCACTGAATCGAAAATGTGGAATAAAATTTATTCGTAGGATGCTTCGTTCGCGAGAAAATCAATTTTGAAGATTCTCGGAGCACGCGTGCAATTCGGTTAACGCGTCTGACCATTACTAGTTATTTCTACGTGTGTCTGTGTTCGTGTTCGTAAACAATGTCGATAGTATAACGCCATTAACGTTTACGAAGACAAACACAAGTAGAAATAACGAGTAATGGCCAGACGCATTAATCAAGCCTCATTCGACCGCAGCCGTTCCTCCGGAATTTTCAAAGTCGATTTCCTCGAGAACGATGGCACGCGTTCATTTATTTAAACGACTTTCACGATTAGAAAAATCGTACCGTGGTAATCGTACTATATACACATTTTAAACCACAATTCTCGAAAACGTTAAAATCGATTCAACGGTATTGACGATTAATCCGGGCACGATAAAATTTGTCGTATTTTATCGTTCGCCTCGTTGGCGCGCAGTGAATACGACCGGTCCATGGTCAGACAACGTTTCACCAGCGATATCTCGATTTTCGCTACCTTTATTACACAGGATCGCGTACCCTCGCAATTTATTTGCCTGTTTCTCGCGTTACGTCCTCCGCGATAGGTTTTTACACGTTCCGTGTGTCGAGAAAGTGGGAAATTTCGCCGCGGGAGAAGCTCGGAACTTGATTTCGAGGGCAGCCGCGTTCGGTTACAAATCGTTGCCGGTACTCCGGCCAGAGAATCGTCGCGGCAACACGAAAACCGTATATGGAAAAAAATTGATATCCGGTATCACGGTGTAGTCCCAATGCGCAACCTTGGAAACGGGCGGAGAGCAACGGCCCGGCAAAGCTTGCGCAAACTCGCCGCTGGTTCGCGCTAGATGCTTCATTGCTTCCCAATGGCCGAAGTAACTCAATTCTAAAACGCGTCTCTCGGCCAGTTTCCCGACACACGGAACGGAACGGCCGCTAGATTTGCCCGGCTAAACGTTACTTTTATACCGCGAACCGTTCCCTGGTCGGCGACAGCTTCAAATCGACCGTACGGAATTTCGTTATTAAAGCGTTACGATGCGTTCCAGTTGTGTCGCGTGCCCAGACATTGCCGCGTTACGCCCGGAAAATTTACGCCGTTCGTGTTCCGCCGATATTTACGAGAATCGCGTTGCGTCGTCTTGCTTTTCAATTTCATCTCGCGAAGTAACCGCAATTCCCGCTACCGCCGAGGAGATATTCGTTTTTCTCTCGGATTTATTGTTATCAGTAGGAAGCGAGGTAACCCGAACCACCTCTGAAATCTCGATCGAGAAGATTATTATTTCCACGAGTTTGATTTCTGCTCGATGATTGGTATCGATTTATTAGGCGGTAAACCGTCGTTTGGGCGTTACCGTAGAACATTTTTCCCGTAAATTAAATTGTAGTCATTTCCGGGGTAACGCTTCGTACGTTCCGTATTTCCAAGGGTACGTATTTTTCACCGAGAATCGTTGTTACTCGTACGATGGAAAGTAACGTTAAGGTATACAATACGTACGGTCGGAAAATAAACGAGAGACAAAAGTAATGTAATACGAGTAGATATAGAAATTGAGTAATATAACAATGTAAAAAATATAAAAAAGGAAAAAGACAGATTAAAATATTCGTATTACACGAAGAGTAAGTTTACAATCCGCGTAAAATAATTAATAACAATTTTTGCCCTTGTTCGAACATATAGTACGTGTACGTTGCGTTTACCGTATCACATTTTGTCGTACGTATAATTCAATTATCTCGTAAATCTTCTCGGAACGCGAAGCTCGGAAAGTATACTAAAAGAAAATGGTAGGTATCGTTTATCTAGGAGTCGAAGAAAAGGGCACGAACGGTGGGATTCTAACTGGAGACTTCAGGATTGACGACCGTACGGTTTTCCAATGTGCCACCGCCGAATCGTTTTTATCATGGTGTTCTAAACTACTTTCCTTCGTGGTTCGGTACACCCGATCCCACACTTGGCCCTCCTGAACGCGACATTCCCTCTCGAATGTCCATCAGCTTCTTCTCTTCGCCTTTGGGGTACCACACCACTCCGACACAAGTTTTTCGCATTCAGAGCAACTTTCTTTTGTCTTTCTCGAGTGTACTCCACTCTTGTGCGCTCTCCGTGCTCGCCAACTGTCGTACGCTTTGTGTAATCGCTGTGTGGTTTCTCATCCAGGACGAGCCCCCGTACGTAGGAGTGGAGGAGAAAGAAGGGCACGGCCGGTGGACCTCAAACTCCCGACCACTTTTCCAACGCGCATTTGTGCCATATTATGCCATCCCGGCCGATGAAATTCACTTTGAAATTATTTTCAAACAGCGAACACGACAAAATCAACGTAATTCTTCTTCGGTTCTCGATTCTCTTTGCTAATTGAAATCTACTAGGAAAGAATTTTCCATTTCGAATGTTTCGAGCACACTTCTGCGCGTTGAATCTCTTTAATTCTTTTCGCTGATGACTTATTTCAATGGAAACGGTAAGCAACGCTTCGAGTATATTTCATTTACAGACTTTATGTTTCAAACTTTACGAAAGATATACAATAATAATCATTCCAGGGAACTTTTTCTCCGACAACTTTAAGTTCCAAGTTTCACGAACAAATATTCACAGCGCATCGATTTAATTCTACAGGAATGTAACAAATGTTAATACCAGGTGTTTGTCGCAAGTCACTCGATGTATTAAATTTTAGCATTTTCCGTATCAGCAATCTAAGCGTCGAGTTTAAATCGATGTTTTTCGAACTGTGGAGATTTTGTCGAAGTAATGCATGGTTACGTACATTGTGTATGCGAAAACTTGTGTCCACGTTTAGCATACTGAATAAAAAAAACCAAGATGCTGCATAAATATGGTTACCGTCTGAACTGAAAGAAAACTAGGAAAATTGGAAAATTGAAAAACCTACAGCACATCGAGTGAAAAATTCGCTTTCTCCATCGAATTCTGTGCTTCTTCGAGCAGTGAAAAAAACTTTCACAGATATCGAGTTTATTTCAGTTCAGACGGTAGAGGGACACGTATTTTATATGTGTGTCAATATTTCAAGTCAATCGGTCTACTAGTTCCCGAGATATCATACCAACCAGCTTGGAAAATGTCATTTCGAGAAAAACGGCTTTAAAGTTTGGCGTACAGTTTGGCGCGAGAGTGGGTACAGAGCACGGTTCAATACTCGCTATAAAATATAATATTGTCGATTTTTCAAATTTCACCATAATTCTGTCGGTATAATATTTTTAACACTTAAATCACTTAAACTCATGGCAGAACTGAGTATATTATAAATCACCGTCAAACGCGAAATCATTGGTTCAATTTATTATTTAAAAAAGTTCATTTTTTACTCTTTGTTGGACACTTGTTGAACTTGTAAATCCTGGCTGATCACGGTGAATTATTCGTTAGTTAACTTGGTCTCGTTTTCGTTGTTTTCCCCCATTTAGGAGTTTCAAAATATACATCACGTACTCGTGATGCGCGAGAGTAATTTCTTCTCTCTAAAAATTTCGAAGCATCTGGATTCCACGTCCAATTTATAATAACAATGCGCCGGCAGACAATTACTAATAAAAAGGGAGAGAAACTCTTCTTTCGCGTCGCGAAAGTTTCGGTTCGTCGTTTCTGTAACAGCCGAACATAATTTCCCAAGTTTTTCCCGCTCAAATTTCCTCGGCCGGGCCTCTGTTCACTTAATTACCGTTTAATTGCTCGCCATCAAAGTTTCATCTTCGTATCCGCACGCAATTAAGGGAAATTTTTTAATCCTCTTCGTTCCAAGATAATTCGTCCAATTAATTCCCCGGCCAACGGCGATTCATTTTAATCTTTGTTAGTAATTATTTTCCGACGGAATCACCGCCGCTGTATTTAACCGAATCTAGGAAGAGTCTTGACCATGGTCGCGCCTTCAATTTCAACCTAACGACGGAGTTTCTCGATTGTCCCAAGATGTCGTTAAGATAACGACGAATTTATCCGCGCCAGAAAACTTCCATTTCCGTCGTTAAAGCGCTTGGAGTTCCGGCCACTGTACAACGAAACTGCGGTCTCGGTCCTGTCACAGCGCTTTAATGAATAACAGTATCGACACTTTCGTTGGCTTCCGTAACTTCGGGACTTGGAAAGTTCGTAAAATTTGAAAAGGTCCGAGGAAGTTCAAAGTCCACGAACTTTCGGCTGACTTTCGAGTCCGAGAAATTGCCTGTGACCTAATTTTCGAGCCACTCTGCTCTCGGGTAGACATCTTATTCTCAAACGTAGACCCTACGGAACTCGAGAAGGGCTGTGAACACAGTCGACTCCCTTTCGGAGCAGTTTTTGTGCGATTTTCTAAAGGACGTCTCGTGGAAATCCGCGGGTCTGCAGTGTGGATCTTAATTTCGTGGCAAGACGTTTCGCGTACTGTTCAAGTCGACGATACGATCGCTCAGCGACGAATAAAATTTTAGGCGAGAGGAAAAAACTCGAGGTAATCGTGTTCCGATGGCTCGCTATTGGATATGGACCGTTAAAGGGAGTTTCCTTCTTACTGTATCGGGTACCTCGATAATCGCACGAATCTCGATACTTGCACGAGAACTTCACTCGTTACGTTCTATTAACACGTGGAAGATGGTCACTTAGGAACGAGTGAAGTTGTAGGTGAAAGGGACAGGTAGCAGTAACCGTAAGATAGCGGAGATTGAGTTAGCGGTGCTTGTTCTTTATTGGATTGGTTACCTTGATAATCGCACGATTCTCGGTGCTTGCAGGAACTTCGACCTCGCTGAAAGGAAGACGTGCGAAAATGTGCACTAGAGATAACTAAACGAAGCGA
Organism: Ptiloglossa arizonensis; assembly: GCF_051014685.1. Taxonomy (NCBI): domain Eukaryota; kingdom Metazoa; phylum Arthropoda; class Insecta; order Hymenoptera; family Colletidae; genus Ptiloglossa; species Ptiloglossa arizonensis. The sequence continues at coordinate 7,292,196 of NC_135061.1, forward strand.
TAACGCGATCTTCCTTTCGAGTTTATTGAACTTGTTCGAACATTCGATCCTCTAGAAAATTCCCAATAATTAGCTCTAAGAATTTTCATGTACCGTATCGTTTTCATTATATCGCACCTTCATTATTTATTAACAGTCATTTTACTACCTAATTCTATAACTGTTGCGAATCTATTGTACCATTACCATTTTTATTAACAGTGTCTGTTACTTTTACAAAAAGTATCTGTCGACGATTTGGATGATTCGATGTACTTGGAACGAAACCCGATTCTTCGAAAAATCCAACTCTAAAAGTTGGACTTGGATTCCGTTTTAAACACCGTTCGGTATTGTTTCGTTCTTACACAATAGACGCGCACTGTAAAGGAAGATGCGCGATCGCGATTAAGGTCCTTGATCCCCGATTATTCGACTCAATTTCGTCGGTGAGTCGTAATCGGTAGGCACCGTTCGCCCTTTATCGCCGGGCGTAACCAACTTTTCATTACTTTCTCGGACTTTATGCATACTAAAGTCCTGCGTGTGCCGTTTAATCGCGCGACAGAGGAGCGATGGGGCGTAGAACACAGAGCGTAGAAGCGTACGTAATGTAAATCTCGCGGGTTGGCCGACCAACGAGGCCAGTAAAGTCCTGAGAAGCAGAACGGACGGTGCTCTCTAATTCTACGGGACAGCCTTTTCCCGCGCGTTTCTCGCCGAAATGGAAAGTTTAGGGAGATCCCGGCGCTCGAGTCGTTGCTCGCCGGGTCTTCAGCTTTACGTCGGCGGTAAAAAGTGAAAAGGCGGATGAGAAAAAAAGTCCTCCCTGGCGAGATAAGCTTTTGACTTTTTTATCCGGCAGCTTTTTACGACCGCTGGATAGGCTCGTTTGTATCATTCAGCCCCGGAGAAGTTCATCTTTTTGAGCGAACGCTGTAGAAAAATACCGAGGGATCTGTTCCGTCGTGGCCAGCGAAACGATACGTTGAATAGGTTCGAAATTCGCGTTGTGATAGACTCCTTGACCCGTAGTAACACATTTTCTCTTCCGTTAATGGTCATCTCGTTCGCGCGGTATCATTTCCGGATCATTTTACACCCAGTCGATCACTTTTCACGCTCGCGCCCCTGCCAGGGATTCCGATCGAACCGAAGCACGAGGTATTTTACACGAAGTTACGACAAACGGTTATATAAACGTGGGTCAGAAAATGCTCTCTTTCCGAATAGTAAACACTTTTTGTTTACAATGGAGTTTGAAGAGCAAGAACACTCGGCACGTAGTTAACGCGAGATGACGACAGGATTAAAAAAATTATCACTCGACGGTCGTTGCACGTCGAAAGTTTAAGCCATTTTCTCGCTCAAACTTTCATTGGATAATCGCCCGTGCGTTGAACTTTTTCACCAACGTGCTTTCGACGCCATCTTCGAACGTTTGATCCCTCGACGATCAGTCGAGTCTGTTTCTTCGTAACGCCCAGGTGAGAGAATTACTATAAAAGTACCGCTACACGCATAATCTGTATCAACGCATAAACGTATCAACTCGCCGTTACGACGACTAACTTCTAATTACGCACTAGAGACGTTACGATAATAATAATTCTCCACAACGCATCTGTGAACGCGAAATCCGAGCAGATGTACCGGTCCCAAAGGCGTGGGGTGCACGTGGATGCACCGAGTCTCATAAATACAGTATTCCTCTAGATTTTTGCCGCGTATTTCCATAGATATAAAATGCTCGTAAATAAGCTACTTTCATGGACACGGAATTCATGCAGTTATACCGCACCTCTAGGTACCAGAATACACATGGGTTTTTCATCGATGTAATATTTCTTGAGATATAGTATCTTCGCGGCTACCGGCGTGTAGTATCATCGTAATCCGTTTACGCTTATCGTCGTGGGACAATTTTTGACGCGCTATTCGTTCCGCGGTACCAGAAGAACTTCCCGGAAGGACGCGTTGTAAATTCACGGAAAATTCATTATACCGTTTTAATTCCCGTATGTTTCCACCGGGAAGGCGGATTTACGCGCAGGCATGTTATCCAGTAAAATGGAAACGTATAGTTAGGTGTGTGTTTTTTTTTTTTTTTTTTTTTTTTCACGGGCGTAAAATTCGTACAGTTGCGCTACCTTCGACGTTACCAGAGAGCACACGGTTTTTCCATCGACATAATATTTTCTAAAGTGTATTATTTCCTTGCGTGTGCGCGGTTTACGAAATGGACGCGGCTCATTCGTGCTTCATTTTCGTGTAACATTGTCGAGTAATTTCTGCAACTCGCTTAAAGTAGACAAAAGAAACTTGAAAAAGAGTGCGTCATGAATTCGCGAAAACGTTAATTACGCCACACCACCGTTCAAAAGACACATTTACGTGGGAACATTATTATCCGACAAAATGCAAATGGGTGGTGACAAGGACTCTTTTTTTTTTCTTTTTTGCGTAGCGAAAAACGCATTTGCTCTCGTTACCGTTTATCCACGAGCGAAAAAAGTGAACGTCCAGATACGTGTCGTTTTGCAGCATTCGCGTTTCCATCTTGGCAACGGTCCTGGTCAACGGAAAAAATTAATCGTTTCCCGAAATTAATCGCAAAACACGTTAAACCAACGTGCGTTTCCAACGAACGATCGTCGAGAGACTACCGTGAAATCGTGGAGCAAAGAAGGAGCGGTAGAACGAAATTTAATCGCGAACAGAGAAACAAAACAGACTCGCGCGCAACCGAACGTTCCAGAAACAATACCAGAGATCTTTATCTTGGCGATATATTCGCGTACAAATTAAGGAATACAACTCTCGCGAGCCTGGTCTTTGTACAACTACAGCGAAACGATTTTCCCTCGGAAAACTGGAACGAAATTATCCGCATCGAGTTCCGACGAAAGCTACAAGACGCGATCGAATTTCTTCCATTGATGATAATTGAAATTGTTACATTTGTCATTGTACAATTGAATTTGTAAAAAGTACAGATCGTTAAGTATAATTTCATAAAAAATTCAAGGTTATCGGAAGAAAGTAATTTAAATACGACAAGCAATTCGTATACCTCGACGCGTTCGCGTGTTGTTCGTTCGGTGGAAAAACGACGAAGCTCCGGTTTTTCTTAATTAACTCTCCTTCCCCTTTCACTCGCAGGCGCGAGGGAATGGCGAGTTTAATGGTCCTCCACGATTTGCCTTCGGAGCATCGAAAATTAATTCGTTCCGATTGCAACCTCTCGTTCCCTGGTTGCTCGTGCAAGTTTAAAAACAATGTTTCCGGTGGGTCCGTACCCACCGGTCGAGTAATTGGCGCGTGCCAAGACCAATTTACCGTTTAATCCCTCGATGAGAATAAACGAGCGGTACGTAAACGGATTTACCGCTCCTTTTTTTTTTCGCCACCCCCCCCCCCCCCCCTCCTCCTCCTCGATACTCCGTTTCTGACCGTGTAATGCGATAATCGGTTCAATTCTACACGTGCCGCAAACCGTCGATAAAAATTCATTGACGCGAGAAAATATGGCGGTGGTTGTTGCTCAATTGAAACACACCGGTCGGTTGGAACTTTTACACATCCCCGGTGAACTTTAATTCAACGTTCTGTCGTTTGCTACGTTTCCACGTTCTTCTCTGGCGCGGTGTTTGTAAATTCACGTTGTTGGGTATACGGTGTTACGCACGGAAACTTGGTTATTTTGTGTTCGTAAAACGGATCGCGATAGCGGGTTAATACAGTGGATAACATTCGAGCAGAACGCGGTACCAACTTTTGGAGAACGATTCGAACATTACGGTCGTCCGCGAAGTGAATTGGAACTACGATATACGTGTATACGTTGTCGTGGTATCTTAATTACTCGGCTTTTGGACGTGTGACGATGGATCATTGGCAACTGTGACGACTGCACCGACAATTTGGATCGCTCTACTTTTGAACGTTCGATAATGGATCACTGGCAACCGAACCGACTGCATTTGCAATCTGCATCGCTTAACTTTTGACGATGATACCGAATATGTAGCACCTGGACCGCTTGCACAGTGATCTGGATTATAGCTTTGGCCACGGTGCTACGATCTAAATACTACTACGGACAGTGGCACAGCGATCTGAATTGCATTACCAGATATGGGCATACGACCTAAACACCTCTGTGGACTATGGTACGGCGATACGAATTGCACCATGATTTCGTACAAAATTATCTGGACCGCATCACTATGAACGCATTATGGATGCGATATCGTTATGGATTGCATAATCTGCAATAAATTGTGGCCTGTGTTCGATAATCTAAATCACCGCTTCTTGTACTTTCTTCGTTCGTGATTCCTTTTCGTAAGAAACGCTATCAACGATTCCTAGTTTATTCGAATCTATGGATACTACAAATTCAACAATTTGAAAAAATAATAAATCGTTCTTGGAAAAGTTAATTTCATTTATAGTAGTAAAGAGTTTGGAGATTAAAAGTAATTATTCATAGAACGACCAATGTAATTTATAGTAATACTCGATGTACGGATATATTTTTTTTATACAGAGATCAAATATTCCGAGAGTAAAAGAATAGTACAAAAATGTGTTTCAAAATTTTCCTACAATTTACTAAAAGTTTAACGCAACTCCCCGAGGGTCTGCGACCCATACAATACACGTATAAGAAGCTCCGATCTAGATAATACCGTGGGTTATGGTTCAGTGATATGAATTAATTCACGACCACTTACAAACTTATCTGGATTATATTATAAGCTGTAGAATTATAGATGCATACCGTAGATTACATAACGAGTTATGGTACTGTAATATGAACTAGATCGTGGCTCGTGTATATAATCTGGGCAACATTATGGGAACGGTTCGATAATTATCAATTACATCGTAATGTATTATAGACTTTTATCAGGATCGTATCGCGAGTTGTAATATTACACTCGACACTTGTAGCACAGTGATCTGGCTTACCAGCAATGATCTTTTACAAAGTCCTATCACTTGTTGAATCGCACGATACGTACCACGACCATGATCCGTACCAGATTTGCCGTACCATAATAGCAACCGATCCTCGCTAGGAGGTATACCTGAACTTAGCTCGAAGTCGGTCGCTCTTTCTCTTCCAAGTGCACAACACCTCTCGGAACCGAATTATTACGGTGCATTGTTTACAGCTTCCAGTAGGATGCACTTGTACTCGATATTGTAGTATCAGAATTTTCCATTCCCGATGCACTTGTTTCGAGTGCAGGTCTAGGATAAGATACATTGCGTGCGAATGGAGTTGCGTTAGAGTAAACGGTTCGGTGTCGATTTGTCGCCAGGTTTTCCAAAGGGCGACTCTTTACAGGAGGTCGTGCAAGACGACCGAGCCTGGGAATGCACGAGAGCGAAAGGAAATGCGTTTGGTCCGGAGAAAATGAAGAGCGTTTGGAAAAGACGAGCGATCGAGATGGGCGAACGTGACCGGATGCTCGAAGCGACGAAGACGATTAGGTTAGTGTCATATATAATCGATCTATTTTCGGTACAAAGAGTCTTACTGTAATCCAATATACTATCCGACAATATCGACACGTGTAATCAAAGTGCGAATCGCGTGCGTACGGTCACAATCGTAGACACGAAACGTTTAATTCTGGCGGCGAGCCGAATTGGGATATTAAGTATTAAAAGTGGTACCGGACGAATTGAAAATATACACCGGGCAGTATCACGAGGGACGAGCAATCACGTGCACGGGGAAAATTATGCGCGTTCGAGGGAATTTACGATGGTGGCGCGAATTTACCGTGAACGCGGTGTCTAGCATATGGCCTCGATATGGCCCCGGGACCGAAAGCATCGGCAAAATGGGGAACGTCCCTTAAAATATGGGCCACGGTTCGCAGACTCGCTCGAGCGGAGCCGGTATTAATCATTCCCATTATATATATTACAGGCACGTTAATATAACACGGTATATAACGTATTAAGTTAATCCGCCCAAGGGGTCTCGTCTTTCGTGCCGTACACTCGTCCAGAATACGAAATTAACGAACGCTTGAATTATTATAAACTACGGCATTGCTGGGCGCAGTTTCGCGCCAGTACACCGCGCGAATATAATATTTAGACGGATATAGGATCCGGGTAGACGTAACGCGCAGTTACGTGGCCACTTCGCTTTGATTTATTATTCAAGCGCTGTGCATGGGATTCAGACACAGCAGACGTAGTACTTTGTCGAATGCACAGACACTGCACAAATTTCCATAAGTGATCTTTCTCGTAAATACGGCATTAACGTGCTGGAAAATCCACGCGGATATAGCGTCAACGTGGACGCGTGATTTCCATAAACAACTCGCGAGGATTTAACCGTTTCTAGAGATACGGTAATTCGCGTAAACGTGTCATTTTCATCGATGCTTTATCGCTAAATACCTGGGCCGGGGTGTCCAGAAAAATGCACCAGCGGTCGGAGGATGATTTCACGCGAAGAAATGAATCGAGAGGGTAAAATTAAATTTTTTCGATACCCGAATTTTCGTCCTTGCGAGGTGTTGCACGAACAATTTGCTCTGATCGAACGAGTTTGTAAATTTAATCTGCAACGATCGTTCGATGTTCGATAGAGAAAACTCTATTTTCCAGGAAGCATTCTTCGATGTTGCGTAGCTTAGATTTTAAAACGGGTTGCGTTATATAGGGAGAGACGAGACGGCTACTGGGCGTATTTGTGTATAAAAGTAAATTAGAAAACGTGGAATGAAACTTTTTTACTCGACACTTCGTTTTCGAGAAAATCGGGCTGGAAGATCCTCGAGTTCGATTCGTTGAACGCGTCTGACCATTACCCGTTGTTTCTACTTGTTCCGCGGTTTGCGAACATTAACGGTGGTGCGCTATTATCTGTTTTATGCCAGCTTACTGTCTTCTAACTAAGTTAAAACTAGTTGCAACGGATAATCTATCGTCAATGTTAACGAACACCAACACAAATAGAAATAACAAATAACGACTAAACGTGTTAGCCAAGTCCATGTAAGCGCTAAGAAATTAAAAAATTGATATTCCTGAAAATCAGACGGCGTGTATATAATATCCAAATTCCGCTTCTTCGATAAACTACATCTTGGAAAGAAAAAATTATAAGGAAATATACGTAATCTAAACCTGAATTGAATCCAGATCGAATCTAACTTTGTTATATTAACCCTCGGTGTCGTGATTTTGTTACGTACATAAATGATGTTTTTCAGTAAAAAATGACACTGGTATAAAAAGTATTAACAATCCTTTTTTAATCTAAAAGGATAAAATATGAATAATATATCAAATATTTTAATCGATACAAGTAATGGTCACGCGAATACACGTCCGAGTATAAATTAGAAAAAACAGAATTCTAGGAAAAATAGAGACAGATGTCATCCGTGTCGGCAAATTTTATTCGAAATGAAAATAATAAATATTTCTCCGCAACGTTGTCCAACAATAACTGAAATATTGATTCCGAAATAACAGGTACTTCGAATCGTAAAGTTATCGACAATGGTAACCCTTTACATAATAGATAAATATTTATTCGTGAGTTGGAAATAGAAAATTTACAATTTTTTAACGAGGCGTGCAACATTTGCCAGTATATTCCATATTGTAGCAAAATTTGAGCGAAAATCCATTGGACACTCGGTATACTTGCGGTTTGTACATGTATATCATTACCGCATCGTGCATTTGAAGTTACAAATGCTCACGAATAATACAACGGATATCAATGAAATATCAACGACGTATATTCGTTGTAATAATATCTTTCTTTCTTTCGACCATTATCGATATCACCGCTTTAACGGTGCAAAGTGATTTGTAATTTCGTTTATCGGAATATTTCGCAACGTGTCGATCGTTTTCCATAATACGTGTTTCATCGCCTCGAACTATTTCGTTGTCGAAGTCATTTGCGAGGTATTTCGAAAATAAAATGGAAACCGCGAGACAAGATTACGTATCGTCTCGAATAAATACAATCTGGAGGTAACGTTATTCCCAAAGTATCCTTGTCCGATGTCAACCGCGGTAAAAGCAGCGGGGATATCGTAAAAAGAGTCCGCAACGACGTTCGAGGGTTAACGAACCTCCCGTTGCGAGACAATCCAGGTACTTGCCCCTTCGAAACAGCCACGGATACCCAATTCCCGACAAATTGACTCTCCGGCCGTGAAAAAGAGTCCTGATCCCGAGGAATTACAAATTCAGGGGAAAGGCGCGTCGTTTGCCGTGTTACTTCGATACGGGTACGCGTGAAAGCATCAGCGAATGAGGGAATGGCTCATAAAATATGAGGCGGTTACCAGCCTCGAAATCCACCGGCGCTTTTCACCGTGACGGAGTCGGGAGTTCCTCGCTGAAAATCACTCGTGAATTCCACTGTAGTCGGCTCGTTCTTTTACTTCTCCCCGGTCTGTCTCTCCTTCTCGTGCACATCACGGCCCGAGATCGCGAAAGAGAAAGGCTTTTTCGCTGTAGCATTTCCGCGAACGACGCCGACGATAATGTAAGCGTCTCTGGTGCGCAGCTACGCGCTCAGCCAAGGGTTGGAAGCTATCATCCAATTTTTCATCGCGCTGCATCCGTTCGTTGGTATCGCGTCCCCGACTGCTCGAACGTCATTAGGGCCTGCCGCTGTGGAAAGATATCGTTTCCACTTTCCCAGAGACACAGTTTCCCTCGGAAACATTGAAACACGCCGCTCTCCTGCCTTCTACCGTGTTTTCCCCCCCTGTTGCTGACACGTTATGCACCCGGTGGCGCTTTTCGAATCGAGTGGGACGCCAAGCACTCGCGATTCGGTGCACGCGAAATGTTCCTTTGGACATTACTTGCGCATTCCTAACGACCTTGAAAGTTACGTTAAAGGGGAGTTTTCATTTCGAAGATATCGTCGTTACGAATCTGGACTTTCTTTTTAGTTTTATACTTTAGATTTAGCCCAAATTCGATAGAATTGTATTACTTTTCGCTGCGAAACGTTCGTGAATCTTGGTCAACGATAACAACGGTTACGGTTGACAACGACCGATTTTAACGACTTTAAGGTACGTTAAAGGGGATAGGTTAGACTCATCGGAAAGTGATGGTTCGCGACAACAACGAGTTCTAACTTCGAAATAAATTGTGATCATCGAGTCTATTATTTTCACCTTCCATTCTAATTACTACAACGTTGAAGCACGTGGTGAGCAACCATTAATTGTAGACTACAAGTGCTCGGCGATCTTCCTTTTATTATATTTCAAGATAATTGAAATTGACGCCGTCGTTACCAACACAATTAATTACCGTCGTGTTTCACTCGATGATTCAATCGAGAGTGTTTCGAGAATTTCAAGAAGGCTTCGAAACTAATGACACGATCAATATTTCTTCACGTTGGAATTTCTACTCGAATCGAAAATGTGGATCACTGTACAGGGTGTCGAGATTACGTTCAAAAATAATACTTTGACTACATTTTCAATCTCATTGTCCAGTTGTCGCTTCTAAGATCGTCTCCTGTCCTCGAGAAACGAATTTCTGTTGCAATATTTGCCCCATCGAAACGTGCAAAAGTCTCTTTACGATAAATGGAACACCGTACGGAATGATGATCATCTTGTCGCTGAATGTTGAGAAAAGTGGAAGGAAATTTTTCATTGTGCGCATCTCTTTCTTGCGCATCCGCTCGCTTCGATACAGTTACGAGGAATTTCACTCGTGTTTATTTTTCCAATATTTCAATGCAATTTGAATTTTCTATGAGAACAAAGATCAATTTATGGACCCGCTGGAAAAACTCTGATCGACTCTTTTTATACAAGGAAAAGCTCGCGAAGGCGGAATAACTCGTAAAATGACTTGCACGTTAGGACCGCGGATCCAGAAATCGCACAGGAAAGTACTATATGTACTGCGGTAATTCCCGCTTTCGAGCTAGAAATTCGGGATTTTCGGTTCACTTGAAACCGGGGTCGATAGTTGCGTTCTTTAACGTTTCTTTAGCACCGATACACTTCGAGCATAAAATGAATCTTTATCTGGATAGTCGTTCGAACGTTCTTAATTATTTTCCAGGACAGCTTTTAAGATTATTTAAATCGGGACGGCCAATTTACTCGAATGTGGAATGGCCAGCGGGTTTTATCTCGAATCGAGGCTAATAAGGATCGCCTTTCTCCGCGACAGCCCGATCGTTGGACACGGTGAATACATAAATTATGTTCGCGATGCATAATCGTAAATAATACAAGAGACGACTCCATAACTTGCATCCGGTGTAGAACTTGTCACTCGAAAGCGGGGAATTACTATACGTTTGCACAATTTTTTAGTCTCGAAAGCCAATCCTCTGATTTCACAGGAATTCTTTGAAAGCGGGGAGTTTCTATACGTTTACACAATTTTTTATTCCCGAAAACCAATCCTTTAATTTCGCACGAATTCTTTGAAAGAAGGGGGTTACTATTCATTTGCGCAATTTTGCTCTCTCAAAAATCGATCTCTAACTTTGCGCGAATTTTTCACCTCGATTAAAGCTGATCTCGCTGTTGGTAAATAGTGTGTATATAAAAAATGAAATTAACTGGAATATCGAATCATAGAAATTGTTACTGAAAAATGGAAATTACTATACGTGATTTTACAACCGAGCGACAAAATACTAGAAGTAACGACTTTCTCGAATATACACCATCAAAATTGTCATCGCTCAAAACCTAAAAGCAGCGTACACGATTGGAAAATTGCTCACGAATCGAGTCGGTCGAACTTTGCGTTTGTCGCGCGACGAAGGGATTTTCCTCGATCGTTTCGCGAGTTTTGATGATCGATGGCGCTCATGTGTTTATTCCGCTTGTAACGACGTTACTAATTGGCCGGTCTCGGTGCTCTCGTTCACGATAATGTGCACCGATAACGTCGTTGCTTCCGTTATTAAGTGCGATCCTCGTCCTCGTTGGATCGAGGCGAAAGGCAGCCGTAATTAAAAGTTGCGAACCTACGATGGGAATATCATTTACGGGCTGAAGCTAATTACGTCGCGGCCGAATAAATGGCGGGCGATGAATGAGAAACGAGATCTCGCGTTCGGTATTCGCCTCGGCCGCCGCGAGCTTGCGTTCTCTCTCTCTCTCTCACTCTCTCTCTCTCTCTCTCTCTCTTTGGACTACTTCCAGTATTACTTTTCTGGTTGTCCGGAGTTGAAAGGCATTACACGATTTCCCTTCTACATTTTTTGCCCGTGTACCCTGGTGCTCCCGAGAGGCGACGCTGAATTTATCCCCAGGTGTCGGTGGTAAGTCCAGCGTTCTGAGCCCAACAGCCTCCTTTTCTTCTCCTCGAAGTGTCCACGGAGTTTCAGTTTCTTCGCCAACCTTCGTTTCTGTTAATTATACACTTACCAACTTTCCTTTTATCCGCGGTCTACTTATTCACGAACTTTCACGCACGAGGACTCGAGCCTAACTCGTTGGAAGATGGTTCTCTCCTTCCCCTTTTCTCTTTCTCTCTCTCTCTCTCTCTCTCTCTCTCTCTCTGGTTTTCGATACCGTATAGTAGAAATTTTACTACCGTAAAGAACGAAATGTGTCTTCGATGCAAAGTGTTCCGGGTTAAGTGTTGCGATTAGGGACAAAATCATGTACATACATTAGGAGGTTCGACCTCGGGCGGATTGTTCGAATAATTTAATATTTCAATATTTCATAGATACTCGAATACTACGAATATACTTCGAATTCTGCATCATTTTGCATCATCTCTGCGTACTTTTACGATTTCATTGTTCCAGAAACAGTCTCGAAGAAAACGTCGAACCAGTTTAAGTACGGTAAATTGCTCGAAGGAAGCAACGGATTTAATTTATTGCTTCTCGCTAGTATATCGCGTTGAACGCGTAATCTTTCCCACTCGAATACGGACTTGGTTCGTTCGTTCGTTGCGATATCGGTGGGGGTGAGTTGATACGAGTTTCATCGCTGTTACAACCGGATAGGATTCCGTAAGAGGGACGGGCGAAGAAATATCGCACGGCACTGGAGTGCAAAATATGAGTCAGACGTCGGGAAACTGCTCCTTCGAATTAACTTGGATCGCTCGACGCGCAGTAAGGAAAGCTTACGCTCTGCGTTAGCGCGAAGGATTAAAACTGATTGTGAAACCCCGGGGAACTTCCAACGCGGAAGATGATTCAACGTAAAATTCGTGAAAGGCGTTTCGTCGAATCAATTCTAACTTCGAAACGAGCTCCGTCGCGTCTTTCTCGTCACGAAGTTTCGCAATAACCTCATCGGAATTCCTCCCTTCTACCTTCTCTCCGCAGCTGCGATTTGGGAAGCGCCGGTCGCAACAATAAAAACCGAACTGGGGGAAAATCCTGTTAGCGGGCCGCATAACTCGAACCGAAACCGGCTAGATATTAAACGGTGCTAAGGGTCGGCCACGTGCCGGCACTGTCTCGTAAATATTTCAATTGTGACGCGATCCGACGAATCGCGGCCGGCCTCGGTTTATGCAAAACGTAGCGTGACAAAATAGGGCGTACCTGGCCGAGCATCTGTCTCGTGTCAAAGTTCTTTCTCCGACTGGGGGAACCAACGAGCCGCACGCCATCCATTCTCGTTGCCCGACCGTGCATGTAATTTTCTCCTTTTCGGCCCGCGGTCCTGACCACCCTCCAGTTAAACCACCTACACACCTGCGTTACCCTCAAACTTTCTCTCGCGTAAATACCCAAAGACTAGAATTTTAATTATGCCGTTACAGGGAATTAGATTTATTTTAGCTGCTGGTTTGTTCTTCCGGACGAATTTCAAAGCAGTTTCAGAGAGAGAAACTCATTTCTTTCGGCCACCGATAGGACGATCCATTGGTAAAATTTTGAAATAAACTTGTCCAATTTTAGTAAATTATCCTCATCTTCGTCTAGTTTTAGGCTGGAGTAGGTGCGGCCAAGTTCGAAAGCAACCGGAAAGAAATAAACGGTGTACGTAAATTATACGTACAGTGTTCGAAGAGACTCGTCGAACGCGAGAAAATTGTCGGTAGCTTTATTCAGTTGGAACAAGCACAATTAAGTTCAAAAGAAAACGAAAAGAAACAGAAACGATGCATACGGTGTCTAAAAAAACAATTCGAGTAAATTATTCGTACTTTTGTCCAATTTTATATCGGAATAGGCGAGGTTGTGTATAGGAACAACCAACGAGAAACAAAAACGACGCCAACGATAACTTTGTACGATCTCGCGTGAATTGCGAACCGAAATGTTTTATAGTTTCGTCACCCGCTACAAATAACGTTCGCGTTGCATTCTGAGTCCAGAAGCGTTCGTGTGGCTCGGTACCGTCGAACGGTGGCCACGTTCGTTCGCAATTCGGAGACATCGTGAACGAGGGTGGTAGAAGAAAAGAACAAAGTTACGATGAATATATTTCAGTCGATAAATTTCCTTCAGGACACGCGGAAATCGAACGAGAATGGGACGATTGTTTCGAGGCCCGTGCCACGCTCGACAAGAAACAATAAAGGGAGACGAATCGCTCGAGCGAGGAGCACTCGTCGCGGACTTCTCGACCGACTAACGACCATCGAGAGTACTCGGTTTTTCTTAAGTTGTCCACTCTGTCTGTGCCGCTCGATCGTGGAATTCGTTACGGAAAGAAGCGGTGGAATAGAAAGAGTAATCGAAGAACGAGGGAAACAATAACGGAATCGTTCCACGTTGACAAGAAAAAAAAAAGGAAAAAAGAAAAAAGAACGGGCAAAAGGTCCGCGAAAAGGTACGAGCCGGAGAAAAGTTTGCAGCTTTCGAACGGCTAACGACCGTCGCGAGTAGCGACTCCGGTTTCTGTTTTCTCCCAGCGAACCAACGATGATCCATCCATGGAAATTGTAAAACCACGTCGATAAATTTCCATTTAAAATTAATGCAACGAGTCCTCCGTTTACGCGGTTAATTCGTTCCGAATAGCCGAATCGAATTGTATAAATACGATCGATCGAAGGAAAAATGAATTGATTTAAGAACGATGTCGTTCGAGAGAATCTGGACAGCGTCGAGTAATTTTTCTTCATCTTTGATAGCTTTCAAAGATTTACCGAAACGATTGACCCAATGTGGTTAGTAATTACTATTAAAACTGATCTTTTTGCTTCCAAAGGTAAATATAATCTGTACTTATTCGTTTATGGAAAGAAAAATTAACGAAGAGAAAAAGAAGTAACTGTAATAAATGCAACGATAACAGAAATAATTGTATCGATAATATAATTTGTAGTTTGTAGATAAAAGTAATTTGATATTCTAATAATTATTGACCGCGGTACATTTCTAATTGTGTTACGTTTTATTTTTAACTGTATGGTAATTACGCAAGAAAATAACTTCTTTTCGATCTTTCATCGCAAAGTTGACTTTGCGTTTTGCGAATAATGACGCGAGCTTTGATCGAGACAAAGGACGAGTATGAAATTACGAGGTTGGCTCGGAGAAATGAAAAATCGTACAATGTATGGAAATTTCCGCTTTCGAGTAACAATTTTTATAGAGGAATCGAGTAATGGAAATATCTCTTTCAGTGTTTATGTTTATACAGTGCGAGCGACTCGTCGTGTCCCATGACGGGTGACCTCGGTCGAGCGCGATCTTTATCGACTTCGGTTTGGGGTAAAAATTGCTACCTCTTCCACTTTCGAGTAAATTGCCTGTCCCAATTTTTTCACTCGAAGAGCAGAAATTACCGTCTCCGCTACGTGGAAAATAATGAAAAATATTCGAACGATTATTCGGGTAAAGATTTACATTCGAAGTTGTTCGGACGATGGATAGCTTCGATATTGAACCAAGTACATCGTTGTCTGGTACTAAATCAACTACGGTTAATTTACGGTCACAGTGTATCGATACTGCAAGAAGTGTAAGAATTTAACCGACCGTAATTCTCGGGAACTCTTTATTAAAGAGTAAATCATTGGATCAGTCCCATTACTGGGTCAAAAACAATTAAAAACACACGAATGATTATCCAAAGAAAGATTTATTCCAAGTTGTTCCACTATAAACGTAACGCTCGGGAACTATTCTATATCGGTATCGATGAATAAATCATTGGATTGGTAAATTATTGGATCGGTCTCTACGCTACGTGAAAACCAATTAAGAATACTCGATCGATTATTCGGATAAATCCAGATAAAGATTTATTCGAAGTTACTTTACGTATCGAAACTCAAAGAAATATAAGATTCGACCGAAGGTAACGTTCGGGAATATATTCCTACCGGTATTAACAAGTAAATCATTGGATCAGGCTCATCGCTATCGGGCTTCGTCTATCCGCGGTGTCTGACTACGAACGCACTCGTTCCTCTTCGTTCATTGTCGGTAGTCTTACGGCTCGATGGAACGTGCGATTCGCAGCGTAAAAAAAAGGAAATAGAAACAGAAAAAAGAACAGAGGGAGAAGGACTGTGTGTGAGGGGGGAGAGAGAAAAAAAAAAATAGAAAACGGTATCGAGCGTGGGGCGGTTGTTTCCAAATCGATGCATAAAGAGGGGAGACCGAGATCTGGTCAGAGTAAGGAGAAACGAAGACGGAGGAACAAAAGGGGTGCAACAGGGAGGGGAATAAAGGTAGGAAACTGGAATTGTTTCGACGCTGGGACTGGGTGAAATGGAAAATAGAAAAAAAGGGCTGGGATGGGAAGAGAAAGTTTTCAGCGCGAAACTCTCGACCGACTAACGACCATCGAAAGCATCTGCCTTTGGGTGGCTCGGAGTGCATCGATCCCGAGCAGCCAGGCCCTCCTTGCTGCCTTGGAATAAATACTGGAAGAATACCCTCTTGAAGGCGGCTCGCTAAAATTATTCCCGTCGTTCCATTATCATTAAGCACGCTTGTAAAGTGCCTACTTCGCGGCCGTCGCGACTGCGTGCTGCCCAATCCTGTCGCGAACGAAGAAAAATGACTGTGACGTTCCAGGGGATCGAGAACGTCGCCGGATCTCGACGATAATGATTCAGGGAGTCGACCAGGGTTGCTCGTGTCGGCTAAAGTTCGCGAACGATCCACTTTTTCTAGTCTCGAAACGATTGAGCTTCCCTGGAACGATTCTGTCGGAAGTACTCGCTCGAACCGCGAGTTGTAACCACTGAAACTTCTCTAGAGTCTCGTTCGTTGCTTATGGATGATAGAAACGACGGAATTATTTTTATCGCGTATCGAATAACCTGCACTGGGAATTTTTTGTTTCGTAGAATCTCGATAATTGCGGAGAAACGGAGCTAAACAATTTCTGCAACTATCGAGATTCGTGCAATTACCGTCGTAACGAATCCAACGAGGACACACCGTGTCTCGTATATATTAAGCACAACCTAACCTTTAACTTTACTCGTTATAAAATACTCTCGTTATAATTTTACTCTCTTCTTTAAAATTAAGTTCGATTCGTATTCTTCGAATCTCGAAGATCAAATAACCACTGGGTTTGGATCGAAAGACAACAATATTGGAATCTGTAGCGTTATTTTTAGTTGGAAGGTTTTTCAATCGTGATTATTTGAACGGATAAGAGATAATTATCTACGTTGCAGGACGACAGAGTTTTTAATTAAATAAAAGATGCATTAAAACTGATATCAACGATGATAGAATCCTATGCGGAGGTAGAGCGGTAATTAGGCCGTAGTTAGCGTAGTTAGACGAGAGTAGCTTCTACCCCTGCGGGCTTTGAGCAGTCACTTGATTTTGTTCCGACTTCTGAATGTCACCTCGTGCACTTGAATTACGCGGGAAACACGCGCGCCATACTCGCGCTGTGTAACACCTCCTACTAAAAAAATCCTCAAAACGACTCGGAGGGGTTCTTCGAGATCGATCCTCGCATCTCGAACAGTCACTCGATCTCTCCGACTTACAGACTTTGCCATTCACACTCGAGACAGAAAAAGTTCGCTCATCCGTGTAACGTTCGTCGTTCACGCTTCCGCGAATCCACACGGAGAATAATACTTTCTCGGGAGGCCATCAACAGGTTCGTTAGAACTTGCGCGATTCTTGAAAACGCGGCCATGCTTCGGTAAATCCGGCGCGACGACGAAAAAGAAGCCGGTAAAAGAACCGCGTTCGTTTCCAAAACGTTGCGGTTAAAAGCCACGCGTGAAACACAACGCGAGATATAATAAAACCGGCGTATCAGTTTTATCGTACGATCGTTACTCGGTGCCCGAGTAGCGAAAAGTTCGCGCGAAATTAACCCGCCCTGTCGAGAGTTCGAATAGCGTTTCTAAGGCAAACAAGCTTATCGAGCCGATTTATGCCACGGGGAGATTCACCAAAACAAGCCGGTTGGCATTATTGTCGCTTTAATGCCATAATAAATTAAAGTACGGAGGCCAGCGGTGGTATTTAATGGCCACCGGTCAGATCGACGAGTATTAGCTAGGAATTATTTAGGCGGTGCGTATATTTCAGACGTCGATCGGTCTACGAATCCACGTGGAAACGCTTGTCCGCCTTTGGATCGATTTCATTGTTCTTTATCGCGAAATTCGTCTGCGGACAATAGTGCGGGTCACGGAGAATGCGAACACGGTGAATGTCGACCGGGGAATATTCAGACTATTTCGAAAATAGGCTATTGTGCCGTCCGAATCCGTTTTACTCGTCATAACGAGTAATTAGAAATCCTCAAATTTTAAATCGGTTCAGTGATTCGGTGTATATTTTTTAAATATTTCCACCGAATCGTGCTCTATGAATTTTTATTTGCGGTTTGCGTACAATATGTACAGTGACGAAGGAGTTTTTTGTGTGTTCGTCCGTCGTAGATATTTTTTTTCTTTTTCAATAATGGTTTTACAATTTGTTCGATGAATATTTCGTAAATTAATATCATACGTATATAGTATATCAATGCGTACACTACCGTTCAAAAGTTTGGAATCACTTGCCAATTTCCATCAAAATTGTATGTTCCGATCAATTTTTACTCAACTATTATTTACGTGCTGCATATTAACAAGGACAATCGCATTTTTAGAGATTTTGACATTTGTTTATATCCATAATACTCCAACATAAATTGTACATTTCATTGAAAGCAATGCAATTCTTTCGTTTAGCCAATGAGTGTTCAGAGCTACGATATCAGATTATGACTGATTGTTGTCGGGACTGAAAAAATATATAAATTGAGAATTGGTCGTACACTCTTTTCATTGAACGAGTACATTGAACCGAGTTCAACTCTTTGGTATTTTGAAACGGCGAAGAAAATTCTTTGCAAATAAAAATAGTACAAATTGTAAAATATGTTACTTGTTAGTTTTCTAATATAGAATCGAATTCCCTCAATTCACATAGCGATTTCAAACTTTTGGACGGAAGTGTACGTACATTGATGAAATCGTATCAATCTTCTTTCGCAGGTGATTCGATGTTCTTACTACGATATACTTTCTTCCCTTTCGTAATAGCATACTTCTATACACGCCACAGAAATATCGTTCTATCATTACAGGTGTACAAAACGCTTGGTGTGCACCTATAATGCGCAGCACGCGATTTAGAAATCCCCTTTATTGCGCACACAAGTCTCGTACATCTATAGCGATGAAGTAACATTTCCACTCTGAATGTATACACACGCTACCGCAAAAGGACGAGAATTTGATGCTCGTAGTAAGAACATTGGAGCACTTCCCGAAGAAGAATTTCTTGAATGATTTTACATACGAACGACGGGCTAAGTGAAAGTATTATACTTTGTCGGTGTGCACAATGTATTACACGGAATGCAAACGAAAGTTTATTACAAAGTATTATTCGGCTCCTGTGTCCAAAAACATTGTCGCGAATCCTCAATATTTTAGTTTGAACGTAAATATTATATTTTGCAAACTAAAAATTCGTTTTTCTTTTGGTGTAATAATTCAACCAAAAACTGAGCTTTTATATTTAAATTTCGTTTGTCTATTGTGTAAATACTATTGTGAATTTTCCTACCTGGTTATTTTTTTTTTTTTAAATCGTTTTTCTAAATAGTTAAAACAATTTCCTTTTCAAATATTCTTTCGCACGATTATATTCAGCATCGAAAATGGTATAAAAAACAATTTTTTTCAAATTTTGCCTCAGAGATCTCTGGTGGTTGATTTCCCCGTGAATGGTCTCTTCCCTACCTATTCACTGTTTAATTAATCAGTGGCAGGAAAAACTTCTGCGCTGAATTAATTTTACAATTTACATTTCTACAACTATACGTATAAATATATGTAAAAATTAAATAAAGAGATAAAAAGTCTGCCAGAGCTGTCCGTAAAAGTCAAAAACTTTATACATATATATATATTTAGTATTTGCTTTAACTTAAGCATCTAGAACAATATTATTACCCGTCTCGAGTATACTCGAGCGCAACAGTTAAAAGGTTAAGAGCACGAATCTGCTTTTCCATGCACGAGCTGCTCCCTTCGAAGTACCCATGGCTTTGGTAGTTTTTCATATATCGATATTAAATTTATAGGAAATCTTTTAGAAGATACGTACCATCGAGAAATCCATTTGAAAGAAGAACAACTTTTCAACGTTTCCATTGGGATTTTAAAAAGAATTGTTCACATTTTATTTTCATATTTTCTGTACGTTGAATATTATAACAAAATTTGAATTATCAACAAAATTATAAAGGTTCGAAGTATCATTTTCTAGCTCCGCGTGAACAAAAAATGATTTGCTCGTGAAATGCATACGCGTGAATTTTTTCAACTGTTTTATAACACAATTTTTGTATTATTCTAGTTTTACGATATAAAATACATTTTACATTTTTGTGCGTCTCTTTGTACGTTCTTAATTCTAAATTGAGGAAAATTCGTTAACTGTGTCCGCTATAATATAATAAAAATAAGTATCGCGTTGTAAATTAGAAAAATTGACAGCCAAAAGTAATTGGCCATGTGACTACTTATTGTGGTCTGGCAATTAAACGAAGTTCAGATTCTGTGCAAAACACGAGGAATAATATATGAGCAACGTATCACCACAAGAGTTCCGCAGATGAAAATTCACAGCATGAGTTTTGCTCTCCCGGACCCAACAGTTGTTGTAAATGGCGCAAAACAGGAGTGGAAGAAACGCTGGATTCATTTAAATGTAACCCAAATATTCCGAGAGAAGTTTTATGCCTGATTAAATAAATTTACGATGATTTAATGTTTAATGAATTATTGAAAACATGTTTGGGAACAAACACAAGCAAGGTAATAACGAAAGCTTATATTTTTTGATTTGGATTGCTGTGATTAAATATTTCCATTGGGGAAAGATATCCACCGAAATTGCTGCATATTTAGAAATTTGTACATTTAACGAAATATTTTATCCGATTTTAAATATACGAAAAGACTATTTTTATTCGTTGAACACAATTTTCAATTATTTAATTTAAATCGACAAAATTTCTTTTCGTCCAAAAATGAACGAATCGTCTTTGAACGTAAATAAATACGTAAGAAAAGTTATAGATTAAAATACTTTTTAGTTTTTTTAATAGAGCAAATCACAAGTAGTCCTGACTTTTGACCTCGACAAAAACACGAAAACCCCTTAGGCTAACATCTTTTAATGGAAAGTTCTTCAACCGTGTTTAACACGTTCTAACTTTAATGGCGCCTTTACCGAGCACTTCTCAAATCTTTCTTAGAGTTCACGTGACTATGGAAGCTCCCCATAACTCAAAGAACATTATAACACGACTTTATACTTAATCGATTAACATTCGGTTCAATTTTTTTAGGGTACAGCTACTTAAAAATACCTAAAATCTACCGACAAAATAAATACGTTTAACGTGAAAACGATCTCTATAATTTGTACACGACTATAGAAACCGTGACTATACAAACTCAGGAATATTGCGACAAGATTCTCCTATCTATCGACGAAATGAATAAACGCAACGTGAAATTGACTAAATAAAAAATTGGGAAATATTATTAAAAATATTGCCCGTGAAGGCCAAGAAATACCGAAAATTATTTTCATTTTCGCAAAAGAAACGTATATCGAAATCAGTATTCGGAACTTTTCCGAGTTGAAATGGAACGGAGGAAGAATCTACAGCTAGGAGAAACAGACTTCGGACAAATAGCCGTGTTCTTCGTATTCCCGCAATAGTTGAAGCGTGTTCTTCGATTCGAGAGCAATCGGACTAACAATAAGTAGTCGAGGTCGCGTTTCCCCGAAGTTACAGAGACACTCGATAACGGACAAACGCTTCTCGAATTAACCGGATAGAAAGCAATTCTCGACCGTTCCACGAACCGAGAAACAACAGGAAGTATCGGTATATATAATATAATATTTTTTCAAATTCTTTCCACGAAGTGGACGAAGCGTCTAAACGATCGTACCGATTTTCCTGGGGAGAAGCATAAATTCGCGGGTGGCGAAGGAGAATAAAACGACGTGGAACGAAATACAAGAAGACGAAACAGACGGATGAGAGGTGGTTGAAAAAAAGGAATAGAACGGGCAGGAAGAATGGACAGAGCAGACGTTTTTATCTCCTGCGTACGAATAATATATTTAGTCCCGGAAATGAAGTAGCTTTATTGAAGTATATATTTTACCGGCGCTCGTTACAGACCCCCGGGGCCGGGTTGCGTGCGCACGTCGGCCTTGTTGCGCGAAAGCACGTTTAATTTCCTGTGTACGATTAATCAAAATTCCCAACAAAACCGGCCTTTTCTCTTTCCACGGCCGAGGGTTTAATTATCAGGGGCGCTCATTTTCCCCGTCGTCGCACCTAGCTGCAACAAAGTAAGAGACTCCGAGTCTTCCGTCCCTCTCTGTCTGTTCCTCTTGGCTCCCCCGTGCTCGCGCTGCAATGCGGATACGACCGAATCGCGGGAGAAAAGTTTTCGCGGTGGACCCTTTTAACACTCTCTATTCTTTCGCCGTCTCCTCTTGCTTCCTCCGGTGTCTCTTTCTTCTGTTACCTCGGTCCGCGCCCTTCACCGTTCTCGCGCATTATTCGCGCTCGTAATTCCGAGACAAAAGGCCAAAGACGCGGTCGGGGAGCCGCGAAAAGAAAGGACAGGGTCTTCGGGTCGGCAGCACGGGACACCATGGAATAGTAATGACAGCAGCGACCTACCTTCGCCGAAACCGAGGAGCCGAACTATAATATAAGATTTCGATACAAGTGACGTGCCGCGTCCCTCGCGATCGAGCGATTGTCACCGATTTACGTACAGTATACACCAGCGGTATCCTGTCTTTATCGATCGCAACTTTGGCTCGAAAAATGAATTTTTACGGCGACTCAATTCGTGTCGAAGAAGAAATAAATAAATTAAGAAAATTTCCTCCCGCAATATATGTGCACGTAATTTTTTGTGTTAAAATGATTCGATGCAGCATCAAAAGTAAATGTAGGAACACCCGAGACCTAAATTTTCATTAAAACCGGTGACACTGCTACTGTTGTGAAATTGCTACTCTCCTTCCTTTGTAACGCGAGAATCGCAGTCTCGCAAATTGTTCGTACTGTTGCAATATTAAAACGATTAGCATACTGTACGATGTTAAACGGAAACAATTGAAACGAGAATATACGAAAAATCGTGATTAATCGCGGTCCAAATTATCCGAAATGGTTTTTAGTGGCTCGTTAAGGTATTCTCACCCGCGTAACAAAGGGTAGTGTAACGTTCGTATCGAATCGCGATTCGATATTTGCTCGGTTCGAGGAAATCGTAGCGGAAAAAAGGGACGAGACGTTTAAAAATAAATATACGTGTCATCCTCCATCCTGGTTCGATATCTCCCAGTAATTACCTGTCGCTTCGTAAAACTCGAGCAAAGTATTGTATTTACACGAAGACGAAAATCGATGGAAGAATGAACGCAGCAATTTCCGGTGAATAAAAAATTCCAGTTACCAGCCGAGTCCTGATATTTCCCGGCCAATTTCCTTCTATCTCCCGGTGGCTCGAGTAAAGTATTTAAAAGAAAGGAGAATCGGGCTTAACTTCGTCGCCGAAAACCCTGGCCGTTTCTTCTTTTCTCGTGCGGTTCTCGCGGCTGTTGCAAAGGACGGGAGATCGCGGCGAGACTGGCCTGTTTCGTAAAGGATCGCTTTTAAGCCCACGGAGCTTGGAAAATAGTATTGTACGGTCCGACGGGGACGATATTTTAGGCGGCTAGCTCCTTTCTGCTCGTTTATCAGGACAGCTAGCCGGGTTGGATGACGCGGTAAAGGTGGAGAACGCGGTGTTTCCTTTGACGAGGAGAACGGTGTGACCGCGTGAAAAACAAATTTAATCGCAGTATCAAAGCCGCCTTTTCATCGACGTACCCTTCCATTTTTTTTCTTCTTTATTTCTTTTGTCCCCGAGCCGTCGTTTATTCGCAAAAATCAAAAGAGATTGCGGCGATCGAGCGTCACCGTTCGGACCACCGAGGCATAAATTTACAAAAACAGCGAATACTCGAAGAGTTTGTTCGTCGAGCACCTCTTAAGTTTTCATTTTCCATTAAATGTAATTCGATTCCGTTACAAAGGAGCGTTCGTCACGCGATGTGTATTAAATCCTATCGAATCGCTTCTGGCGTCATTGACCGAACAAAGGCAATAACGACGAAACCCGAGATGAGAAACGAATTCGTTCCGTTGTTGGATACGAATTACCGACGTTTATTCAAACGAGAATGAATGTGCAAAATGAGAGACGATTAATGGATCGAAAACCGACCTCGGTATATTTTCCTGTACAAAAACATCGCGGAATGATTGAAATATTCCGTATGAATAATTGAGCTGTATCATCGAATATTCCCTTTCAGCGGGGCTGGACAAATACGGTGCGAATCTACTTAATAAAACGAGACGACGAGACAAAAACTTCGCGTTCGAGAATACGCCATTTCAAGCGAAACGAATTTACGTGCCAATCGTCTACCTGTACAGCGATCGAAGATATCGGTTCGGAAATCCTCCTTATTAAAAATAGATTGAAAACTTTCGGTTAAAATGTTTCGAAGAATTTTGAAACGTTTTTAGATCGAAACAGACGCTTCGATACAAATATAGGAGGTTTTTACTACATAATTTTCTATACGGATTTAATAACTACGCTTCGAATACTACAGTAATTGAATTCAAACAGAACTTTAAAGCTGTTTTCCATAAAATTTCAACTCCTTTTTTCCATGCTACGAAATATGTTTGCGTATCGCGATGTTTCTTTTACATTATCCAGGATTACGTGTAATTAATCATAAAAACGGAAAGGCAGCGATTTTAGACGAAAAATAAATCGAACACGTACGATAACATTTTCTATACAAGCTTTCGCTAACCGAGAAATCGATTTTGATTAAACGTACCGCGTCTGTCCATTACTGGCTGTTTTTACTCGTGTCGACATTTATACACATTAACGATGATGCGATATTGTCAATTTTAAGCGATTTTAACTAATTAGAAGATAACGTGCAACGCGAAATTTTACCGACATTTTTAAAAAAAGGCTAAATATGCCTTTGATCGGAGACAACGAGTCGTGAATCTGTTTTCGAAAAACTGAAGATCCAAAGATACGATAAATAAAACGGTCACTCGCTAATTAGGGGTGACTTTGCCCATTGTGCTAAATTTCTCAGAAGAAAACGTTTAACCGCTCAATTGCGAATCTCGCGATCTCATTTATTCGTTACCGGACCGGAAAGAAAATATTTTATAGGTAAAAATTGTTATTTAAACGAAAATAAAGAGGTCGTTGCTCCGAAGCGTTTCCAGGAAACGGTGTTTTAGAGCGTTTAATCCGCTCGAGACTGATCCTCGTCCAATTATGAGGTACAGTGTCTAGAACGTTTTGGTCGTGCTACTATATATCCTCGCACACCGATCCTTGGCACATCCGTAACCCCAACCAGTTATTCATAAATGACAAAGAAAGAAAGTAGAATTTACGTGGACAAAGTCGTTCCAGGTTGTCTCGTATTTCTCGATGCGACATTGTTCGTGAAAGGTAAATTTATTTTAAGAACGATTATCGTTAAAAATACATTACAAAGAAAACGGATCTTATCAATGTACCTATCTAACGAGTGATAATAGAATTAATTTCCAACGAAAAACTCTCAACGACTGGATACTTTGATTAATAACATATTTAATAGCAAGAATGCGGACTCGGTTATTGTTTTCATTAAATTTTTACGATCGACAATTCGTGGTGATATTCGAATAAGAAAATCAAAAGATTTCAAACGAAAAGTATCGTTTTCAGAAACGGAAAGAATTTTCTAATAAAAAGAATCGTGTTAAAATTATACCCGTTCGCGAACGCTGGACAAAAACGATAAATGATTTGTTACGACCGTAACCAACGTTCCCGATTTTACTCTAACGAGTTTTATTCCTTATCGTTTTAATAACGATAAAGGTCTCCATTGCGCAGCCATAGAAAAGAAACTACGTGCAACAAAATTAATATACACGAATGTATACAAGACGGGGTCCATTCGTAATGCCGCTATTAAATCCAACGTTAATCTAAACAATGACTGAATAAATAAACGCGGCGGGAAATGAAAAGCAGGAAACGCGTGACAGTTCAGAAGGGAAGCAGTAGAGTTTCTCCGGTTCTTTGTACACTCCGTTCCGGAAAAGTGCGCCTGATTTCAACCGCGTCCGCCGATGTTTTATCCATAATCGTTTGTGGCGAACATTATCAACGCGTCGCGTTTTTCTCTCCCCCGTCTCGTCGGCGGTTTCTCGGCGTCAAAGGGACAAAAGGTCGCGGCGATGGACTCGCGCGCGTGCTCAGAAGCGAATTAAATAGCACGAAATGTCTTTTCCGGGTTGGATGGGCCGAGGGAACACGAGGATGAAAGGAGTACAGCGGCTGGAGAGGATTGCCGGCTGGCTGTGCAGCTATTTTTTCTGCTAATGGTGGAGAGAGAAGCTCCCAAGTGCGATGGTGAAACGAGCGAGACGGAGAAAGAGACCGAAGAGACGAGAGACAGATGAGAGACAGATGAGAGACAGAGAGGAGAGAAACGAGAGAGAAACGAGAGAGAAACGAGAGAGAAACGAGAGAAAGATGGGAGAAAGGTGGGAGAAAGATGGGAGAGAAAGAGAGAGAGGAGAGAAAAATGAGAAATGAGAGAAAGATGAAAGGGAAATGAAAGAGAGATGAGAAACCGAGCTTAAATAACGCTGCAAGATGAGAAAATAAAATGAGAATCTCTAACGGATAGTTCGACTTTGCCTCGATACCGTTCAATGATACCGGTCGAGAGTTTGACGACCAGTAATTTTTAATCAGTAAAGCTGGCTCGTGTGTTCGGATTTCGATGAGCCTCCTCGAAAAAGGCGCGCGTCGCTGATAAACTCGCCTTGCCTATGTTTTACCGCAATACCAGTACCGAATGATTTTCATCCAGCTTCCGCTCTGTTCCATCGGTTATAGTACCACGTTAACCATCCGAACTCTTCACGATCCCATTTCACGGATTCTGAGATTGTTTTCGAACGAATTGATTATTCATTGCGTTTTACGTCTGTCGTGGATCGATTAAACTCGCGGTCATTGCCGACCCAGATTTTGATTTCTGTTTTATGTATCTATTTAATTAATACGTCGGTTGAAAACGCGGTCGAAAGCATACAGAGACCGGACCGCAGAACACGATAGAAATTTATACACGTTTATAAACTTCTGTGCGAAATCTATCGAATTACCATAAACAGAACGTGTCTTTTTACGCAATCAGTAGAGTACAAAGTTGTACGATAAATTGTGGTGCGTTATAGTTCATTGTTATTCAATGCAATAGCGAACTCTTGAAATTATGTGAAGAATCTGTTACGAAATACAGGGTATGCAGAATGGAATAAACAGATATATGCAAATTATTCGAGTCAATAGAAGCTGAAAACTTCTTTAATATTCTGTAGTTGCGATGGTACTATTGTCGGCCGTAATGTATTTTTCCATTGTCTTTTGTAATTCCGAGCTCAACGTTATGCAAAAATATTACGATTTCTATCTACCTTAATATCTTAATGAAATATTGTACCTTCGGAAAGAGTTCGGAATTCTTTAAATTTGAAAATTGATTATTGAAAATCGAAGCTATTAATTAGTCGGATCGGGAAATATCCTATAATTTAGGGAAGGAATATTTTTTCGAAACGTATTCGACTTTCTTTCGCATCATCTTCGGTAGTAAACAATTTCTGGAACATTGAGAAATGATAATACAGGTTAACTGAACTGATCGTAAATTTACCTCTTTCCTGAATTATTATGTTAAATTGTATTATTATATTTAAATATCGTCGAAATTGTTTCGAATCAATATTCTTCTTGAAAACTGAAACTTATTCGACGAATAATTTACAATTTTTATACGAAATTCTACTTGTTCGAATACTCGAACGAAATGTTCTATTTATTTTAGCAACTTGAGAAAATATTCAATGTTCTATCCATCCTCGCACTTTACTAAAATGGTGCAACTGTTATCTACATATCTATCCTAACAGCTTGCGAAAATATTCAAAGTTCTGTTTAACCCGTCACTCTGAGATAACACTATTCTATCTGTGTAATAGTAATCTAAGCGGATATTATTTGTATCCTACCAACGTACAAAAATGTTCCAGCCTTCATTGATCGTCACAGCTCGATGTTAAAACGCATAAGCTTCATCGAACGGCAAAACTTACCGAACAACATAGTACTTCGACGTAATATCGATACTAGAATTACCGCCAGATTTCGATATATCAAGACCTTTGTCTCAATAATAACTTATAAAAGCATGCGATGGAATTCAAATTTCTTTTCTTTTATTAAAATTGATCCGGATGGAGAAGTGGACGTTTCCGATCGATGAATTTGGCCAAATTCGGTCTGGAATCGAAAAAGTAAACGAATGTTTAATCAAGGCGGGAAACTTTGCGCGAAGATGAGGTAAACAATCGAGTGAAAGTACTGTGGGAATTAAAGCGGGTCATTTTCCGCGGTGCGCTCGGCAACTTGCAAATTAACGTAATTTCACGCGTGTTCGCGACTACCTGGTTCGAGCCGGGAACCTCGAACGTTCGCAAGAGTTTAAGCTCCGCAACCGGAGCCTGCCGTGAGAGAGGGATTCGCTATATACTTTAAGACAGAAGTTCGAACGAAGGGCTCAGGGGCGACGCGCGTGATCTTGGGTCTCATTTTCATTGGAAATAAGTTCTTCGTCGGCCTCGCGGAGACATCTCGCTCCGCTTTTTCCCTCTGTTCCCGCGATTCCACGGCTGAATAATTTCGAAAACTCGGCAAACAGCAGCGCTAAATTCCCGACAACTCGCGAACAGACGTGCATTTCTACGAGCAAAAACTCCGGCCGGAATGTAGTCAATTTGAGGCAGTCTTTCTTGCCCGTTCAGCGACGGAATTTTTTCGACTCGAAGCCATTGTAATCATTCTTTCGCTTCTCGAGAAAGTTTCACTGCCGGTAACGTCTTACAATAATAATAATCAAGCGACGTATTTCGCGTGCAATTAATGCAGAAGAATATACTTTGGTCGATGATACCTATAGACGTACGAAAGAAGCCGACAAAGTTACAATTGGAGCAACATTGCACGAATATTACACATATGTGTCACTTTGTTCGTCGACAACCGGTAAACGACACGTTTCGAACAATTTGCTCCATTTCTCCGCGACTATCGATTTTTCGATCAATTTGTCTATTCCAGATTTAAAGATACATTTTCACTTTTCTTAAAATAATCCTCTTTCGTTTCCTCTAATTTTACATCCTGAAATTTTACACAAATACGTAATGAAATTTAACCCCGGTGTATATTATAAAACTCTACTTCGATGTGTAAAAATTTTTAAAAGGTAACGCTATTTTAAAGACCTAACCTCGAGAGAATATACTATATTCGAGATAATATTTAAAATCGACATCGAAGTAAGTGGAAATGCGAAAGTAGGGCAGTTAGACACAGTCAGAAGGAAGTAAAATTAAAATTATTCGTGCGCGATTTAACTTTATCGAAATGCCAGAAATATTCGATAAAAGTTCGGGATTGCAATTGTCTTATAATTATATTTATCATTGTTTCGTATCGCTCAATGTCTTGCGAATACAAGAATACACGTATCGTGAAGAAGCTACCGTTGTTCTACGAGAAGGATCCTTTTGGGTCCGGTAATTTCGTCCATGTAAGCAGAAAGTAACCAACTCTGGTTCCAACCTAGACCACTTAACTGAAAAAGAAAGGTTTTCTCTTTTGGTCGTTACCGGTGCTGACTACATTTTGTTCACGCGAGAAAGATTACCTCGGCAAGTTCGGTTCACTGTTATTCAAACATCCCTGAAAATTACACTTGTAAGTTACGACCGTTCGTATTTCGAAAACGATGTCACGCACTGCAAGACGACAAGGAACATTTCTCGTCGTCTTAACGCGTACAATTGGTTTTACTAAGATTTCACATTTTTGCGCACACCCTCCAAAGGTAATACTGGGATTAAACTTTTCTCCTTATTTTCACGCGCATAATTAACTCCGACGAGTTTCTACATTTTTGTAAACACCTTGTACCGTTAATTCCGCGATTAAAATTCATGGGAAGAACTTTTCGTAGAATCGATCCAGCCAAGTTTCCACATATTTGCTCCGCAGAGATAATTCCGGGCTGAAATCCCGTAGGAGGCTATCCTGAAGTAAGGTTGAACCGAGTATCGTCGCGTATTAAACAACGAAAGAATCGAAACTCGCGGTTGCTCGCTTAGAAAATTCCCGTCCGCAACGTGGCCAAGTTTCCGAGTTTATCTTCAATCTCGAGGCACAATTTCGCCTCCGCAAAAATGCCAACGCGACCGCGGTTGCGCGAAGCATCGAGGGACGGGTGAAAGTAATGAATAATTTCTCGCCAGCGTATGAATAAACAGCAGCTTCCGTCGGGCGAATTAAAAGGCCGGATACTTGCGCGGTGGGGCAAAAAAAGAGCCGGACTAAAGTATTAAATGAAGTTTCGCCCGGATGAAAATGCCAGCGTGCGAGAACTCATCGCGACGGACCGAGAAACAGAGGACGGTGTAGGAAGAATACGAAAACAGAATGCATTTACCGTGGAAATATTTCGAAGAAATCGTGTTTCACGGTTGGCAAGATTTTCGTGGCGACTTCGAAATTGTTGGTCGTAGGTACGCATCTTCGATTCGGTTCCGTTCGCGGTGCCAATATTGGCTCGCTCCGGCTGCCAATACTATTTGCACGGCCTATAGGCACCTCCCCTTTATGGCACATTTGTTCTTTTATAGAGACAAAGGCCGCTCGTATTTTTCCTGCGCTACTTTTTGCCTCTTCACGGTTCATCCGCGGGATTACGCTCGTCAGTTGAACGAACCGTCGAAACAGTCGGCAAAGGGAACGGGAAACGTCTCTGGATTTTATGTTCCGGGATATTTTCGTTTCGCCGCGGCGCCGGATTGAAACCGGGAACGATCCGGATTTCGGATCGTTTTAATCAGGGGACCGTCCCCAATTTTCGATAAAGTTTCATCGGCGATGCGAATGCATCGGTTAAATTGCATTTCGATCTATTTATTTTTCACCGTTAAACCCTATTTGTATCTCTTGGGATTTTGGAATTTTTCCTGGCGAAAACGGTGAAAGTAACTCCAGTCCGCGAAATGAGCTTTTCCGGATGCTTCTCTTTACTTCGGTGCAATGTGCTTTAGCGGATAACTCATCGAGGAAGTAGAAATCGTTGGTGATCACACTTACCTCGAAAGTGGACGATCGATCGATCCTTTTCAAATTCTTTTCTTTCCTAGACGAAAGTTCTCCTAGAAGAAATGTTTTCATTATTATCATTAATGGAAACTTTCAACGTGTCGTACGGGCTGTTTTTTCTTACAAAGATTTAGGATCTTATCAATGTGCCTACGTAACGAGTAACGACAAATTTCATTTCCAACGGAACTCTCAACGACCGAGTATTTTCGCGTATAAAAATTTCCAAAGTAACCTCACGAGCTCGATAACCGCTATTATCCCTATTATGTTTTACGTAGGTGGTTCATCGTCGCATTAGTCGACGTTTAGATGATTAAGTACTGCTCACTCGACGAGTAATCCGATAAACCACATTGTACCGAAGTAAAGAGAAACATCCGGGTAAGCTTATTTCAGAGGGTTGAGTTACTTTCATCGTTTTTTCCAGAAAAAATTCGTACCTTTCGTACCAGCTGTCGTGTTAAATTCTGGGTTGCAGCACCGATTTCGCGTAAGATATGTACGACTATGAGATAAGTTTTAATTTAATTTAATCAAAGAGCTCAACCTTTTGCCGAGGCTGATGACCGGTTTTCGTTTAGATTTTAGTCCGAAGTGCGTCTCGAGGATCGATCTTCGTCCAACCCTGACATCTCGCAATCGATAACTTTGAAAATCTTTTCTTTCAAAAATGGAAGTTCTCTGTTCGTACCCAAGTACTGGATCACGCGATATCCAAAGGTTCAGAATTCGCGGTAACTGGCGCACGCCCGGTGCAAAATTATTCTTCTTTGAACGAGCTCCGCGGAAAAATTTCGTTTGAAATTTCTCATTCATTTTGCTCCGAAATATCGCGCGCGTGTCTCTTCGGGAAAAAATTTTTTCGAGCGACATCGTTTCATTCCCAATTATGTTAGCCAACGAGATTGCATTAAGCAAAGCGTGCACGGGGCTTTATGTTCCCGGTTTCACCGGTTCGTTCAGCGTATCGGCGCGACCGGTCGTTTTATGATTCTACGTTACTCATAATCCAAGTGGAACCGCGGGGCTCGTAATTAACCCGGTCCATTAAAGGGGGTGTTTTCACGTGGAAGAACGAACGATTCCCGATCGTTGCCGATAATGGAGGAAACCAGTAACCGACGAGTAATTCGAGAACACCCGGTTACGTTCGGTTCTCCATCGTCTCATTAATCCGCGGAAATAATTTAAATGCTGTTTTTGCGATCGGTAGCCCCGTAATTGCGTTTTATCGTGAGAGTGGCCTTTCCACTCGTTCCCCACCTATCGAACCACCCCTCTGATCCTGCGTGTCAACGATACAGTAATTTCGTTGCACTATTTATTAACCTCGGTCGCGGTGTATTGTTTCACGATATCGAATTCAATAACGAGCAAGATAATTTCGTGTATTACGCATCGTCGAGCAGAGCGATCGGTGTGCTTCCTAAAAAGCACGTTTCGAGGTCGAACACAATTGCGAGGAATCGACGTTTGTATCCGAGGTACCCGGTTGATTCTCGAATTTCGACGAGAGATATTAACTTCGTTGGCGGGTTGCCGGATCGCGTTGGAAAAAATCCTTCGTTCAAGACTGTGGGTAAATACGATTCACCGTGAATAACCGAGCTAAGCCGCGCAACTCGCGCGAGATTATTGCTAATCGACGAAACGGTATTGCTGGAAAATTTCGCGTTTCACGAGTTTAGAATAAATTTTCCAACGGTCGAGCTTTCGGGAAAGTTTATACACAGGATTTACTATACGCGTTTTCCGGAAGTATTCGGTAGCTCGCGGTTCGTTCGTTTTTCAAACTGCTGTTTACCGAAAAATAATTTCAAACGTTTCGAAAGGAATTCTCGAGTTTCTGATTATCTTCGAACGCGAACAATTATATACAAAATAAAAGCGAGGCAACGCGAACGTTTTTGCAAACCACTGTATCCTGAAAAATAATTTCAACCGTACCTAAAAGAATTCTTAATTCTGTATGCCGTAAGACGATATAAGTAGTATCGTCGCGTCTATAGCCAGACGTACTTGATCCACGGATTCGTTTAGGCTCGAAAGGGCCGATAGTTTTTCCAGTTTCTCGCGCAGTGGTATAATCTGTAAAGTGAAATTTGAAAAGAATTCCGGAAAACGAACAATTCTATACTATTTTAAAATGTGTCGGTCGTACGTGCTTGCTTAATATTTACGTAGTAGTATACAATTGGCAAGCACGCTTGAGCGATTCGTTAAAAATCTTTGTAAAATCGTTACTCCGCGTATGGAAACCTGTGCGTTGTTGAAAAAAAAGAAATAATGCATTGGGCACGTTCGAAACGAACGAAAACTCGACTTCCATGTGCGAAAAAGGGAAATCAGGGAATCAGAGGTTGTTGGGACTCGAGGTAAATTGTAAACTCCAACGTCATTGAATATTACACAAATCGGTGGCCTGTACCAGATTCGAAAGGTCGACAAAAATAAACGGGAACAAGTGCTCCTTTAAATGACACATACTTAATAGATAACGCAACAACTATCGATCGTGATGCAAGCGATGTAGACTGCGCGATCGTGATTGCTCTTAAACTGTGTTCTGCTCTCTTTGGACATTGGGAAAAGAAGTACCCCTCCTTCGTATTTTTCTACGTTCTCTCGCAGATAGTGCTGTCCTAGATTCATTTACGCCCTTAGTGTGGTTTCCCAAGGGAAAGAAAAAACCGAACCCTCGTTGTGTTCGTAGCAACAAGTTTTACGCCACAAGGGTAAGTGAAAAATTTCTTTCGGGCTGTTTCCAACGTGACCACTCGACTTTTTCTAAGTATTTAGCTTTCGAGGACCGAGTAAAGGCAATACGATTGAGTCTCGATTAAAGACTCCCTTTGTTCTAGATTGGATAGCTTGTCGAGAGCCAAGTAGCGTGCGATATTTTTATTCAGAAATTCTACCTACTCTGTCGTCGAAAAAACGTGAACACGCTAAAATATTAAGCGACAAACTTATAGGGACGTTGACTTTATTGTATGGGCAATAAGAAGCAACAAGGATACATTTTTATAATTTAAAATATTCTAATTCCATAAATACCTTCTTCGTTTCGGAACAATGATTCTCATTAACTACTAATCGACGTTCTAATTTATTTAATTCTTCGTAGAAATAAAAATTATAAAGGTTACTTACAAGAACTAAAGAAATTATAAAGAACTCAACTTTTGACCCAAGCACCGACTGCTTCCTCCACTTAATTGGGGATTTGTGTCGAGTCATCCCGAACTAATGGAAGAATTTGTAATGAAAAAACTATTAAATCGATTGTTTCGAAACTATTGAACAAGATTTAAAACTTTGCGTACATTAATAGACTTGATAATTGTTTGGAAAGTAGCTGCTAAAAGAGTGTGTGAAAAAGCTATTCATTTCCCTTGCACAAGTAGTATCGACGTGTCTGCAGTCGGACACAGTTTGGTAGCCAATGTGTTAAACGACAGCCAGTGTGGTTCTCGTAAATTCTTTACACTTGGATGCATTCGCTAATTTCTTTTTAAAGAAGTACAGAAGCTTAAAGAGTCTCAAAGAAATTTCAACAAGCGCCGTTTCATTCGAAGAAAGAAATACAGATGAATATCGGGAAAAATTGTTGGATTTTACAACGCGTGACAACGCATTTTTATCGACTTGGAATACTTGACAACGTTTCGAATGAAATAAAATGGAAGGATATTTAGCTTTTCTTGTTCGTTTGGCCGATTCCTCGGAAAGTTTGAAATATTGTGCAAGTCGGATTCTCGGAAATCGAAGGTTACAACCAAATAAATCTTCGTAGCTGAACGGGACGCGAGTTGCTCGCAAGGGATCGTCCACTTTCCGCGACGTTCTTTCAGAATCGTTCGTGCGGAAAAATCACCGCCGATGTTGGCGCAACACTAACGAGGAACAAAGCGTCCCTCAGGGTCGAAGCGAGATCGCGTCCCAGGGCGAATCCATCAAGGAGACTCGCGGCCAAGCAAAATGCTTTCCCCTATTATTCCCGATCTTATTTCTTTGCTCGGTGGCCCGTGGTCTTCGCTCTCTCCGCCTCCTTTTCAGCCGTATACGGAATTTCGGGTCAAGAGTTGCGGTGGATTTCTATTCTGTTATTTATTCGACCACGGTTGGAGACGTTCCCGGAATCCTGCGGTAAAACTGGCCGCACGTGGAGATAGGGGATGAACCAGGTAGCCCCCGAACGATAGGGGATGAAAGAAGCGAGCAACCGGCGTCCTGCTTTCGCCTAAGTTAATACCGTGTAACGAGATCTCGCGAGTCCCTCGCGTGGGGATAAACAGCTTGGCTTCCCTTCTTTTTTCATTACGTAATCTCTTCTTCTTTCGACGATGAAAAAGAAGAAGTTAAGATTTAATAATTTTTATCGCGAACAGGCTCGAGGTCTCGTTAGAAACTTGCGGGGAAATTTTTATCGCGGTCCTGAACGTACAGGTTGTCCCATAGAAAATGTATCGTACATTGATCTCCTTCGAAACGATAAATCGAGATCGTTCGTCGAAAGCGTACAAGGGAAAATTGAATTTTCTTTTTTAATTTTCGCATCGCTTACGAATTTACACACACGAACGTGAATTTGCAACGTGTAAATTGTAAATTCTTTCCCGTTTTTCTCGAAAATTGTTACCTCGAGAGACATTTTATCTTAAAGTTTTCGAATCGCTATCGTTCACCACACGTACCGTGTGCCGTGTACATTCTACATTTATCGCGCGCATCGGATATTTGTTGAAATATCCGTTTTTGTTCCCCGGGAATTTTTATTTTCATTTTTTACGAATTTTACTCGAGCGAACATTTTTATCTTCACGAATATTTATTCATCCGCTCTTATCGGAAATTCTAATCAGGGGATGTTTTTAAAAAAAAGTTGGATTTAAACTGTTCGAATATCCCGGAGACGGTTGATTCGAGGACGGACGTACCGCGACACTTTTATTTTCGATACTCGCATCCAACGAGTCGGACACGGTTATTGAAGCGGCCTGTACATATATCGACCGGCTCGGGTGCAGAATTAAGGGCGAAGGTTAAAAAAAGTTTTCCGCGAGACACTCGAAACTTCTTCTTCGCGCTGCGCTTCAACCGTTCACGGACGGTTCTTCTTTTTTACATAAATTAAGGGAGAAAACCGTCGGAAGATAAAGGGTGTTTCACGAGCTGGCTGAATAAGAATTGAGATTTATCGGACGAGACATTGTCCGCTTCTGGAGATAGGGACGCGGACACGACCACGGAATACGTAAAAAGATTTCGCGAATCCGCGCTAAAGGAATATCAAAAACGCGCGGACACGTTTTCGGCTAATATTAAAATATGTCTCTTATGACCTCTTTCGAGTTCACGGACGAGGGAACGGGACGCAGGCAACCGGCAACACGGACAGACTACGAAATAAATGCACGATTCACTTCTTTCCAATTGAATGTTCAACAATTACGAACAACCGTTGAATATGGCGTCAGGTTATATTAAAAGTTGAATTCGTATTCCCTACGAGGAGATTTTTCGCTCTATGCGTTTTTAAACAAATTCCTCTAACGTGTGTTGCCAAGTTTACAATATCGATTCCTCGAATTATGGTTCTTTTTTTTGAATCGTTATATACTCCGGTTTACACAATTCTGAAAACAATGTGTCGAATCGTTGAATTTGTTGGTTTCGGTGAAACAAAAGTTCGACGATCGATGTTCGACACTGTGTTTTACAATCAAGCGGAGAATTGAAAATGTATATCGCGTTTGCAGAGGCGGGAAGTTCCCTGTAATTTACTTAGAATTTGAATAAATTGGCGAGAAATGTTATGGAGCCTGAATAAATTAACCGGCGCGAAAAGTTGGGTCGATATCTGGGTTACTACCGCTAGTAGAGAAAATTTGTAAAGCACGGGAAAATTTCGAAACGTACTTTCTAACAACTTTTGTTTCGTATGTTTTTCCTATCGGGGCAAGCGTAAGCGAGACGAAGATACGATAACGAAACTACCCTTTCGACCAAAAATTCCATAATGTTCTTGTAACTTGGATATCGAGTCGAGTTGCACTATAAAGGATAGTGTCGAACCGGGTGGTGTCGGTGTAACTCTACGCGTACGAATAAATGGGAAATGTGGAATGAAATTTTTATGTAACAGGTTTTATTTCCGAGAAAATTGATTTTGAAAATGTGAAAAGTACGCGCGCGATCGAATACGAGGTCGCTAACGTATTTGATCGTTATTTGTTATTTTTATCCGTTTTTCGAAATTTCCAAACATTGCCGATTGTACGATGTTATTTATTTGAACCGATGTACCACTTTTTTATCGTTACAGTTTGTAAAATTATTTTTTCAGTTATCGATACACCGAAATAGGTACAACGATCGAGTAAATAGCGCGACACTTTATTTCGGTGGACTTTGAACAAGTAATGTAGGAAAACGGAACGATCTCGAGTAAAGAGGAATGTGGTACCATCGGCAAGTAGAATCTGAACAGATTCTTTCCAAGATTGATCTATCTCTTTCACCCTATAATACCTTCTACCGACTTCTATGTAAATGTGCCAATGTACACGTGGCATTTACAAAGCACGAACAGTGTAGAGGAATTTATCATTTCACCTTAAAGATCGTATGACTTTTCTTGTGCAGAATGTAGCCTCAATTTTGAACCAATTCGATCATCTGTACAAGTACCGTTGATCGTAAAAGCTTCGAAATAGTTGAAACACGTTGCTTAGGAATTGAATGTATTTTCAATTCCATTCTCGACCAAACTTCCGACAAGTGGTACTTTCAAAGTGTCGGTAATAATCAATCACCATCTGTAAAATCGTAAATAACGAGGAAATACCATCGACTCGTGTTTCGATACTTTCGAGGGTGCAGTCGTTTCGAAGTTGGCTCGTGCTCGGCTCGTTGGCGGTACAAATGAACCTTTATTCGTGCAGATTTCGGCTTACTTCCGCACGAGGGATCGCTCCCGTAACGTGTTTACACAATGGTTACCGCCACACCCTGCCGAACTCGCAAGTTCGCGAGGGACGTTAAGAGCTCGTGGACACGTATCGGCCGATATTAAAATATGTCTCGCGTCCGACCTCCTTCGAAGCTGGCGAACAAGAGGGGGAAAAAAAGAAAAAGGGGAAAAATGGAAACGAAGGAGAAGAAGTTAGGGTAAGTGGCGTGAGTCGGTGGAGGCTGGGGACTGGCGGGGGCCAAAGTTTAAAGTAAAAGCCGAATAGGGTCGCGCAAGGAACGCGGAAAACTTGCCGACAGGTCTGACCCGGACTCGACGGGACTTTCCGCGGTGCGGAAAATATACGATCGCCGCGCGAGGACGCGTCGTCCTTATCAAATATGGATGCTCGTGAGCTGCTGCTCGGTATAGGTTGCGCGGTCTCGTCGAAAAGAGATAGAAAAAATATACGAAGAAACGGTACCAAGTGGCACACGGAGCGTATCCTTTCCTGGTTCCTTCCGAACCTCGTAATTTTCATCCACAGCCAACAGCGCCAGAGAATTTGGACGTTGCCAGATTTTATCGCGTTTATTACCACGCGGCTCTCCTTCCCGTCGGGGACCATCCTTCCATCGTAGCTGGGTGGATAACCGCGATAAGGCTGCTTACATTTTCCCATGGAGCCAGTATCAGCCGTGCCCGGGGGGAATGCTGGTCGTTTTAAAGATTTCTGGGCCAGGTTGTTAATTCGTAGATCGATCCGCCGATAATTAGGGAGAGTCGTTCCGCGGAGTTCGTTGTTCCTCGCGTTGCGCTAAATTCCCACTGCGCCGGGGGTGAATGCATCGATGCTGGTGGTGGAATCAAGTTCATGTACGTACTCGTCGAATATGAATCGATTCGATGCACGAGATGCATTCTCACCGAATTGAGCATCGCTCGTGGCAACTAACGTTTCTTTTTATACGCGTTTGCAAAGCGCCGGGTCGTTTCGTAAGATTTTCCCTCGTTTAATTCTTCACTGTGTGTGTGTGTGTGTGTGTGTTTACACAGGATTACCCGGAAAGATTGCAGCGGTCGGGAAATAAACTTTACTTATCGAGAAAATGATCAAAAGTAATATTCGTGTATTACGAACGAACTATACTTACCGAGAAAATCAATAAAAAGTAACGTTTCTCGAAATTTTTCATTCCATTTCTAAAATAAAAGTTATCGCGCACGTGCAACGTTGCGCAGATGCCAATGAACGAAAATTAACTTTGTATCGGACACTCTGTTAATGCCTTGGACATTTTCTATGCCGTAATATGGATGCGAAATAATCGTTCTTCTCATCATTCGGTGGAACGAGACTTCAACCGAGAAATTGTGAATATCCGGTTTTGAACAATGTCGACCTAGCTTCGTCGACCAGTCAACGTGCTCGTTGCAAACCCTTCCACTAAAGCCACCTTCTCACTTGTACAACACATCACGTGGAATATACTTGGAATACCTTCTCCGCACATGGTTACCTTCGAAAATTCACTCCATTTAGGAGCTTCGAGTGTATTTCGCGCCTACGTATCGAACACGGAGAAATGTGACTTAAAGGGCTCTTCCGGTATAGAACATCGTAAAGGAATTCCTTTAGGAACTTTGTGCTCGAACAGTATTCCCAATAGCTATTTCAAATTTGGTATAATTACACGTATAGTAAATTGAAAGAGTTTCGAATAATATTAAATATTTTGATAAAATATGTATACATTATTTTCAATCGTTTGTCTATATTTCAAAATTATAAAAAAGTGACTGCAATCCGATGTTTAGTTCGCGAATAAATTTATCGAAATACTAACAGTGAAGCACAGAGCTAGCAACATCTTAGTCCGAAGTTATATACATGTATGCGTGTGTAGCAGAAATTGGGCGATTAAACTTTATTGTTGGCAGTATGGATCTTATCGGTGTATCTTAATATTTTAAAAGAAAATATATACCTCAATAAGCAAAAATTAGGTCTCGGAGGGTCGTTTACCTTTCAACAAGATAACGCCCCAAAGTACACGGTAAAGAGGATAAAGGAGTAGTTATTATATAATGTCGCCAAACAACTCCATACACCCCACAATCTCCAGTTCTAAGCTCTATTGAACATCTATGGTGCGAGGTAAAAAGATAATTGAGCGTGAAAAGTGAGATAAAAACAATACCATTTGAAATAAAGAAGATTTAAAATTTTAAAGAGGATTCTAGAGATTCTTCGAACGAAAAATGAACCGACTGACCATTAATTACAGAAATATCGTTGATAAAATTATATACGTGTATACGTTTTTCTATTGCACGTTTGTTGCGCAATTCGTTTTATTCAATTGTAATTGTCAACAAGTGAGTATAAATTATTTTCGTTTCTTTCGATGGAAATAAATGTTACGTTTCCAAGGAAAGTTAACGTAAATATTATTTACCTACCAATTTCTGTGTTAAAATTGTACAACGCTAAAGAAATTCTAATGAGGTGTACGGAGACGTTTTTTACCGACTGTGTTTTAGAAAGTTCATATATTTTTTCATAAAGAAATATTAATTAAATTTATGCTATCCGAGACATAACTCGGACCAGCTAGCCCGCTTGTTGCGAACGTTTCCATTAAAGTCACGTTCCTGTTTCTGCAACGCGCCACGTAGAATATACTTGATACACCTTTTCAATACGCGGTTTCCTTTGGAAAACGACTTCGTTCAGGAACTTCGAGTGAAACTACGATGTGCGTTAAACATCTGGGAATGCGGTTTAAGAGAATTTTCTGGATCAAAGCACTAAATGTATTTTTTTATATACAGCTTGTCCTAAATAAAGTGTTACAAGCTGGTTTCTTAGAATCTACCGAGTATCTCGCTAATTTTCCCGATTCGACTTCACTTTGCTGGTAAAATAACGCAGGATGGTTAATCTTTTAACGTGTGCATGTGTGCAACAAATTTTTTTGAACCGGCTGCTGAGACGAAAAGGAGGATCGAATGCTTATTTTTGCTTTCTTTGACGATATTCGATGAAATATCGATGACGATTTGCTCGCGATTGTTCCAAAAACGGTCAGGACGTTTTAATAGAGACACAAACGATATTGCTTTTCGTTTTACAATATAACCTTCTGCCGAAGAGGGATGTCGCAACGAATGAATCCTAGAAGTTTTCAAAGTAAAGACCACTCGTATGCATAATTCTCAACGTCCGTTTATTGACGTCATTACTGTTTCTAATTGTTGTCCATTTAGTTTCGTATTTTGACATTTACGGTCTCGTTAACGAGTTCGTCCTCTTGTTCTAATTATCTCGACGTAAACCCCTTTTCTCTGAATATCCTCGCGTTAAATTCAAGTGGAATGAGAAAATGCACCCGCGATACGAAGCGATTATAAACCAAATGCTTACACGAGCTTCATTATTCCGAGTGTCTGCGTGTACTCTCGACATTTGATCGCGAAAAGCGGAAACTTCTATAGTTTTCTCGTTCATAGAGACACCTTTGAATTCGCTTAAAATTCATGGAAAAAGGAAGTGCATATTCGAGAAATCCAATTCGATTTCGCTCCCGTTTCCAAGAAGACACCGGTGCGAGTATTATTCGAACATTTCTTTCTTACGATTCGTTCTTGAAAAATACAGGTTCAATTAATAAGAAGTTTCAATTTCTTGGAACAGAAGAATTTCATTTCTTTCGTTTACGTCCTCTTTAGATTTATCGAGATGTTCTAAAAATTGTTCGCATCACCGTATAGTTTTTTGATTCAACGACCCGTGACAAAGTGACCTTCAACCTTGAAACACGCATCAATTCTTCTAACTCGTGTCCTCGAAGAACTCTGGAACGCTTGGAAAACATCGGTTACCTTTTTGTTCTTACAGTTTACCGTGAAGTCTCTCCAAGGTTGTCTCGTCGTCTTGAAAAAATACACACCCGCACAATTTGGTAAAGTTTCATTTAAAACACAGTTTCTCGAAAATGAATAAACAATACGGCGATTCGAGAAACCATCGGTATCGACTTACCTTTCGCGTAGAATAAATTGAAAATCACCTTCATCCTCCTCGAACGATTCAACCGACGCACACAAAATATTATTCCACGACAAAATGGAGCCGAGAAATGTATGTTTCGCGCATTTTGGTGCATTCGCCTGAAATTTCATGATTTCCCAGCGAAGGAGACCGATGCTACTGGGTTAGAGACTAATGCACAGCGATTTGGTTGCACCCACGGTCGACGTGTTAACGTCGAGGTAGAAAATGGTGAAACGTTCGTAGTATAAATAAGAGGGACGTCGAGAGCCGAAGTAATGCCAGAGCTCTTATTGGCAATAACGTCTCAGACGTATTTCCAAACGGGGTCGAAAGAAAGAGAGAACGGTTCCTGGAGTCACGAACACGCGTTACAATACCGTGATTTCCGGGGACGAAACCTACTTCCAGTTTAACACGATTCCGCAAAATCAATTACCACGAGCTCCCATAATATACGAGCAAAGTTCCCGGGCCAAAAGTGTTCTCCCACCAGGCGTCTACTGAACTTGTCTCGCGCCGACAATTCTGCACCCCGTTCAACCCCTTAACTCGCGAAATTATAGTGGTTCGGCTCGAATTCGGTCCGCGTTCACCCCGCCGCGAAACACCCCTGGAAATGGCTGTCGCGTAACCGTGCACGAATAATCTGTAACTCCGGCCTCTGTCTCTCCTTCTCACCCCCCCAACCCCCCCCCCAACCGCTTCCCTATTCCGCCCCTACTCCACTTCCCTTATCGTTGAACGCCACAGTCGTCGTTTGTTGGCCGTAATTTTAGTCGGATAACGAGCAGGGAATAAAAATAATAAGTAACTTTTTTTACCACATAGGCAACGAATAAGCTCGTGGTCGAATAAAATTTTATTCGTCTCTAGATTTATTCAAGTAATAATGCATTCTCGCGAAAATTTATTTCGATAAAAGTTTATTCATCGTGTGTGTCGTTCTCGCGGAATGGCGTGTACGTATAGCGTGCATACAGCTGTACCGAGAACAACGGTACCGATGGCAATCAAAGTTTCAACATTTCGGTGTTGGTTGCGAAGCAGTTCTAAAGCGAGACGAAGATACGAAACGAATAGAGCAGACGGTATGGGAGAAATTATAAAAATGAATCGAAATACGGGCACATTGGAAACTCAAATCGCGAATCGAGAGAATTTGTAAAAGTTTGTAAACGAATCGATACGACTAGAAGTTTCTTTGGTAAATGTACAACTTGAACGTATTCCGCGCAATCTGCAATATATAATAAATTGGAGTTTATTTTCAGTTTTGAAGCACAAACGCCTAGAAAGTTCAAGGTAGTGGAAAATATTGAAGCAAGTATTCAATATTAAAGGGTAAAGAGGAAAATCGTGTTTCAGATATTGAAGATAAAAAGATTTAATACATCGCGATGTTGTTGTTAATTGGTGGACTGTGTTCTGGAAACTTGTGCTTGGCAAACTTCTTCGAGCGAAACTTATACGATACTCTCTTTATCGAAAAACAATTTGCAGTACGATAGAGAATTCTGTCCTTCGAGTATTAGAATTCTCGTTATCTTTGAAGATCGATACGACTGGGCATAAGGTATTTCCTCGTGTTAAAATGTTAAAATAAATTCTAAACGTGCAAAGAAATTTTTGAACGTGTAGATGATTCTACTTACTTAAGTGGAAATAAACGAAATTTCATTCCACGTTTTCGCAATAAAAATCCATCTAAAAAAAAAAAAAAAACTACGTTTGCCAAGAAAAGTTCACGAATTCGTTTCTCCTCTTTTTGTAAGTTCTATCCAACGATTAACTCTGTATGAGTACTACCGACCGATTAACTTTTCGCAAGTTTTATCGACCGATCAACTTTTTATCTACGTTCGGAAAATACGTTCCGTGTAGAATTATTCGCAGAACGTTGCACGATCGATAGACGAGAAGCGAGAAAGTATACGCAGTGAAAAATCATCTATAATCGTTCCCCCCTAGCAACGTTGTCCCTTGCGGGGTGACGCTTCGTTCGAGTTAAGTCTGTGGGCCATCAGAGTGGCGCGAGACACTCGCGCGATACTGCACCCCGCCAGAAACGACCTCGGTAGCTCGTCCCAAACGAGGTGTATAACCAAACCGACACCCCCAATTCCGGCACGAAGTAGTTTAACGAGGACCAACCTCCGTTTAATTAATCCGAGAAATTGGATTAACGACACCGCCGGCTCGACCACTTTGGTCGATGCTGGCTGGAACACCGGCCGGTTATCGGAAAAATAATAAAAATCTTCCTTTCATCTGCGATGGAGGTGTGTCACGTGACGCGAGCACTCGCCACCCTGTGTGCGCACCAATCGCGCGGTACGTTCCCGTAGATTTCGCCGGAAAGACTCTCTTCTACGGTGCATTGAGAGTCCGATGGACGTAGAACGGCGGTGAATCGATTCTCCTTGGAAAAATAATCTTCCACGGAAGAATGGGAGTTCTTCCGGCCGATTCTTTCACGACTCTCCGGGTGATCGGTAATTTTCGATCGGTGAGTCTACGGAATGGTCCATGGTCCATTCCGATCGGTAATATTGTAGTAGGTTTCCACCGTGTTCCTTTGT
The DNA here is from genome assembly GCF_051014685.1 of Ptiloglossa arizonensis. NCBI lineage: Eukaryota > Metazoa > Arthropoda > Insecta > Hymenoptera > Colletidae > Ptiloglossa > Ptiloglossa arizonensis. The sequence goes on from NC_135061.1 coordinate 7,336,627, forward strand.
GAAGTACTATGGAATCGTGGCTTCCCTCGAAAAGTGGGAGGTACCCGAAGCTGGGAGGGTGAAAGGATATCAGGAAGAGTGTGCAGCTGGAAATTTCGGTGAATTTCATTCGATCGTGAATCGTCCGGAATTGAACGCAATCTGCTTTCAAATTTCTTCTTTGGCGTAATTTGTGACGCGAGACTCGGAAAATAATTTCCTCCCTCCGAGTCGCGTCTGGCAAACGTATCAACGCTCTGTGTAAAAATATAAGGTTTTAGAAATTTCCAAAGCGAGAGGGATGATCGCGTCGCTTGTAAATGGCCGACATTTTACAGGGTGTACATAACGGGGTTAATTTCTATTTCTCGACGTGTACAGAATTGTTCTTTACACGCAGAAACGATATTCCCTCGGTACCAAAATTGAATTTATCCTGGACGATTTTTTCAATTATTTCTCCTCGATGAATACGTAACATTTTGCGACCCCGTGTATTCTTTGAGAGTGAAATGGAAAAAAAAATTGCGCGGTAAAACCTTGAATGACTCAACTTGTTCCCGTATTTTTTCCTTTTTTCTGATATATTATACCGATCGGTTTTGCAATATCCGTACGTATTATGTAACATTGAAAAATTGTCACTGTTGTCGTAATCGATATCGATGAACTCGTCATATACATACACATAGAATACGTGGGTACCATATTGAATGCTTTCCTCCCAAATGAATAACGAACCAATTTTTCTCTTCCTTTTCAATTTTTCTCTTTCTTTCGAACCGACAATGTACGTTCATTTAAGTGACTCAATTAATGGAATCTGCAATTTAGCAAATAAACGTAATTGTTTCGTAGACTTTTTCTCTGCTCCATTGGGGTAAATAATTGAATAAATAAACTTTGCATAGGAATGCGTGAAAATGTATCGTGTAAATTTTATTTCAAAGTTCCAAAATTGATAGTTGTATAGAATTTAAAGCGAGTCAAGTGAACGCACTCGTTTATATATATATATACACACATATATATATATATATATATATATCTAATTCACACCTGAAAGGCGCGACTGACCGATGCACTTTAAAATTTGATAGATTCGTTTATTCGCGCGTGGATTAACCATATATGCAGTTGAAAAAAGAATGCATTTGAACGCGTCCAAAAACGAATGGAAACTTGACTGTGATATACGAAAAAAGGAAACCAGAAAGGTGAACGCCCTGGTAAATTAAGGAATAAACTATAAAATTTTTACGAACGAAAAATATCAGTCCGAACGCTACTCTCCCAGTCGGTCAAATTGGTACAGATATAGCAGAATTGTGGTCGTTGGAACTATTCGAAATTTCAAACACAATCCTCTTCCGAGCCTAATAGTTCAAGAAGTCGTTACATCTATTTACCAGAACGAATATCTCGATGAATCGTCCAAAGGTATTTTAGAGAATTTGCTCAAAATAAAAGTGAGCTTTGAAACATATTCACCGTAGCTCTAATAGAATTGAAATTGCGATCATTTCGACTTGCTGTATTCTCAATGGCAGTTTGAAAAATAATGATGGCCATAGGCATAGCTATTGGCAAGGAAGCCTTTAATTATTCTCGATATCACGACGAATGCTGGACTGTACCGCGCCGAAAGACATAGCGATGTCATCGTTAAAAAGACAAGAAGAGCTTTGAACCTAGAGGAAAAAGCTGACGATGAATTTTTTGAAACGACGAAAGGACCACTGTACCGACCTGACGTCGGTTAATTAGTGGTAGATTAAAAAAACATTCCATAGTAGATTTCTTTTCCCTCTTTAAAATTTTAAAAGCGTTTTTTTCTAAACGTTAATTTCCGACGTATTTGATATCTGAAAAGTTAGTTTATTTATTTGAATCGGTCGACTTAACATTTAAATATGCTGTAGAACATTACAGAAAAAACGTTCGCTTAAAAACGTTTTAAAAGCGAAGCACCATCGGTTTACAATTTTAAATATTTACAGTTTTTAATTGCTTCGAAAAGAAGATAAAACATCAAAAACCTGAATATTCCCGATCAAAGTGGCATTTTTATCATTTTTGAAATTTTTGCTTCGTAAAGGCTCACTCGATATGTATATACGTATATACCAGTTTGTATTGATAATCACTTTGTCTCTTTTGTTCGAAACTAACGCTTCATTTAGAATCGTGCACTCCGTTACAGTGTACTAAAATTTACAATCTATAAAAGGTGTTGAAGAAAAGGATCCAGAATTTCGGAGGCAAATTTTGATCGACACCTACGACATATAGTAATCGTTTTTGGTCGTCGATCGTGATACAGAAACAACAGATTGCCTTACTACCTTTTCTATCGATGTCTACAAAAGTAAACACTATAGAAGCGAACACTTTGTACTCTACTTTTGCACACGTTTCGTAACAAAGGATTATCCTGTTACACCGAACCATTACAGAAAGTTATCGCAAAGTTTTCAGAGCGTGTTAGCTGTGACATCGTATTATTCCAGTCAAGGAACAGCAGAGATGTGTATTTCATGTATAACTTAGCTAATGGAAACACTGCACGGGAAGATTTTACGTGGAAAAATATTCGAGCCTGAAAGTGCTACCTCGTACATTATTTACGAAACTTTGTCAACGTCTTCGTAAAACCGGTTTATTTGAAACACAATATTGAGATTCTAGAAGATCTAGGTCTGTTTCGACTCCTTACACGTAAGCCTACGTTTTAAGAACGGTTGAAGAAAACCCAGGAACAAGTGCGAGGAGAATTTCAGCAGCAGTAGGAACAAGGCATTCCCTTGTCTGGAGAATTCTTCACGATCAGTTGTTGTGCCCGTACCATGTTCAATGAGCGCAGACTCTCGTTCCACCAGATTATCCAGCAAGAGCAAAGTTTTCACAGTAGATTCTAGTAAAGTGAACACTAAATCCACGGTTTATTTCGCAAACTTTATTTACCGACGAAACTACGTTTACAAGAGACATAATTTTCATAACAGCCACGTGTAGAGAGAAGAAAACATTTATGCGATCGTTCGAACAAATTACCAACATTAGTTTTCATTATACGTATGGACGAGGATTGTAGATGACCCACTGGGGCTCGTTATTTCAGCAAATATCATAATTTTTTGACGAATATAGAGTTTTGGATATGCTTCTTGGTGACTAGGTCTGAACTCATTTTTCACTCAACGTTCGACGATATTTAAATCGGAATTTCAGTCAAAAATAGAGTGCATACGGTGGACCCGTTGCTCCCTCGATTATAGGATTTAAATTCTCTTCAATTTTTTTTTTTTTTGGGGAGGGGGGGGGTCTTTCTCCAAAGTATGGTGTACTTTTTCACCGGTAAATAACATGGGCAAACTGTACGAGAGAACAGAAAATATCTGTCAAGCGGTGCGAACAAAGCCAGGGATTTTGAAAAAAATTCGAAATTCTCTCGCACAGAACAGGAAGTGGACACGTGGAAAACCTTCTGTAAACATCAACAAAAGAAATAGTAAGATAATCCGTTGTTTTTATATCACCATTCACTACCAGAAGCGAGTAAGCCACGCGTTTTATTCGAAACAAAAAATTGTTTATAGTTCCGCGAATATTAATTATTCAGTTCGCGTTTATTAAGACTTTTTTCTTTCGTTCGGCGTTACTATTTACTCTGAAAATGTTGAACCCTATTTTTCATACCCTGTACAATTACACGCAAAATTAAATAATGTGCAAAATGTCTAATTATAATCAACGCGTGAAGTTCGCTTTAGTTTCAGAGATATTGGCAAAAAACTGTTACAAATATTACATTCGATGCACGAAAAAACTCGATATCGAATCCTAGTTTTTCCAAAATCGATCGATTCGTCATTTTATATGTCAATGAAAAGTTCATACTGCCACTGGCATGAATCTAAATACATTATCGAAGATATTTTCGGGTTTATCCCGTGAAGGAAGCCCGAGCGGCGGTAACGCGCCTAGGAAAAATTTGTTCGGTACAATGTCCGTCGTAACGTACTTCAAAATCGTTTGAATCGGCGAGGAGGCCGGTTTTCTAAATAATTACCATCATCGATCCAACGTTACGCGATCGACGGCTCAATCTCTACGTAGGACAGCCCGAGCTCGAAGAAATCCCTCCGAAACGAACGAAGGGGGCAACGTTACTTAGAACCGCGCTCGTTAATCTCGGATCAACGATACTGGATGCGCATCGATCGGAAAAATTACGACACTCTCGGATCGATGAAAAACAACGTCGTTCGATTCGGCGAGCCGATTGCCAAGTGGTTCCAAGGGAAGGAGGAGGTACGAAGGAATCGAATTAAATCAAACGTATGGCAAGAAACGACTCCCCGAGCGACGAGGAGCTCGATTCCCTTGTTCCTGGCCCGATAATTCGACCAGGAGGATATCGGAGGATATCGGGTCGAAGGCGGAAGATGAGGAAAGTCCGATAATTCGAAGGCAGAGGCCCGTAGAAGGAAACGAGTCTACAGAGGACATTTTCAATGCATTTCGTCGGTTTACTTGCCTTTACCCCTCTCGTTGGTTCTTTTTTTCTTCGTTTCCTTTTTTCCCTCTCGTGGGTGGTATTCGGAACAAGTTAGTCCACGAAAGCCGAAGTCCATTTAGACACGGGCACCCGATTGCACTTTGCTCTTCGAGGGTGGAATTAAAGTGGATGCAAAGCACCGGGACACAGGAAATACAGGCACAAAGGGACCGATCACAGAGGCCGTATCTTTTACCGAAAGACACGACCCCTGACCGTGTTTCTTTCACCGAGCGTAGCATCGGCCAGGCACGTTTGTCCGATCGATATTCGCGAATCAATTAGACGCGAAGCAAGCGATACGGGCATAAAAGCGACGGGGTTCGAGTGGAGGGATAGCTGGGTTCGATAACGCTGGTCGCGGATTTCTCCGCGATGAATTTATACTCGTCCAACGGGGTTCGATGCGAAACGAACCACGGCTAACGGATCCTCTACAGGGAGATGGAATAACGATAATGGCGTCTTTATTATGCGAGCTATCGAGGAAAATGACGGTCTCTTGAATAGTGGTTCGATAAATAAAAGAAAGTACAGAAACTCCCATAAATATGGTGTCGGGACGGTATTCGAGAATACCGACCAAGTTTCTTGCATCTTTCTTTCCACGTGCCATTCGATGTTTCAATGGTGTACTCGTGCCTTTCGTAGAACCGTACGTACAATCTCCAGCGAATAAATATCGTTGCCATACCCTGTACGGGTTTCCGTGTACCGGTGAAAAGTAACTCGGTGGCAGGTAAAAAATTATAACAATAAATACCAAAGTGAGAAATAGAATCGTGAATTTAAAGCAATACCGAAGAAGTTTCAAATGTCCTAATGATTTATGAAAACTGAGAACAGATGGAAGGAAACGTACGACTTGTAATAAATATTAGAATAGAGAAAGGAGCTCTGCAAGATTCAGGGAAACGATAAACAGAAAGAGACGAGTTGGGAACAAAGTATCAAGAATTCGTCGGTCCGAAGCCGAAGATTAATACCCGAGCAAACTCTAGAACGCGTACGAAGAATTCAACGCGGTTTCTTCTTTAACCGTCCGAGAAAACGTCGAGACGTACGGATCAATTTTCCTTACGATCGATTTCTACGATCCCGTGGTTCTTCGCGATTCTCCCTGATCGGAGAAACCTTGAACAGGGAGGGTTCAGGGACAATTTTGCAGAGTCTAAGAGGACAAAGATCGGTCGAAACGTAGACAAAGAAACGCGGGAAAGATAATTTTGAACGAAGTCGTGCAGACAAGGGAGGGAATCGAGCTGATAGGATTGAGAATTCACAGCGTTTCTTCGCTTTTCAATTGCGGAGAAATTGTGCTTTCCTCGCTTTATCAGCGTTAAAGTGCGAGACTGCTGACGCGGCGAACCTCGGCAAGTTAACAATATAGAAAACTTTGCGATCGAAAGTATGCGTTTATCATTGAATTGGAGGGCATTGCATTTTCAAGTAGCCCGTACTTGAACATTTTTCGCCCCCGATGGTCTTAAGAATCACCGTTGAAATTTTCATCGGAAAACTTTAGCTGCGAAACTATAGTTTGCCAACTAGCCGCGGTCTTATTATTTAAACGGCACAAGGTGCAAAAGTTTGAAGAAGTGCTCACTTAGTACTTTAAGAATACATACACTCCGCTTGTGTGTGTATACATAAGACTGGAAAAAAATGTTTACCTCGTCGAAAACAGCGTTTCTGTTAAACGATACTTTTGTCCATACTGCCGTTACAAATATACACCAAACTATCTCGTGGTAACGTCTCAATGAAGAATTTTCCAAATATCCATTAGACGAATCGTAAAGTTGTAAATGAATTGAAGAAAAAATATTGCTATTACGGTTTGTTTTTTGGAAAACTATTTTTTTTTAAAGAATTCTCGTAACTAATTCTTCTAATTCTTCTGGTCAATCGGGGTCTCTTTGTCAAAGTTTTACGAGATCGATATTAAATACGCGTTACGCATCTAATGGTTCGGATCAAATTTCGAAGAAAGTTTCGGAAGAAAAAAAGCTCCGTTTTGGGCGTTAGCTACAGTTAAGAAAGATCAAGCACCGGAAAAAAGCAGTTCCTCCGTGGAATAGCTGGCGCGTCGTGTTGAGTAATTCTTTAAACCTCACCTCCGTTATCTCCTCTCCAACGGTTCAGCCATGGTGGTTACACGCCCTTACGATCGTTGCGAAGTGATTTTCTTGTTTATCGGATCCATGTCTCTTCGAATAAAGTCAGAGTAAAGTGAACATCGTCAAAACTTTTCGTAAGCGAATCTCCCCGAAAACTTTGCGGATTCGTCGATTCGACAATACTCTTAGCGCCTTTATGAAACACCCATTGCTCAACCAGAGAGCTTTATAGGGCCATTCCGCGCTTAATCGGTTACTTTTTGAAGTAACATTTCAAATTTCGCCGAAACTCGTATACGTTCCAGCCTATAGCGATGCATAAACGTATCACGAAGGATTTTTCGAAACGTTAAAAATTGCCGATTTTTCAATATATCGGCAGCATTAATTTTAATCAATTTTCGTATGGTAAATTTTGAATTGCCACTACTTTTGGCAACTCGTCCGCAAAGTGGATAAATACAGATATATTCTCATTTTTTACTAAATTTTTCGATTCATTTACGATATTAACAAATACGGTTGTACAAAATATAATATTTGTTCAATTTCTACGTATTCGCTGTAAACACCCGGAAGCTTATTCTCGTTCAAAGTTCAACGGTTACGATATTTTGAAAAATATTGGCACAGTTATTCAAACAGCTGTAAAGTCAACGATTTTAAAAATATCGAAAAATCCCTCGAGAGACGTTTAAATATCGTTAAAGATTAACAACGTATCCGATAATCGACGAGATTGAAATAGTCAATCCGAAAAGTATTCGACTTCGATGACTCTGTAGAGCGTAAATAAAGTTCGAGCAACGATTCTTCCAATCCAAATCAAGTAAACCGTTAAATTCCGGGTTCTGTTACTAGCGTCGCGTATATTTTACATTATCCGGTGAAAAGCACCGGCCGAAGTAGAATTAGCAAAGTAACCTTCGCTGAATATACATCCGCCGGTAATATTTCTTCGGTGTGGAATTTGATTGCGTTTATCTCTGGGTCAGAGTCTCGCTCGGCAGAGGTGGAATTGAATTCGAAATAACCGGGGAGGACAAGTGTCGGCGTAGAAACGACGGCCGTTGGAAAGGTCAATCGTAGATTTCGCCGAAATAGATGACGCGCGATGGAAATGTATTTATTTTTAATTTCTGCCTCGGGGGTTAATTCCGCGAGGCTGGAGTCGGAGAAATATTAGGGTCGTGGCAGTGATGGAACGCGCGCTGCTAGGATATAGGTATACAGGGTGTCCAGAAATACACGGTACTATCCGAATGTAGGTTATTCCACTCGAAAAAATAAAGCGAAACCGTACAATAGAATTTTTCCATACGGGGAAATATATTTTTCCTTCGTCCTTTTTCAACGCACGCGCCTATATTTTTCATACCTTTCTTTTGTTTTCTGGAATAGGTGCACCAACACCGAGCAAGGGGGTTTTAGATAATTAATTTCGAGAAAATTCATCGCGCATTTGCATACGCGATCGTCGAATTTCTAAGGTCTTCGCTCGTAACGATTAATTTCTACTTATCGATCAATTTACAATTCACCGAGAATACAGTGACGGTTTTCGTGGCGCGTGTCGAGTAACGGAATCATCTTCCAAATCCTTGTTGTTTATGTTTGCGTAGAGCGATCCTTATTGTACTCGGAGATAAAAATCGCTGGCTGCCCCGCTTTCGAGTGAATTGCCGGTTCCTATCTTGTCGCTCGAAACTGGGAATTACGGTAGCAACGAATCGAGTACGCACGAACATTCGTTAACGTAATTTTGATACACGACGCTTCGAATACGCGGAGAAATTTACTCGTTTAATTTTTGAATACGTTCAATATATTTTTCACCTAGATTCTTCGCAATATTCTTTCGACGAGCGGTACAACCGAGAGATCGGGAACAAATTTTGTCGAATCGTTTTGTTCAAGTACGCGGTGCGCTCTCTCAACTTTGCGAATTTTTCTATCCTTCGTTGTCGAGTCGAACGCGAAAATAGAATTCCCGGTTACAAGTGATCGCTTCGAAACGTAACGTACACGCGTAAAATAAACGCGTGAAATGGAATTCTGATAAATCGAACGTATTGCACAAGTAGCTTCAAGGTCAGTCTCCTCGAAAACAAAGCCCGGCACGAGTAAATGTTATCGCACGCTTTCAATTTATTTTTACGGGCAGAATCAGCCCCTCGTCGGTTGCAGCTTTCGTTGCGGCACACCCTGTACATCGCATACGAACATGACAGACGTCTGTAACGAGAGCCATTGAACCGAGCACGCGCGCGCCTCGCGTATTATCGAAATCGATTTTCCAGTAAACGAAAGCTCGTAGAAAAAATTGCATTCCGCGTTTTCCAGAGGAGTCGCTTCTTTGTCAGGAATTTCGTGGCACCGTGTATACAGGCGATATTCTATCGGAGTTCTCTTCGAAAGTTCACCGAGCGAATAAAACCAAATTTCGAGAAACTTTGCTCGCGGTGGTAGGAAAAATAACGAAAGTTCGAGGGACGATAATTTAAACGGAGGAATCGAAGAGAGCGGAGGGAAGGAGCAGATAGGACGGAACGTTGATAGGATCCAAGAGGAAAGTAACTCCTCGATTCGGTTTCATTTCGTCACCGAAAGAGGAAGAGTGGCCTGGCCCCTCGCGTTCTCTCCTTCGTCTTTCCGCCATTTCCCTGCGGGCGTGGAATCCTACGGTCCCCGGCGACATCCGACGAGTTCTCCTTTCGGTTCGAGTCATTAAAAAAGGAAAATCTCGAGAGAGGGGGGAGAGAAACGAAGGGCGGAAGATAGGTCAATTGCAGACTCGACGAACGGGCAAGGAAATGATGCACCGGCTGCGGAACGAGCGCGGGACAAGTGCGTTCGTATCTTGGATTCCTTTTAATTACTGTCACCACGCCGGATATTTGTATCGCTCGCGACGCTCCTCTTTGTCTGCGCGCGCGGGAATGAGACTTCGACGAACGGCTAGAACAATAGCTAGCTCGCGGTCGAAGATAAACGGGGGTAGGGGGAGAAATTGCGAACAGAGACGCTTCCTTCTCGAATTTTACTCCCGACACTCGCCTCTAAATAAGGCTACCGTCTACTTAGCGAATCCATATGGCTTCGAATATTCGAACACGTCGGGGAATCGAATATTTAACCAATATAATCGGTTGCTCGAGCAATATTCTTCGTTCGATGAGAAACAGAGCTCTCCGGTTCGTCGTTTTATTTTTCGAAAGACGGTACTACCGTTTCACGAACACGTGTCAAGTTTCGCGTAGATCCGTCGACTCGTTCGTACATTTACGGAACGGTTACAGTTGTAGATTTTGCGATCGATCCGCGGTAGAAATCGAGCAAAGAATATCTTTCCCAAAACGCGAACAATGCTTGCTCGCAAGAAGAGCCAATGGTTTAACCTCCCTTTCTCTCCGAAACGAAAGTTTGCAAATTAAATTTCTTTACACCCGTTATTGAATATATCTTCCGATAATATTTTTGCCAATAACTTTCGTACCAATCTTCTTAGCTGCGTCGATTTCTTTCGTAGTTCCGTTAGTCTTTCAGCCTCGCGATGGAAACGCGCGTATCGAGTGGAGAATTTTTTCCATCGCTTCGTCAACGTCGGAGCGAACGTTAGACTCGACCGAATTAATTACCACTGCGTCTCCCGGCGCGACTGCAAAGCCGACTCCGGCTTACAGGTAACGTTTACTTTTATCGACGAGGGGTGTGCGAGTTTTCTCTCCGAGAAGGCAAAAGAGTCGGCGAACCGCGACCGTCCGCGCGAGAAATTATCGACTTTAACCAGTGTCGCGCTGGCCCTGGCTCAAAAGCGAAACTGCGAAGGAAATTCGAACGGGGCGATTTATGGGGTGCCGCGGCCAAAAGTCGTTTCACTTTAACTACGGGATATTTCGAATTTCACGCGAAATGGGACTACCGAAACTAGCACGAGACCGAACGTGGCCAGACACGGGATAATATCGTCTCGAAGATGTATTACATCTCTACCTGTTTTTTTTTTTTTTTTTTTTTTTTGCCGAATATACTCTTTCCACGGAGCGTTACACGAATCGATTAATTTTGCAAATGCGTGTCTCGTGAAAATTTATGAGTCAGCGATAGCCGTGTCTTTCTTCCTGGTTTTCGGAGCAAACAAATACGAATACGTCGATGGGTAATTAATTAAAATTTGTGTGAAATTTTAAACAGTTTTCGAGAAAATGTAATACATGTATGGATAAACGATAAATAAATAGAAATTTGTAAATGACAAACGAACGAGATAAAGATGAAAAATAGGTAGCGGAGAATTAGGAGGAAAAATATATTTCTTTTGGAGGGAATACGAGGAAAGCTTAATACGCGTTCGACATTTCTAAAGTCTAATTTTGTTTCTTTTATGTAAATTGAGAACCTTAAGAGCTTCGCTCGAATTTAAATAATACATTTTCTTTGGGTAATAAGATTTTAGAATACAATAGAGAATTCTGTTCTCTCAAAGAAGTATTAGAATTTTTATTCTTCTTTCGAAGAAAATTTATTCCCTTTGATACCGTTGGTTGAGTAAAATGTGTGCGGGGAAGGATAGTTTGACCCGGTTGTGAGTAATTTCATGTGCAAAACTAAATCGAAAACGTAGAATAAAACATTTTCATACAAGGTTTCGTTTGAGGAAAAATCGATTTGAACAATAACAGGTTGTTCGAACAACTTAGTACTTAGAATACACGTGCAGTTGAGTCGAACTCGGTGGTCTTGTCTGACCATTACTGGTTATTTCTACTTGCACCGGCGTTACCGTTCCAGCTCGAATGAAAATAATAGCAATGTCCTGACATTCTCTGTGCCAAATTTAATCACACGTATCCCGCACCAATGTTCAACATCGATTTCCTCGACAACGAAGCCTCTTACGAAAAAATTTACGCACGTTTTCAATTTATGTTCACATTTTTAGAATCACCCCTCATTCGACGGTATCTGTCCCAATATACTCTACACAGTGTAACCCAATTTAAAATTTGTGTTGCACGATATTACAATATTCTCTCGGGAAAATGGAGCTTTACGCAAGATATCTCGCTTACCGTTACTTCTAGAATGAAAACGCGAAGAAAAACTATTCGTTGAAAATCATATTCGTAAACTTTTTTGTTCTACGCAAATTTGCAATCGATAATAATCGATGTATCGGATATTTTCTCCTACGGAATCTCGGGAGAGCGAAAGATTATTTCAATTAATATTATTCCACATTATTTAATTATTCTTGCGCAAAGTGCAGATTGGTCTTTGTTCACTTCGTAGAATCGAAACGTTCGCAGATGACTCGCGAAACACGCATCTTGAACGTAAAAGTAGCTATCGTCGAGCAGTTCTCGGAGTTCGTTTTCCTGAATTTAAAAAACATTTCCTCTTGGAGTAGGAAAATTTTATGGTGCCCCGAGCTCGATCCGGATAATCAAAAATTTCTGGCTCCTTCGGTGAAATGGAAGCGGGTAGGTTGAACAAGTTATGGTTACTAAATAAAATATGTTACGCGGTTCGCCACAAGGATGAGAAGTTTTTATTCCCTTCTCGAACCGGTAGACACATTTTCGCCACGTAGGCCTCTCGAGAAAAAGGGGAAGGGTTTTCCGTGGAAAGGTTCTTTCCGTTGGAAACGGGGAAACTTTCCGGAGCGAAAGCTTGTCCGTATACGAAAGCGTCTGGAACGCAGATTTATTTCTCATACGGGGATGATATACAGGGTGAACCGCGTAAGTGTCGCCGAATTCCAAAGCAGCCCCCTGCATTCGTAAAATATTCTTTCGGACGAAAGTTCGACTACTTTTCGGTATGCGAAATTCACGAGCGGCTGAATTCTTCTCACCTCTTTCGTTTCTAAGAATGCGAAGATTATTCTTATTTTCAAATGGAATTGCAGCACTCCTGCGCACTAGTTTTTCGCCGTAATGCCAGGGGAAACTAAAAGACGAACCGAGTTTAAACGCGAGAAGAAATACAATAAAATCACCGTCGTGCAAAAAAGTTATTAATTATTGGGTTGTCCTCGGAGCGATAAATTGATTCGTACGTCGTCGGGGTTCCGAGAAGTGAAACGGACCGTGCCATCGAAAGAAACGATCGTGAAATCTCGCGAGCGTCGAAAAGCGATTAAATCTTTGCCCGAAATGAAAAGTGAAGCTATGGAATTCCCCGGGCGACACCCTGTACGCACTCGAGGAAACAAAACCTCGCGTTCGCAGTCACAGGAGTGAGTTATGCCCCGCGATTCCCTGGAAGACGCGTTTCTACCGCTGTTTGGAAGAGTAATGAAACTTTTTACGCGCTTATAAGCTTCTTACGAATGTTTCACTATTTCCGTCAGCGGCGGGAGGGTTGTTCGGTTCCTTGCATGGAACCCCTCTTGTTAAGAAATTCTACCTAGGAACGCTGTGTCACCCCAAAATTCGCGCTACGAAGAATACCATTGTATCCGTCCTGTTATTACGAAACGTATGTGTGTTGCGATAAGATAAATACGTGCCTCGGTGACGTTACCTGGCCGAAAAGAGAAACGGTGGTTCCGCGAGAGATAGAGAGTTTAGCCAGCTTTAAACGGTCGAGTATCGTTTTTAATTTACCAAGTGTTCTTTATTGTGTCAACCGGAGGAGAGTGTGTACGTTACGATAAACAATTGTTACAGTAACGGGTGGAGGCAAAGTGCAGACGAAAGTTGCTCTTCCGATTTAAAGTTACCTCGAAAACGAAATCAAAATAGACGATACATTTTTAGAAATAACGAATACATATATATCATTTCCCTTTCCGGTATTTATGGTAATATCGACGAGCTGCACGATCGAATGAAACCGATATTGATATAATTTTATTTAAGCAAATGAATATCCAGTACCGATACACGGACACCGATAAAAGGTTCCGGTTAAAAATTGCGGATCAATGAAAAACATGGTGCGGCGTTAAACAGTTGATAAACGGTAACCTCGAAACGCGTTTATTTATACACTTCGCTTGTGTCGCGATCGAAAAAAGAAATCCTCGAAGCAATATTCACTCGTTTATTCGTCGAGATAGAAAGTAAATTTCAATGTTCGAATAAGTACGCCGTCGTTTAATTTCAAAGCGTTTGAAGAAATTGTCCGAAATCGTAGCGAATTCTCCCCGAAGGGATGACCTTTTCAGCGGTTACGGTTGTCGCCGGGCGTGCAAATTTTGGTACAAGGAACAAGGAAATTTCAAACCACGGGTATTTAACGCCTCCGTTATTTCAATAACATTCAAACGGCTTCCTTCGTTGTTTCAATCTCGACGAGTCTACCGTCCCAGTGGTCCTGTTTGATCGCGCTGGGCCGCACTCGTGTTCCTTGTTTTAACGCGGCGGCCACCCTTGCCCACGCCTACGACCGCGGGCAAATATATAGAGGTTCGCGCGAGGGTGGTCGTGTGGCCGCGCGAGCCAGCGAGGGCAAACAACCGCCGGTGCACGGTGATCCGTGAGCCTCGAAAATCGTAGGCGGGTTTACGAAAGTAGGCTGGAGGCTTAAACACGGCTCGGGCAACTGTACCAACCGCTGGAATCGTATGTGGCTTCCAGAAAAGTAGGATGGAGGTTTAACGCCGCGCGACGGGGCTGCGGAAAGAGGAAGGGTTTGCCTGATACTTTTCGTAGATGGAAGGGATAGGTGAGAGAAAGAGAGCGAGAGAGCGAGAGAGAGGGAGAGAGTGCCGAAAGGGGGTAATCCAGCCCACGGACGGACCGGCGGGAGAGTTTTCTAATTTGAATGTTTGATGTCGGATCGCCTTTTGTTTCCGGCCTGGGCCACGGCGGCAGCGAGAAGAAATAAGAGCAGTTACATCCACCCCCTCCCTCCTACGCCCACGGCCTGCCACACCACCATCACCCCCTCGGCTTTCCTTTCTACCTTATCCATTGTTTCCCACCTGATTCTCTCTGCTACCATTTGTGACCTCCTCCCGCCACTTTGCTAGCGATGGGATCAAGCGTGGCGTGAGTTATGAAACTCGAGCCACGGATCGTCAGCGCAAGGTGAAACCGGTTGAATCTGTTCGAACTTTGAGTTCGTTTCGAGAAATCTCGGAGGATTGTCACCCGGGTCGGACAAGTAGAATTACCCCCGTCTATGATCGGACAAGTAGCAGCACACCGTCCGTGCCTAGACAAGTAGTACGAACTCCGTCCGTTGTCGGACAAGTAGCGTGAACTCCGTCCGCGGCCAGACAAGTAGAACGAGCCCCGTCCATGGTCAGACAAGTAGATTTACTCCCGGCCGTGGCCAGACGAGCAGTATTGTCCTGGACGTCGTCAGACGAGTAGTATTGCCCTGTCCGTCACCGGACAAGTAGTACGATCTCGTCTGTGACCAGACAAATGGTAGGATTCCGTCTGTGCTCGGACAAGTAGAATTGCCCCGTATGTGATCAGCCGAGTAGTATGGACCCCGTCTGTGGTCGGGCGAGTAGTACGAGCCCCGTTTATGATCGGACGAGTACTCTGCGCTACTATAATGGCTCTAACGTAAGGAGCTTTCTTCTTTCTCAAAACGAGTGAAACAGCTTCTCAAATTTGACCACCCGTTTCACGGACCATTTTCCATAAAACTTTATACCGCAGCTGTATCTAAGATACAGCTCTAGAACTGAAACAAAGTTTGCCGAAGAAGCGGTCCGAGTGTGGAATACGTGGTAGAGTCGAGACCGTGCGACGAGATTTAGAGTCGTAGCTACTCTCCTCCGGTATTGTTCAAGGTAAATAAAAATATAGGAAAGTAACGCAAACCTAACATTGTTTCGAAAAAGAACTTTGACGTTATATACCTCGAAAATTGTTCGAGAAGATCGATGTTCGTCTTTGGTTGTTCGACATCATCGACAAATATCGCGAACAGAGTCATGGTATTCGAACCGGAGTAGCACAAAAGTGCCACGTCTAACCGAAAAAGCTCTTAATAGATGTTTCTCCGTAGGTAGGTAAAAAAAATTCTCCGGTAGTTGTAGAAGAAACGCGTTTGAAACGATCGAAAGCCGTGTACGCGCAACGCTGACGGACCACTGTCGTCGGTATCTTTGGATCGATCGATAACCATGGATACGCAGAGTGTCGTTACTCCCATCGCTATCGGTCCTTCCTTTGCCACTTCTCTCCCTTTGTCTTCCACTCTTGGTCGGATCTAGATTTCATTTTAACTTTCTCGAAGGCTTTCGGTGAGCCGTGAAGAACAACGGGAAGACGGTAACTCGGCCCCAAATGACGATATCGCGTTTCCAAAAGCGAACGAAGAAGCAAAATTACGACTTCCCGATAGGGTGATCCTCGACTTTCCGTTCGCTCGTAATGCGACTCCGGGAACTAGCAGCAGTCCCCTCCGAAAATTTCTTCGGTTCGCCGGTAAACTGGTTCTCGAGGAGCGTATTTTTATCTCGGCGGCGCGTTACGCGTTGCCCGTTGCGCGATAAAGCCAATTAACTCCGTGTAAATGCTAATACAGGACAACGGTCCGGGCTCCTGTAACTGGATACTGTAACCGCGGCCGTTACGACCGCCTCTAAAAACGTCGTAAAGGTTAGTTTGCGAGTTCTATCTTTTCCCACGTTCTCCACTTAGCGTTCCTTCGTTCCCGTCCTCGGTGGATTTCGTTCGCACGTACGACCTCGCGTAAAATCCGCGCGTCCGCCGCGAGTAACTTGGCCCGGGCCCTCCTTCGCCATTTAAATGCTAATGCCGTATTCGTTGGAGCGTGTGCGAGCGTCTTGGGAGGCTCTGTGGCGCGATCGCAAAAATTTGTCCCGTCTGAAAGGAAACGCCGTCTCGAGAGAAATAACCCCGTGCGATCGGCCAGAGACGCTTCCCCGACGTTAAGCCACAATACCACTTTCAACGCGAAACACGCGCGATCTTCTCACGCCGGTATCGCGGACCTCGAGGGACTCGTTCGACCTTCGGATACCAATCGTGGATTCGGAGCCTCGCTATTTTACTCCTCCGATTGCTCCACTTAACGCTCAACGCATCGACCACCGATAGTTTTCATTATTTAAGGGCGTAGACGTTTGTTCGACCGTGGAGCGAATATTCGATAGTTTATCGAGGAACTTTGGAAGCATTAGGGTTTCTTGTAAGGAGTTTAAAGAAACGGAAGATCGAACAAAGAGACCGAGTAACGATTCTGAAATTTTCGAAGTTTCGAAAGGTGAGTTTTCGCGTAAAAGTTGAAAAACGTTAAATTTCTTTTGAAATTTCGGTCTTCGAAAACGCATTTCCGAATCGTTCGATCGAAATTTAAAAAGCGGGACAAATCGCGGGTATTGGAAATCCACTGCGCGTTATTCAAGTTCCAAAATTACAAAAGTAAATCAATTTACTTTTTGCTAGTCATAATTTTGTGTCGGCGAACGGCGCGGTTTAATTAAGCTACTCACTGAATTTATACAGTGGATTTTATTACAGTATATACGAGTGCTTGCACGGGTGGAATCGTCGCGTGTCGCGGTGTCCAACTTTAAAGCCGTTTTTTATCGAACCGCTTTTTCGGAGCAAGAGTCCCTAAAAACTTCGGACACCGATAACCAATCTTCGCGTAATTTGGCACGCGTACGAAGCAAATTTTCGTTAACCGTTCGGCGTAAAAGCAACGCGATATCTCCGATAGCTTTTATTTCCGTTCGTAAGAATATTTCACTTATTTCTATAGGATTTTGCCACTTTTCGTTGAAGCGCCGCCGTTACAAAAACGTTCGCCGTTCTTTTCCTCCGTGGCTAGATTCGTACCAAAGACGAAACTGTGCCATTTTCTTCCGTTTCGTGTCAACCGACTTAAAAGAAGTAACGAGACGCGTTTGCTCGAATGATTTACTAGCGTTCCGGAAAACTATTCGTAAAGATACGTGTTTCCGGTGTTCGGTACGAGTACATCGTTAGATGTTGTTCGTAGGCGGGAACGTGGCTTCAGCGGAAGAGGTTCGGAAGAAGCGAGGTGGTTGTTCGATGAAGGCATTGTTGAAAACTCGCGCAAGCCGGATATTCGCGATTACTCGGTTGAATTCTCGGTTTCTATTCGCGAACTGTGCTCCACGAAACTGCCATCGAAAAGTTACCGTGCTACAAAATCTGTGCACAAAAGCTGGATACACCCGGCAGGAAGGTTCCTTGTGGAATGAAAATGTCACCGGCCCGACGCGATACACGCTTCAATTCCGGCGGCGACTGCACGAGGTAAAGCGCGCACTGACATTTAGCAGCGATAAAATCTTTTTCGGGCGCTACCCTTATTTTTCGAAAGGCGAGCGCGAATTTCGAAGAGACCCGGTAAGTCTCGAGGATCGACAGCGAACGTTTCTCTTCCGTATCGTTCGAGAGGGAAGGAAACACGTCGTCGGCGAGTTTTTCCCGGCTCGGCGTGGATTCGTCTTACAGAAATGTGCACTTTAGAGCGATGATAAAAAGCGCGTCGACCGTCCTCCAACGTGCACCGTAGGAAACCTGGTCGCGTCTCCCTTCCTCGAGTCCAAACGCTTACTCGTTTCCGTTCGCGAGGGTTCTCGTATCGGATCGCGTTGTCTAGATTTTCGAGGTCCACCGGTGCCCCGTTACCCTTCCTATAAATGGTAACGCGGCACGCCGCACGGACCAAATTTCCTTCGGGAGAAACGAAACCGCAAATTTTCAGAGCGGACCGGACCGGACCGGACCGGACCGGACCGGACCGGACTCCCGTAAACCGCGGCCACCTAAGGTGAAACGCTCCTTTTTAACTATCGATCTCGGCCCGGAATTCCGTGGCGCTCTTATCGCGTAAATAACGCAACGCCTCCTCCCGAACCGGTTATCGATATTATCCGGGTCGGTGGGAAGAGCAAAAATAAATCGGAGAATTTTCAACGGAGAAACCACAACCGACTCCGGGAACCACGAGTCTCGAGGTTGCGACGGAAATCTTATCTGGAAATCGCTCGAAGCTTTCGATACGTCTTCGTCCCGTTTGTAAGTTCCCGGTACCGGCTTTCAATTCCCATTTTCTAGGAGCTTTCTCCGAGGTCCGATAAGACTGTGTTCGATATCTCGAAGTTTACATCGGGATCGTTCCTCCCGTTGAATTTGCCCCGAGTAAAGGAACTTTTCGACGGAAAAGAGGTTTCCCCGTTGTCGGGGAAGAAGCATTTCGAAAGCCTTGAATGGCTCCGGCCGAAGACGGCCCCGGTGCTATTTCAGTAGTGGACGCGAGCACGAGGTAGCCGGGGAAGGTCAGTGTAGCGTTGCGGTAGATTTAAACGCGGCCAAGTCCGTCGAGAACGGAAAGAGACGGTTGACGGTTTCCCCGGACGAGTTTCAGCGAGAAGCCCTCGTTAAGCACGAACCGGCTCGAGGACACGCGCCATTCGCCGGTCCGGTGCCAACGGCAGCTTGGATTTCGCGCCAAATGCACCGGCCGAGGAAACGTACACGCTCCAACGATTCCTTATCGCGTATTCAAAGCCGAGGCCAAAAGGGGGGACTCGACTGGAACGAAAATCCCAAAGTAGCGACGCGACGATCGCCGCTCGCCGCTCGAGAGGCTCGGGAGAAATTCATCGAATTTCCCCGGAGGATTCGACGAACCAGTTCGGCAAATGGGCACCGTTTCGATTTTCGGTTCGAAGGATTTCTTTCGCTCACCGAACCGCATCGGCGAACGAAATCGACTCGGTAAGACCCCCTGGAACTCATCGCGGCGACCACCGCTCCGATCAAACTACGCGTCGCGTCCAACAACGACCAACAATCGCCCCCGTTCAACTTACGAACGGAGCCATCCGGAGAGATCGAACGCCTTACTCGGTAAAAATAACTACCTCCGAGGATCACTCACTTGGAATATCCCAAACGCTGTTCCGAGGTGTTCATTTGTCCGCGCAACACTCGTCGCGAGCATTACTCTCTCCAAGCTCCGTTTCCGTTTCTTCCGTTCTCACAGCCCGCGTTGCGCGTTCTCTCCTGTCTGCCTGCCTGCCTGCCTGCCTGCCTGGCTGGCTGTCCGTCCGTCCCTCGGTACTCTTTAGGCCACAAACACCGTGTACCGAGCGCTCGTGAGCAGCGAAGCACCGCGCGGGACGACGTATCACGGTGACGGTCTATGCGTCGTCGTGCATCCTCCGTGTACACGGCACACACATACGCGCGCTCTCGGTGCACCACAAATCGCAGCCAGCAGCATCCGCGTCGGGAAACGATACGGACGATTCTCAGACCGCTGTCGAAACCGGTCGAAACGATCCGCTCGCGAAACGAGGCCCCATGATCCCCGTACGGATCGAAGCTCGATCGATCCCGATTGATCGACGATCGATTCAATGGATCTCGGAGGGTCTCGGTCGAGGATCGCGGTGAAATCGTCCCGTCATCGAATCCCGATGTTCGCCTTGAAACTCCATTCGCGACGGGTTACTCTAGAGTGGGTCAACGGGGGATCAGCTGCTACTGGGTAGCAGGTGATACCAAGTTCAAATCAGTTTCGGTGATTCGGTTTCCGTCCGCGTTGGTTACTCGATGGAATTGAACCGCACGATTTCTTCGTCCAAATATTTCGCTAGAGTCTCGAGGCTACGTGTAGGTAAACGGTAGAGAATCGTGTCCCCGAAAATCGCGTATAGTCGGTCGGTTCCGGTCGAGAGCACACTGGTGTGCGTCCGCGCAGACACGCAACCCACGCGACTACGTGTCCTCGACTGGAGGCGCCTGCGGTCCAGGCTGCCACGCAGTATACTGAGCCGTGCCGGCTGCCCGGGAGAACCCGTGGGCGAACGAAGCTCCCCGAAAATATGCGAAGATCCTCGATTCGATACGCTCTCTTTGGGGTCGCGCACGAGTCGCCGAGAGATGCTGGATTCCCGAGGCTACCATCGGACAACCCTCGCTGTTCTATCCAGCGAGGGTACCTCCGAATCGACACCTCCTCCACGCCGAACGAAAAGATTCGTTTCCCTGCGGTTCGATCAAACGATGCGTGAAATTGAAACGGTCGATCGGCCCTGCGAGATGTTATCTTCGCCGTGCTCGTCGGGGACTTGTTGGTAGCTTTTAATCGTTTTCCAATTTCATCGCTCCGATGTAACGCGCCGACTGTGTCTACCTGCTTCTCTTCCTCGGAGTTTCCTTTCCGTGTTTCCCGAGTAGGCCTTCTCGTCCTCCCGAAGGCTATTCACACGATTAGACGATACGCGTAGAAATATATGACGGTTTTTACTCGTTTCGATGTAGCGCGCTGTCTAAAGCCACTTCTCCCCTTCCCTCCCGTTTCCCCACGTGTTCTTCATACCCGTTGTCTTTGATGTATTCGTAGCAGACGCAGTACGTACTTTTTGACAACCTGGACATCCCGTTTCTGCACGCACCGAGAGATCCCCTTCTCACGGTTCGTACGTAAAATGCATACGAATCGAGTGGTCAGGTTTCCTTCGAATTATTCTCGAAGAGCTCGTCGAAAGCTTTTAATTATTTTCCAATTTCATTGGTCCGTGGCTCGACGCTCCCGACGACTGGAATTTTCGGTGCGTTCACGGTAGATTCGAACAAGACGCGCAAGAATTAGCGCGCCGTTGCTAACAATTACAATTGTACCGGGTAACGGAAGTAGGTCAACGTCCATAATTTACGGCAAACGGACAGTGTACGTGTAATCGATCTTCGGTGAATTTTTGGTAGCCGTCCATCGTTTCCCAATTTCACCGTATCGACGAAGCGCAGTCTCTGCATTTAGATGCTCGGGTCGGTTACCGTTTCTAACGTATCGGTACCAATCGCGGCTCGTATCTTTCGTTAACCCCGACATTGTGTTTGCGCACGATGGCAAAAATCAACTTCTATTCGCGATTCGCAATTTCAAAGCGCGCAAGAGCAAAGTGTCGATCGATTCGATGCAACGTTTCCGACTCGAACTCTTCGGGAACTTTCGATCCGACGATCCACTCCACGGTTTACGTCGAGAGGTTCCTCTTTCCCGGTTCGTTCGACGTATATTCGTAATAACTGTCTCTATTCTTGGTATTACCCGTGTGTACGATCGCAAGAGTTCCGTCCTACGGTACGTCTGAACGTAAATGGCATCGTGTGTGTTCAACGCGTCCGAAACAGTCGTCTTCGTTCGTCGCGCAACGTTCGCAACTACGTTCGTGTTTCTCTGGTTCTGCGCCACCAAGACGATCGAACACGACCCGGCATTGGATTCTCGATCCTCGTTCTACAACGCGCGAAATCCTTTCGATCAACGAACCCGTGTACATTCGTAATATCGCCGCACCGTTCTTTATCGTTCGACCGACCGATTTTCTTTCCACTCGTCGATATTTTTCCAATTTTCCTAAAGAGGTTCGAAAATTACGAGTCGCGAGAACCACGAGGGTCAAAGAGATTTTTCAAATCGGAGTTGAAACGTTTACAAATACATCGAAGCGGTTGCACGGACCGCAGCTCCTCGAAAGATTCCTCGTTCGCGTCCGGAAATGCGACTACACCTTGTTAAAACATTACGGATGAATTATTTGGACAGCGGGAAACGTATCGTTGTCGTAACATCGATATTTATGTCGCGCGAATATTGCTGGAAGCGAAGGTTCCGTAATGCGAATGTTTGGAAATGCTAAAAGGCTCGATTTTTGCTGCACCACCTGCGTCATCGCGCGCGCGGAATTTATATCACTTCCTCCATGTCCGTGCATGAATATAAGATAACGGATTAATATAGGATTTAGGGAGAATCGATGGCGTCGGCGGCGTAAAATGCATACGTATCCTTTTACAGACCGTGGATGAAGAATGGCCAATAAAAGGTGTCCGACGATATTCCAAAAGAGAACAAACCTTGTATAAATGTTTCGCTAAAAAGCTGGAACAAAAACGGGAAACACGGAGGGATCGATGTACCTAGATTTGCATTTCGTAATGTCGTCCGCCGAGCCTGACATCGATACGATACCGATTTATCGTCGAACAAATATCTCGCTAATTTTTTCGAATTTCACCGTTTTACTTTTTCTCGCACTTCGTTTCGAACGTCGAACCGCGAACCGATCGGAGTAACGTTAAACGAACAAAAGTGGAGATTCCTCGGTACCGTAAAGCAACCGTCCTTTCGATCGTCTCGTTTCGACGTTTCGGTTAACGACGATGCCCCTCTTCGCGACAATGCAACCGAAATTACGTCGAGTACGTTCGTAGAATTTACGACGAAGGAGAATTCGTTAAACTTGTCCAACGAAAACGTTGCGATAATCGAAGAAAAGGAGAAATACGTGAACGCTTGCCTCGACGCGTCTCGTTTCTTTTCCTTGTCGGCACTGTTATCGGTAAGTGCGCATAGAACCGCGAATCGTAACGCTGCATCGGAAAGTGCACCCGAGACGAGGCGTACGCTTCTCGCTCCGGCGAATTCCTTCCAAGTATCGTCGAGTCTGTCGCGCACGGTAGATGCATCGAAAAATGAAAAGCAACGAAAGCGAGTTTCCCCGATTTGGTAAACATTTTCACAGTTGGTAAGACCGCGTCCACGGTATTTATTTCGTGTGTACGGGACCGTAGAGATCGAGAACTCGTTAACGGCCTCGCGACAGTCACCGCCGCTCCGAGCGAGTTGCTTTTCATTCCTCCGTCGTACCGAATTCAATCTCGATGTTACGTCCGGCGATAGCAGCTGGCGCGACATTTTTCGTTCGGCGGATGGAACGCGTCACCGTGGTTCGACGACAGGGTGGACACCCTGTAGATCTCCGTCGCTTCGGAGCTCTTCTCGGTGGTCGGGATCAGATACATCGGGAAATCCGCTTACACGAAGTAATCGGTTAATTACTTCGCAGCAGGTGCGGGTTATGCAACAAGGACGCGCGTGTCCACGCGTTTCGGCGAGGGGAACGACGGCGTCGCGGTAATGGCTCCGAATGTTATGGTACGTGATTGAATCGCGCGGGAACGGCGTAACGGGAGGTCTTCCTATAACGCAAATCCACAGTGTACACGGATCTCCGGTAACGTAAGTTTACCGTGGACCGTTCCAACTTTCTCGTCCCCCTGTCTCTGCTCGGCGCGCGGTGGCACCCTACGAGGAAACACCGGTTGTCTTTACGGACTTGCCCGCGCACGGTTAGGGTCGGCAAACGGTCCATCGTGGTATCGATCTTTTTCTCTTTCCTCTTCGACGTCGGAATCGATCGGCCAACCGGGAACCTTCCAACGGAGAGTCGGGAGACCCGAAATCTCGCTCCGTCGAATACAATCTCGAAATATGGATCACGAGGATGCCGCAGACGCGAACCGTCTCGAGAGCTGCGGGCTCGATCGATCCTCCGATCGAACGAAATTGCACCGCGACGCGCTAGCGATGCCCGTGCCCTTTTCCAACGGAATCTGAAAGTCCACGATGCCCGAGACACTCTTTCCTCGGGGTCACGGAGTCCGGTATGCCAGTCACGTGACAAACATTCCAGCTGGACGACCGCGGGACCGAAACCTCCAACCGATCGATGTCTCGGGTGTAATAAAAATTTCTCGATTACACTTTGACGATCCAGCCGAACGAAAGGAGGAATCGTTCGGGGAGGCTTGTAAATCTTCGAGACCGTTCGTCGAGGTGTTCGAGATTCGTACCGGAGAGGTCGACGGCTGTTGGACGTCTCGGAGCACCTCCTAGCTCCGATTGGATTCCCCCGGGATGTAGCTCCGAGGGCAGTCTTTCCTAACCGGTCGTTGCCGAGTTGTGGCCACGGTGGTGCTTCGGTACGAACCGGGAGATCGCGGTGTTTTCGTTCTCGTCGAACCAACGGAACCTTGCCTCCATTGTTCCCCAATGTCAAAGCGACTTACAAGAGTCGTTTTCTTTCTCTCTCTCTCTCTCTCTTGAGAGAGAGAGAGAGAGAGGAGGGACTCGTTCGAGTTCACCCGGTAATTAAGTCTCGCGGGCTCCGTAGAAGCTCCATCGCGATAAAGACGCCTGACAAAGCTACGGCCCGTTATCATAATTAATCCTCGAGACGTTCCGCTTCTGCGCCACGTTGAACGCCGTAGGACCAACACCGTCGGGGACATTGTTGTTTCGTTTTCTCGCTGATTAACTTCGATCGCCGCTCGTTCTCCGAGCGACGCGAACCTTCCCGGCCGAACCGTTTCCCGCTCGAGAGGAAGTTTTCCCACTGGACGAGGGATCATCGAAAATGGAATTCGCGGACGAGTTATCGTTCAGCGAGCACGCTCGACGTGGCGAGTTACGAGCTGCTCGTCGGCCCTTCGAACGAAATTTCTGCGGTGTCTTTCTTTCCGATGTCCAACGTTGTAGGAGTTCTTCGAGAGGTAACGTCTCCTTCGGATATATTCGGTGGTACGGTTTAGCGAACGATTCGGCTGAAATTCTTAACCCAATTGCGCGTTCCAATTTTATCGCGGTCCAGGTTCTCGAACTCCGCGTACGGAAGCTTCCGGCTCCGCTATCGGAGTCCAGGTTTGACGCAGGAACGAAATTCTCGCAGCTTGTTCCTCCCTCGAGGAAAAGATTCGACGTTACGGGTACCCGTTATCGCGCCTGGTCGGCGTTGGACTCCCCGAGGAGCCCGGTGACTCGCGTACCTCGGCATCTACTCCGTCTTGACGGTCCAACGGTGATACAGAGGCGTATCTTAAGCGCCGGGTCAATAATTTCTAGAGAGAACACCGGGAATAATGTGGCTAACCAGTTGTTTCGTATCCTCGGCAACTGCCGACGTTTATCTCAACGACACTCGCGTACAATTATCGCGTCCCCGTGTAAACTGGTCTATTTCGACTCCGCCGAGCCTAAGCTCGATGTAAATTCGGATAACGCGTTCTTACGTGGAAAGTTACTCGACGCTATCGATAGGAACGATGTTCAATTATCCTCCGAGTTATTATCGCCGGGGTGTCCGTTACAGCCTATCGCGTCCCTATTACGGTAGACTGAACGCACAGGATAAGAGATTATCGTATCTCGGAGCAAATTGTTTCATTCTGACCCACTGATCGCGTTCTACGTACAGTCTACTCGGTAAGAGTGTTAACCCGAGTTGAAAATTACTCGACGTTGTTCGTAGAAACGATGTTCGATCGTGCCGGAGATGTTCCCGCGTTCGCGGCTCGTCGTCTCTCCGAACATCGAGGGAAAGAGTCGCATCGCAGCAGTCGTCGGTTCATCCGACGGATGTTCGTCTTAACCGAAAAATGCTGGAACATCCTCGATAACCGGGATGTCCGATCGTCCCCGAAAGCGTAATCACCGGACTTATCCGTTGCAGGTTACGGCGTCCCTGTTGCGGGTGACCGGTCGCGCGGGGAAAGAGATCGGAGCTAACCGAACGGCCGCGCGCGCGTTTATCGCGTCGTTCGCGGTACGGCCGGATATTTTACGAATCGAACAGTTTTGAATCGCCGAAGCGAGCCGAATCGGTCCGAGCGTACGCGGAGCGTAAGCGCGATCGATTCGGAGGAAAGGTTTCGCGATGTTACCCTTCCCCTCACCTCGAAGCCTTGGATTCGTCCACGAGTGGCGCGGCTGTGTGGCCCCAACTACGCAAGAGCGAAGAGGTTTTTTTTTCCTCAATGAATGTCCATTCATGAAACCGAGTTCGCCCAACCGCCCCTGTCTCCCGACACCGTTCCGTCCTCTTACTTTTTTTCTCTCTCCCGCCTCGCACCGGAGTGCCGCGGCACCGCGTCGAACCGTCCTACCGGTGACTACTTCCGCCCTTCGCAAACTTGTTGAGTCCCTCGCGGTTCTCGAGAACACCTACCCGACGGATCTACCCCGTGATCTTTTCTTACGGATCGTCTTGTTTATTCAACCATTGACTGTTCCATCCCTCGGCCGACGAAGTTACGCGCAAGACGTCCAAACTATCTTGGGAATCGCGTTAACTGCAATTACCGAGTAGACTCTACGAGCAAAGTCCCCTGGCAAACTTCTCCCCGAAGTTTCCTGCCAGATGGGTCGCTTTGCCTCGTGGGACCGGGAATTCCAGCAATTTCCAAATTACTCGACGAAGCATTGCCCGAAAAAATCGATAACTCCCTCTCCCTTTCGCGTGACCGTCGATTCCTAGATTTCTTGGACCGCGAAATCGATCGGTTCTGTTCGTACACGTCCGTGAGAACGACCAGAACGAGTTACCACTCACCCGAAACGGTTCACTTTCGAGAAACTCGGTTTCCATTGTTTGGTTGCGTAAGTTCCATTTTCGGTAGCGGAATACTACAAAATCAACGGTGCCGGGTTCTCGTTTATCGTAGTTACCATCGCATGGTACAAGTTTCCAAATGAACCGATAACCTTCAGCGACTATAATCGCAGACGAGGCACAGAACAGACAGGACGTTTGAAGGGAGTTTGTGTCGCAAACACGATGTACGATACGTAGAATATGTGGTTTGTCTAACAGAAGTTGGATTAACGTAATTTGAATTGCATCGATGATGGAGCAAAGCCTACGTTCAACTACGGTGAATCTGGGAACTATATTCAACCGGATCGCAAAAGTCGGTAAAAGTATATTAAACGTACTAAACTCCTTCGGGTACGAAAATTCTCGTTGCACGATCGTCGAATTTTAAACGTTTCATGGTCGTCGCTATTTCCACCAACTGGTGAGATCCCCATTGGAGCCAGTGAAGCGTAAAATATGACACGAGTCGGTGACTACTTTATAAAAAGCTATTTATAGACCGGAGGCCGTAAATTTCATAAATTTTCTCACGAAAATATTTGTGAAATATTAATGAAATTTTTCCGACGAAAATATTACCGATTACTCCACTCCCTTTAACGATTCTACGTATGGAGAAAGATGAATTCGACGCGAAAAGACTCGGGAGTTAACGGTTTCGTTCGATTCCTTACTTTAAACGAACGCAACGGATGAAAACGAGCACCTCGTTCGTTCTCATTTTCTCGGATTCGATCTTCTCTTTTCCTCATTTTCTCTCATTTTTTCTCGCCCACTGTCCTTTCCTTCGACCACTGTTCGTTCTTTCTCGTTCACCCTCCTATTCTCCGACTACCAACTCCCGCTATCGGCGAAATATAAAGGTGAATCGTTCGCGTTGTACACGCTGTAAGGCTTTGTCCGGTCCCGAGTGGCGATCATACAACGAGAATTTACTCGTACATCGGTTGTGATTCTATCAAACCTATCGGTATTGGAAAATACTCCTACAATAAGTTGCGTTCATTCTCAGAGTCCGATGCGACAAAGAATCGAACTCGATACACTTTAGCAACGCAAAACGTATCGTAACGATTATATTTCGCTAAAATTTCGCAAATCCCGTTTACATTTAGATCCTACTCTGTATCTTGTATCGTAAAGGAGAAATAATCAAACAGCTTACAAGACACATTTCAATGTCTTTTTCTTTACCTCGTAATTTATTTGGTTATCCTTGTAGTTTCGGATCGCATAGAGGGAAGAAAACAAAGAAATCTTCTCGCTTTACCAGAAAAGAAAGATCTTTTGCTATTTTTTTAATTTTACATCGTTATTGAAATCATCCAAAAAAGATAGAAGGATAGGTGCGACACTGGAAATGTATAACGGATATAAATCATTGTGAAATTAAATTTTGTTTCAACGTTTTTGCGTTTTCATTTTACAATCTTTTTAGCTGAGATATGAAATCTCTCTCTTAGAAATATAAATTTCAATGGACGGTTGGACCTTTCCGTATCTAGTGTCCAATTAGGGACTCCGAAATTGATGGCGAAGAATCATTATTCGTTCTACGGAAAGCGAAGGTATGACACGAGTTGAGAATGTTTCGGCTACTTCGTCGCTAGATGGCGCCACGAGGACTGAAACGAGATCGCATCGAATAAACGTTTTCAATCGCTCACTGCTAAGTGGCGCAACGAGCGCTCTAAAGTACTTGTACGTCGCAAAAACGATTTAGTTTTTTCAATGTTAATTTACGTTCACGTAACATTTATTTTTAAACATAAAATAGCTTCCAGATTTGCTTTTAGTAGATTGTACGTATTTACCGTGTAGCGAGGTTTACAATTTTCTTCGATGAGAATCGATATACCCTACGAAAGATGTTAATTCTGTACTTTTGTTATTTATGTACTTTGACGCGGTTTAAAATAGATGTTTCGTTTTACACCACGATTTTAGCGAAGCGAAAATTTCTATACCTTGGAAAAATTTTATTTTTCTTCTAGCGAAGAAAAACATTCGGTAAAATCCCGCGCAATTTTTACCTTCTAATTTTTTATCGCAATTCAAAGTTAAGGGTTCCGTTTTACCCTACTTTTCCTTATGTTTAATATAAATACTTATGTGGCCACCAGAGGCAGGTGGTTTTTAGGAAAAAGAAATGTACACTGCAGTATCTAATTAACTATTGTGTATTTAAATATATCCATTCGTTTAGGTAGGAATAATTAATATTTGCATAGGCAAAGTTCGTACGTTTAATTGGACGTTCGTATTTAATTCGTGCGAAACGTATAGTATCTTATGTGCAACGTAATTTTATTATACGACTATCCAAAAGGCTTTTTTCAGGCAGGTTCTTTTTAAAATTCTCTTTCTTGCTTAAATTCATTTGTTCGGAGAATTTAAGCGAAAGGTATTACAATTCGCGAATCTCCGTACGCGGTAACTTCTTCGTAACGAAACATGCAATGTAATAATTAATTATCTGAAAAACAAAATTAGCCAATTGGTTTGTGATTTTTTGCGTATAGTTTTTCATAAGTATGGTTCAATTGTAGAATATTTTCTGTATTACAAGATTCGGACTATAGAATTGAGCAAAGAAGAAAAAGAGATAGAATATTGAACAACAGGACGATAGGACAATGAAAGAAAAATGTAGGAAACGAAAGAAATAGTGAACAATACCACTGTACACGTACGATACAAGTTCAAGATGTTCTATTTAGTCTCAAAGTTCAAGGAGATGTGTTGCTCGATATTTAAATACAATCCAGAGAAATTATTCTACGTTGCATCGATCCGAGAAAATGTTCCGTTTTATTCGTTTCATCAGTTTTAGAAGCTATTCCGTGTACTTTAACAATTTGAGAAAACGTTTCATCGAACGTTTAGTTCTCGTGTCAAATCGAACCCAAATTAATTCATATTTCGATCAGTTCTGACATAAAAAAATGATTTAGCTTCTATTTTTACCACTCGTAGCGTTACAATCTTATTCCATTTGAAATCGATAGGATGCGATATCTCGTACGTTCGATTTTTCTCGAAGTCGGTATTTCAGTTGGTACAATACTTACTCTCGTAAGGTACGATCGAAGTTGTACTTGAATTCTCTTTACGGAATTTACTTTATCGACAGTTAATACATTTCACCGATCGAAGGTTAATAGATTTCTTCGATTGAACAAAGTTAAACGTGGAAGAGTCACCAGTGGCTAAATTGTAAACTTCGATCGACAAGGTGGCACTGGCATCTGTACACTACTATTCGGTTTCGTTCGTTTCGCATCTTTTTAGTAATTTTCTTTCTCTTACGTCTCTCGTGTTAGAAAATGCGGTGAGTTTTTCTAGTCGGTGATCGAAAAGTCGAATAAAGTCATCGAACAGTTTGTCGAATCGACTACTCAGTTCGTTCACGTTTCTGGAACGCTCCTTCCGCTTCACAAATATGCGGTTATTCATTCATCTCGAGTCTACCATTATAACTAGTATCACGTATAGCCACTAAAACGCTCGAGGGCCACCTTATCGGGAATTTCTGGGCGTTCGTATCGTAGTTCCCCCGATCGTTCAACTCGTCGAATTGTATTGAGCGAGGTTAAAAGCCCAGAGAGCGGCACTTCAAAGGGCAATGTGCACGCGTGCATAACTTATTGATGAGCTTCCACCTTTCATTGAAAGTTCACGGGCTCTTTTTGACGAAAAACAATCAGTATTCGGCAAGGTTCATCGAAAGTATCCGTCCTGTCCATCGAATCGCCTCCATATTTCTAAAATGAACGTTAAATCTTGTCTTCTTTCGGTACCGAACGGCCTATTCTTCTCTTCTGTGAAAAAATTGTCTACCAAAAATATTGCCCAACCGTTGGATCGTTCGTTATTTAGTCGTTGAACAACTTAACGAATTTTGCGGTACAAATACGTCGACCAAATTCGGGTAGCTCAGCTTGTCCCAAATCTACCGTACGCGTACTATTCACCGTACACTTTTTATTTTTTTTAAATATTCCGCCAAAATTATTTTCGCATCAACGGATGGCGTACCACTCGGTATCGTGAGAACTGTTAGCAGTCCAAAGGCTTCCGTTTATCGTATTGGCGAACAACGTACTTGGACTTGAAGAATCGATCAACGTTTGCAACGCTCCCGTTGCAGTTTACCCGAACTTTCTACGCAAACGTTATCTACTCCGGATACCTTGCTTCTCCCAATAACGTACCAAACTCTTACTCGTGCAAACGTGCTCGTTGTCGAAAACTATACGGTAAACGTAATTTGTAGGATCGGTTCGTGAAATTGTGGGCTCGGAACGACTCGATTGGCCTAGTTGGGCGAATGCCTCTTCCGTTTTCGTTCTTTCCCGTGAAATTAGAAAAAACCGCTACGTCTGGATTGCGACGAAAATCCCCGTTGAACCGTAGGTGGACTCGAAAGGCAAAGGGTGGTTGCAGAAGAAGAGGAATTCTCGGTTGGATAGCAGTGTCCTCTCGAAGGACACGTGGTAGGAACGGAGTTGTCGTTGAGCGTGACCGTCCGATTTTTCTTGCGCGTCCGAAGAGCTCGGTCGGTAATTGGCCGTGATCCGGAACCATCGAAGCCGTGGTTCGTCTGGGTTCCGAGCTCCCTCCCCGTCCCGTCCCGTCCCTCTCGCGGCGACGCGCCGTGACTTAGGCAAACGGCATCGAGTCGAACCCGCGCTCCATAAATCAATTAATTTTAGCCAGTTCGATATGCCGGGTGGAAGGGTGGACCGAGAGGGTTCGGGTGGGGGAGAGCGGGTTTAATTTAAATTCTTTCGGAAGCCTTTGGAATCGAGCGAGCCGCGGGTCCCGGATAGAAGAGAGGAGGCCAAAACCGCGTCTCCGGCGACGTCCGGCGACGTCCGGCGACGCTGAGCGAGTTTCGACGGGCAAGGGGGGGCCTGATTGGTGACTTACGGGGACAGGAGAGACGGAGAGTGAGCGCGGTGGAGTAGAGCAGACGCCACCTTAAGTATTTCTGATCGAATTCCAAATGGCTGGTTCGTCGTCCGGTCGGACGGTCGGTAAGAATTCAAACCGTGACGAGCAAATGGACAAGAGCGTGCGTCGATCGTCGAACAAGGGGAACGCTCGGGAGGGGGGTCGACGGGGGGGTTGCGGGGAGGGCCGTGGCTGCGTGAAACCGAGAAAGAAAGGGACAGGCAAAATAAGCAGCGGTGAAAATCGCGACGCAAAAAGCCGACCGCGTGCTCTGCCCGCAACCCGTCCGGGGCTAATCGGTTCGCGGGTCGATCGATGAACTCTCTCTCTCGATGCTCTCTTCGTTCGCTCTTCACCGTTCCTCGTTCTTTTCTCTCTTTTCTGGACGCCTTGTGTCCTCATCGTGGACCCGAGCCACCCTGAAACTGCTAATAGTCCTTACGTAATACCGTCTCACCCTTCGTTTCGATCGGAGACCCATCGAGGAATCGACTTATTTATAGGCGACGCGACTCGCGGAACGCGTTCATTTTTATCACGATCGTTAACGATTTCGCCACGCGAAACAGATCGGACCGTGCGACCGACCGGGTTACCGCGCCAATTGCGCGATCAAGTGCCACCGAGGAGCTTTACTCCTCGAATATCGTTCGGATACTCGATACGCCATTTTATCGATTCGATGTTTCGTCCAGCTCGCGGACGTACGATTCGCGATTAATAGAATTTATCGAACGATTTGCAACACGAAAGGTGCACTCCGAGGGAACTTCGATCCGAAAATAAAAAGTAAGGAATCTTCGGCCACCGAACGATAAATCTGTCCACGGGACTGTAATAAAGTTCCAGCTGTGTTCAGAAATCGGAGCAAGAACTGATTCGTCGCTACATCATTGATTCAAGAAATGCAGATATCTCTTTTGTCTCGGTGCAACAATAGGGGATGATTTCCAAACAAAGCGCAGTAAAAACTTCTCCGTTTCTTCGAGGAAGAAACAAGGACCCTGTCCAGGGTACCGAGCATCGAATACGAGCTCCCGGTTCGAATTCGGAATATTAACGATGGCTGTAGGTCTCCGGGCGACCGTGCGCAGGGTGACGAGGGATACCCAGTTATAGCGGCGTCTGTTCTTCCATTTGGAAGATCAATTTTGCATAGCTCGGAAAGGGGTAGGAAATTACTTTTCATGAGAATGTAACGGGGATCGTATGTCAAACGAAACTACGGTGTTTTTCACTGTCGACGATAATGCACGCCGAAGGAAGATGTTACGCGGTATATCGGGTGTACCGAACCGCTACTCCCGTTTCGCAAACCGAAACACTTTGTATCGCTAGATCTGGATTACGCTAACTGTCTCGATAGCTGTTTCGCAAGGATAATGCGGTGACGGTTTCGCGCTCTTCCGAGAGCACCCGAGTCGAGAGCCCTTACCAGCCGGATATCTCGGTATTCGAAACGCTCGTTGCGATACGTAACGGCTTTCAAAATCCGGATTCGAGTAGCAGAATATCCGAATTCGAATATTTTCCCATAAATCGATAGACGAAAGTCTTGAAGATAATATTTTTTCGCGCGTAATGTCGCAAGTACCAACTTTGGGAAAAAAATTTTACAATTTATCATTGCGAACAGAATCGAAACAATAGATCCGTAAACTTTGAGAAATATTTCGAATTACATCGTTCACTTGTTCGCGTATAATTTTTGTTATCGATTGCACAGTTTTCGATGTAAAACTTTAATTTCCATAAATCACGCAAATTACTTATTTTTTTATACGTCAGTTTCTCTCTATTCATCGTTACTAATTTTAATATTTTATTTGCCTCTGCTACGAGAAAGGGGACGTAATATTTTCGATCCGGGTACGTAGAAAAGTCTTGGCAAGTGTAAACGAATAAAAATATGTTCCATTTGTTACGGTTCGAATAAAATTTTCCCCATGTTTGCTCGAGAACTCTGAACGTTTACGCTCCTCGAAGGAATCGGGTACCTTTAGGTACGAGTACCGTGTGCGTAATTTTCAAATTCGGATATTTTTCCGTCCGCTGTCGCGTACGCGCGATTTCGAGTGCCCGACCGTTACCGGTCGCTGTCACGCGCGTGTGATTTCAAGTTGTTCGAAAATCGCTCGTTCCAGAGAACACGGAGCACGTATCACAGGTCCCGGAGAAATGACACCGGTCGATAATTCCGCTACTTGGCGATTAGGTATCTCCGTAAGGTGGAGCGTACGCGGGATATTCCGTCTTGACAAATTTCAGGCGCGGCCGAGCGAGCAAGCGAGCGAGCGAGCGAGCGAGCGCGCGTCCGACCTCGTGCTCGAAAGGAGGAGCGAACGGGGAACGCCATTTTGTGTCTCATCGGCTTGTAACGACCGCTACAAAGCGCATCGCGTGCAAGCTAATGAGAGTAATCACTTAATAAAGGCGGCCCGGCATCGCGTGACCCTCTGCACGCGCATAACTGAGAATCAATATTTGATTTCGAGGTTTCTCCGGGCGCGTATCCTCGTCTCGCGTCCTTCTTTTTTCCCTTGTCAGGTAAACAAGATGGAACCGGTATTTTTTTGCGGATAGACGCCACTTTACGAGAATAACATGCATTTTACTGCTCACTGGGAAATTGAGCGTCTTCTCTCGCCGGTTCCAAGCGTGCTCCACGCGATGGATGCTTGCTTCGTGGGGATCAGTCACGCTCGTCGGCGTTTCCTTGGAACATGGACCGATGGTGTCCATCGTCGGCCAATTTGTCGGATTCGGTGAGTTTACGGCCCGACGTTTTTATCTTAACACGCGCGTTACCACCGGGCATTTCCGAACTCGTCTACCACGGTACAAAGGTTACGGTTCCCTCGATCGAACGAGGAATAATAGCGACGCGATTAACTGTCGACGATACTGGACTAATTCGATACGGAAGTGTCGAAACTTTACTCATTTTTGTAACGAATGCTCGACCGATGGCAATATCGTACGATAGGTATACATTTTTATTTCTATCGGGTACTGACACGGGAAAACATTTCTCTTCGGTTTTCAATATTTATCGTACGGTGCGAAGCTTGTCGAAACGGTCGACATTGCAATCAGTATCCTCGGATAATTTAATATTCTTTCTCGAGGTTGTTGCTCGTCTTTTGCGATGAAGTTTATCGAACAACCTATTGTAAATATTCACACGGTGAAAGAGCTGTTGGTTCGCGACTCGATTGTGAACTTGAGAGCCGCGGAAGTAGCCAATGGTATTCAAATAAACTTCGGACCGCGCGCCGGGCGGTTTTTTCAAACGCGATTCCGTATCTCGCGAGCGAATCGTACGCTCGTATAGCGTGTTTTTGTTATTCCGCGGCAGCGAGATCTGGTAACGATCGGTTCCCACATGGTGGAATTAGCATCGTGCCGTCATCAGTCACTCGTTTTGACACGCCGAAAATAAATAGTCCGGCCGATCCGGCCGATCCGGCCGATCCGGCCGAGGACAGAGACGCCGGAGACAGCCCGGAGGATAGACGGAGACGGAGAAAGAGAAAAAAGGGGTTAGGATTGTTCGATGACTTCGATTCGTAGATCGTCTCTGTGCATTTCCGAGCTCGCTCAAACGTTCCGTGAAAAGTTCGATCGAAAGGCGATTCGCGGCGCGAATTTTCCACACATGATCGCGCCTCTCCATCCATCAAATCTTGGCTACGCAGTCGTCGATCCCGCAGATTTTTAGCGGGTATAATCGAGTCCAGAGATCCATTTGTCATTCGACGCGGGCCCGAGAGTTTCGTTGCTCTTGAGAGAAAACCGACCCTTTTCCTTTTCATGCGCTCTTCGCGAAGAATTCTCCCTTCCGGGTGAATTTCGGTTCTTTTTTTTTTACCTCTCAGGGAAATTGATGACCGTTGATCGTCGTCCTTTGGGGAAATACAAGTTTTTTAATGCTCGAGGCGATAGGAAACACCTTGTCGACAAGTTTTTCGAGACAAATATTTCCAAGTTTGCGAGTACTTTGTCGATCGGGGTTCTCAATTTTTTAAAACACTTCATAGTGCACGTATCGAACGAAATGTGCTTGAAATTTTATAGTGATTCGATTTGTCAAAACTAATTATTCTTAATGGTTAAATTGTAACTTAATCGTTGTGAAAAAATACTGTGACACTTCAACTTTGAACAACTCTAAATATACGAATTACTCGACAAATCTTCACGAAGCTTCGCACGTATTCTTTCGAAAAATAAAACGACGAACCCGATAGCTCCGTTTCTCATCGAAGTTCGTTTCTTTCGAACGACAAAGCTTATCGAGCAATCTATTATAAAAAAACAGCACGAAGATCGAGTTTCTCGAGGCTCGAGTTGGCTCGATAGCTCGAAATCGACCCCCATTAGAGGTTTTAAAATTCGCGACACAGGGAGGGGGTGAACGGGAGGGTGAAACTAGCACGGGGTAGAAAAGGGTGGAAAGAGAAGGCCCAGGTGAAAATCGAATTTTTATCCAGCCGGTCCGTACAAAATTCTAATTTGACGTTAGAAACTGACGAGCAAAAGGGTGAAAGAAAGCAGGGGGTTCGTTTCACCCCTTGGGAAAGGATTTTTACGTATTATACGCGGTGGTACCCGGCTCGCTGTAAATGCGAAAGGGTGAGACGGCTTGGACGCGGTAGAGGGGTGAAATCGTAGAAAATGATAAACAGGGTGAATCTTATTCAAATAGAAAGACAAGATCCTGGATTTGAACGAGGAACCCCATGGATCCTTCGGTGACTACCTCCGCTTCTACCTGAGTCATGGGAAAAAAGCACAGGACTTTCAACTTTCCGAACGTTTCTCCTTTTTTTTTTTAAGCATACGGGGATTAAACGCGGTACCCGCGAAGGATTTGAAATAATAGAACATTTTTGCCAGAAAACCTCTAACCCGTGCCCCTAAATTGATAAAAAGTAAGGTAGAGAATTCCACGGATCAGGAGGACCCTTGATCGCAATAACCGAAAAAGTTTCGTCTACCGACTTTCAACTTTTTTTATGCGTTGTTCGTATCGTTTTTACTATACGTTGCACGTACAATCAAAGACACGTCATACGTGTGATTCAATTTTTACAATTTGTTCAGATTTGAACAACGTAAATATACATCTTATCGTTTGTATTCAAGGTTTTAAATTGCTCGACCGTTCTGAAATTTAAAAATTTTGAATATACACTCCTCTTGGATCATTTACAAAATTTTCCTCGTCTCGCTTAACATCGCAAGCTATAATCTTTGACGGAAAAAAATTGCGTCGGAAAAAAGTCAGATACTATAGGTATTTGATATAAATATTGTTATACGTATTAATGATTTATTACGTTGAATTGATGTTCCTCCGAGTGTGTCGATGAACGGAGACGAGCAGCAGTTATCTTGCAGACATCTAACGAGCCGTTTTAAAAGTACCTTTCGAGATGTCAAAAAGATGCAATGTTTTATTCCTTGTTCGCTAATTTACATATCCGATAATGTTGCTCCGTGGTCAAAGTAACTCGCATCGTGCGGTTACAATATAGACCAAGTATCAAAGAAGTTATCTACGTATACATATGTGTACATACATCAGGAATCGTGAAACGTATTTGCTCGTTAATAACCATCTTCCCCCTTCTATTGTATCGAAGGGGACTTAAATCAAAGGATCGAAAACGTTATTAACGTATTGCCCGCAGAGACCAATATGTAGGAAGAAAAAGACATTACCGTGCCACGCAAGGGACCCTCGATTCCGTTGAAATAAAATGATAAAATTCTTCGGCAATATTAATCGCTTCTATTCTCGCTAAAGGGCGCGTACTCCGTGTCTTGGTTGATCTGCTAATCGGAGCCGTCGATAAGGTTCGTCCATCGGATCCTGTTTAACGCCACGCAGCTCGTAACGCGTCGCGACGAAATGGTTCGAACAGTCTTCGGTGTTGCCAATTCTGCCGAAAAGGAGGTCGGGGTTTGGGATTACGGAGCACCCAATGAAATTGTCCCACAGTGTGCCGCGAAACGCAATTGCCCGAGTCGCAGGAAGACAAGGACAAAGGGGTTAGGGCCGCGGGTCCGTCTTTCGTTCCGCTGGAACGCGATCGCCGCGAACGAAACCGACACCGGGCCCGGGTCCAGGATATTCCGCCGCAGGATCAGGATCTCTGCGCGCAGACAGTATCAGGATCTAGCGTCAAACTCGATCAAAAGCCACTGCTGGGATTCGAGGGTCCAGAACCGGCTCGACGAACGAGGTAAAAAGAACCGAAGGTGGTATCGAACACAGACGGAGCTACGGAGGGCTGGGAAGGGAAGGGAAGTCCGAAAATTCGAAATCCCTTGAGAAAACACAGCTGGTGAGCAGGTAACGCGGGTTCCGTCAATCTGGAATAACCGAGCGGAGGGGAACGGAAGATACGTAGGAACGCACAGTGGGGGAGAAAGGTGGCCGTGAGATGACATCTTGCGCAATTTTTTTTTTTTCTTCTTTCCTTTTTTTTTTTCTTCTTCCACGTGTCAATCGCGTCTTCCCCAAAACTGGTCCTCATTCAAACGCGAAGGAGAGAGATTGAAAGGGTTCAACGGAGGGGTATTCGATTTCCTCCTTCTCGATCTCCCCACCATGACCATTCTGCTGGAAGCTACCTGCCCCACTGTTTTCGCTTCTCGGGTTACTAAAGACGCGGAAATCCAGAAATCGCGAAGCGCGCCCAGCTAGGAGACCTTTCTTTCTCTTTTTCTTTCCCCCGTGGAAGAATTCAATGGCTCTGCACGATCTCGAGTCTCTCTCTCTCTCTCTCTCTCTCTCTCCCTCTCTACCACGCTCCCACTCTCCACCCCTTTTTCGTCCCGGGCAAAGGTCCTTCGTCTTCGACCCCCTTCCTCCTTGCGCGTTTTCTCCTTTCTTCGAGAACACAACTATCCGGGGTTCTTAACCCCTTTTTTCCCGTCAGCTGCCGCGCAACAGCTGTGTACGTCGAGGTTGGCTCGAGGCCTCTGCGCGTGGCTTTGTGCGCGGCGCTCGTCAGTGTGCGCGCGCATATGCGTGAAGTGTTGCGTCGTTCGGCCGAGTTTCGATATTATCCGCAGCGGCCTTTATCGCACTTCGCATCGACGAGCGATTTCCCGCGTCGAACGGGGTGACGCGCGATCTCCATTGTCCCGCTTTATAGGATTTTCGAGTTTGTTTCTCTCCTAGTTTTCGAAACGGAAGCAGCTACGGGGAGGGAATCTCTGTTCCGCGTATTGTTCGAGCCTCGTTTCGAGATCGATATTTAGACAGAGGCCGACCGGTTAAGTTGCGACTCTCTGAAATCGTCGTTGCTCACGTTTTTGTATTTCGAAGTACAATATCGTTTCGGTCGGTAGT
This sequence comes from Ptiloglossa arizonensis, assembly GCF_051014685.1. Taxonomy (NCBI): domain Eukaryota; kingdom Metazoa; phylum Arthropoda; class Insecta; order Hymenoptera; family Colletidae; genus Ptiloglossa; species Ptiloglossa arizonensis. The sequence continues at coordinate 7,375,809 of NC_135061.1, forward strand.
CGTCGAAGCAACTATAAATTGGAAATATTGTCAGGAACGATAATTCGTTGAATTCCATCGTGGTACACGTGAACCTTTTCTCGCGATTTACACCAAGTTTGCACTTGTACTTTTTATAGGTAGTTTCATTTTTCGAAAAAAAAAATGGAAATTTTCGAGCACAAATTCAACAACTCGGGTTCGTTATTATACAGGCAACGAAATTTACTTTCAATAGAGATGTGTTAGATGCGAGCATTGAATAATAATAAATTTAACTTCTTTCGGCACGAGATGTTGAAAATGAATACGCATGATGTATCGCTATGCAGAGACCATTATATATGCATGTATTCAAAGCCATTATGCCGTCAAGTGTTTTCTGTAACTTCTGCTCTGTCTCGCTTTGCTCTGTGTTTGCAAGACAAATTGTGAAATATAGCGATGAGACAGATTCAATGATACATTCGTTGTAACCGATACGTTTCAATTCCCAAGTATTGTTTTCAAATAATAAACGAGTATTAAAAAAAATTATTATTAGTCTCCTACTTATATTTCTTTTCTTTTCTTAAATTCGAATGCACAATCAACCGTGAAAGGTTTATCGTATTCTAACTTAAAAGTTAAGAAATATATTATCGCTTCTTCTGTTTTCTGGTAAATTTTGAAGGTAATCAAACAGGTACCAAAGTTTATTGGGTCTCGATAACGGCCAAGTTGTCCAAAGGCATTGCTTAGAATGGCAAAACACTTTGCGAGAGGAGATTTCAGAATGGACCTAATAAAAAGCATTCCATTAGGTACGTATTCGGTCGATCGGCGAGAAGCTCGCGTCGGTCTCACGCGAAATTCTCACGCCGCGGCCATTATCGGGCAAATATTTAGGAGATACGCTTCTCGTCACCGGAGAGTCGCTCGCGCGTTGTTGTTTGGGTAATTGAATTCGGACAGCTTCGAGTGGCCGAGAGGGACGGTTCCCGGTGTCGGAGAGTCTGAAAAATCTCGAGTCAGAGGCCCCGGAGGCGTGATCCCCCGCTCGAAACGTGACTCGCGTGAAATTCTTCAGATCTTACGAGGCCCCGGAGAAAAGAAGAGACGGAGAAAAAAAAGAAATCCTGTTTCGGGGATCGTGGATCGGCTTAGCGTCGTCTATGGATCTAACCGTGTATGAAACGAAAGGATCCGGCCTCTGAAAGGAAAAGAGTCACTGTAAAAATAGCTCGAGATAATGGAAACCGTTGAACGGATACACGTGTCTCGGGAAAAAAGGAGGGAAATAAAAATCTTTAACATTCCTTGTCGATGAATTTCTCCAAAAACCTCCCGCGATGGATACGAGAAAATTAGTGAACTCTGGTCGACAATGTTTATTAAAATCGACAACTCGGCGAATCGAGACAACGAGGTACAATACGGGCGATCCGAATAAGCGATGATGCAGCGATCGGAAGAGATACAGGTTGAACGATGTAGCAATAGTACCTTACGGAAGGTTTAGTTTTTTGGGAGAGTTTCTTGCGTAGCTTTCGATGTCTTAGAAGTTAATTACCAAGAGTCAGAATTAACACGTCTTCTTGATTTTACTTCACGAGTGGGATGGGTAAACGTAATACAAGTATCGGATATCTACTATAATTTTAACAATCGTTCACGAACAATTTCTACAAGTAATTTTCAACCTTCGAATTGACATAATTTTTTGCTCATTCTCTGTACGTACGTAAAGACTAATAAAAGTAATTTCTGACCACGATACAAAGGTCGAAAACGTTGAAGAAAAGGTACGTCACTCGAGAGGACCAAAGAATAAGATACCTTTGCACTTTATTCGTGGTGATAATTAAATTCGATAAAATGACTGCAATAAAATTATAGGGTGGTCTGTGGCGGACGGTTTTCCAGTAAAAGGGTGTTAATGGACGGGTTAAAGGAGCACGAACGACGCGGTGTTTGGAAGTGAGAAGTCACGGGTCGATTAGGGAGGGTACGTTACACTTCCCACGTTCTTGCAACTGTCCAGTCTCGCGTTCTTCCTCTTGTTCCATCGATTTCAGCGAAAATCGACACCGTTTACAACGAAGCGAGTAGTTCTTACGAAGATTCGATTCATCCTCGAGATCGTCTCACGGTCCCAAAATTTATTGCCCCACAGGCGCGTATTCGTACGAAAGTCACTTGAACCAGCCACGAGTTCGAGAGTTCGTTGCACCCTGTCTCTCCCTTTAAATTCCACGCCGAGGCGTCGCCCCTCGTCCTCTTTCACGAACACCCCCGCGCCAACTTCTCACTTCGCGCGGTCTAGTGGCTCTTCCGATTCGAAAAATCATCCCGCCGTAAGTTTCTCTTCCTGAGCCACTCGAAACCCCGTTTCACTGGCGTAGGAGTCTACCAGGAGCTTTGAATTAATTTTACGGCTAGCTTGCGATCCACTCGTGAGACTTTTCATTAAACAATGCGATACAATCGTAGAGCCAAGTTTTGCGCAACCTCTGCGAAGAAATCAACGTTATCTTCTCGGAAAGAAGTCCATCTTAACCCTCGTGTATCCTTTCGGTCGATTTGACTCAAAATTGAAATTTGGCAACCTTTTAGGAAAATGTTCGATTCGTGCAAAATTAAACGACGCGTTTTAACACGTAGCTGATATTGATAATTTTCTGGCAATTAAATGTTTTGCACAACAAACATAATACGATAATCAAAAGATTGACGAGAGGGAAAGTGAACTATTCTTACACGAGGTGTAGTTAACGCTATTTTGAAAAATAATTTCAGTACAATGTATTTCTGTAAATTAATAACTGAAATCATGACCAAGAATAAGTGGAAGCGTAGAAATTTAGACGGTCCGGTGGTTAAGAGTATAATTACACACATACGATTTAATCTGATTGAAATGGTAGAGATATCTAGGAAGGATTTAAAATTGTAATTATTTGCTACTCGGTTACAAATAAGATAATGGTAAATCCAGAACACGTTAATACGCGAATGCACGGATTACGAAATCGAGTAAATTGAGTAGTACAATCTCTAATATTAAGATTGCTAGTCGAAACAAGCGATTCTTTATTTAAATTTATCGACCACCTAATTTGAGATATCTTTAGTCTTGTAACTTGTACAGGTGATTGTACTGTTAACTTGTAACGTAAAGTAAAACGTGTACATGTGATCGAACACCCATTTCTCAATGGGTGACGCCATTGAGAAAATGTTGGAAAATTGATCGAAGTGTTTATAAATATCCGTCGTCGAGGACACGTAATTTCGGCTACGCCCGTGTCGAGACCGTTATCGTCCACCAGAAACACCCATCCTCGTCGTCTTCGTCATTTTTGGAGGCGTTCAGAAACCAAAAGTCGATGAGATAGGGACTTGAGAAATAGCAGGCGCCAAGCATCCCCTTTCCTCCTGGTGGCTCTGCGTCGAATCCTAAGAAAGTAACGCGCACATGGCCCGCTTTTGCCGCCACTTATCGGTCGCCTTTATAATTTTAGATTTCGGAATACCACGATTCGTGTTCTTCGGAGTCTGACGTCGATGTCTGGCGAAAAAGCGAACGCGATCGTGCGACGAATATTTATTTCTGACGTAGCGAAGACCGCGAAATTGTCCATACTTGGAACGATGCTTCGCTGAAAGTGATTTCCAGTTTCGTTTCCAATTTGCCTGGAGAAGTTTTCTCTCAGAGAGATCTGTCGTCTTTCGACCTTGTGTACGAGATACTCCACAGATATGACAAATAAATTTTGGTATCATTTTTTTTATTTTTTTCTAGGTTTCTTAAAAGTCCGGCAATGGAAGAAATACTTATTTAGATAATAAATTTAAAATAAAAAACGTAAATGGTTATTATGTGCGTTGTTCGTTCAACAAATATTATAAAAGGCAATTATATTTATGTTGGACGAACGAAGGTTTATTCGAATAACTGTTCAATCGTATAAACGTTGCAAATAAATCACTATACTGTGTTCTCGTGCGTCATTTATTATTCGAATCAAATTTTGCTCACCTCTGACACGGCCTAAACGTTGCAATTAATAAAAAGGTTGCGACTATTGCTCAAACGGTTCGATAAATCAAAAGACTTTTACGCGTAATAATCATTTATGAAATATTACGAGTAATAATGTGAAATGTTTCGGTAGATGATTCAAAAGAAAGCATCGAGATGAATTATTTAAATTTTGGGGGGCTGGACAACCGAACAACGAGATGAAAAATATCAGGAAACATGTAAAAGAATAAGAAAATGACCGCAATGAGCTTTCGTTTACCTTACAACTTTTATACGCAGAAGAACCTAAGGAATCAATTTAGGCAAAGAAAATAACATCGTCTGTTAGTTTGGGGATGACTCGTATGCGTTCAAGTTACAACGCTAATAAATAGATGTGTACCATAAGACTGTTCCTTGAGCCATTTTTGACAAATTATCCACGAGCATACGTTCTGTTAATTATCCTCAGTGTCAAGGAAGTTTAAAAGTCCCCGATTTCCGTGGGTTTGTACGCGGAATCTCCCATAAATATACACGATTCGAGGGTAACTTTTTCAAATTCTTTTTCACACCGTGTTCCATCCTCCCTGAAATTGGAAAACTATGGCGTGACAGGTTGTGGGAAACAAGCTAATTTCGTGGGTTGACGAACAACCCGTATCGCGCATCTCAAGGGTTGCGAGTACCAATTTCCGGTACTGGGGAGACGTGGAATATTTTTGGAATTTTGTTTTGGTAATTTGCGTCCGTACTTCCGTGGTCGTCGCGAAAAAAAGAAGAGAAATAAGAAACGACAGCCTGCATGGGGCACGAAAGAGGGTTCCCGAAGAAATCGGGGAAACTCCAGGGGGCCCGACGATCCACCGATCGATTAATCATTCCCGGTTCTATTTACCTTCGTACCTGATCTCGCTCGTTTCATTTTTTTCTCCGTCTCTCGGTCCGAGTCGCCCTTTTCGAGATTCCTTCGTTTCTCGAATTTTTCAATCGCGCGTGTTTTTTTCTTTTACACGCATCCTTCGACTCTCGCCCTCGCGAGATTTTTCCAGCGGGAAGGGTTTTCTCTCTTCGGGAACCATCGATCAGAGCTCCATGAAAGAGTTCCATGGCAGCGTGAAAATTCTAATGATCGAACGGCATGAGAAAATTTTTAATCGTTTTCTGGATTCTCGCATTCTTGATCGACGATTCACCGAGAAACCGTTGCTTGCGCAACTTTGCTTTCCAACGGTTGAAAAAATCTCGAAGTAATAGCCACCGGTACGACTGGTACGATGCAGGAGAGAATGTAAATTGCATTTTCTTCGAACGAAATATCAAAAGATTTGCCGGAGCATTGAAATCACCGTCTTCCGACTAATGGAAGTAAAAGAGTTTTGAACTTATACTTGTATCTCCAAAACTTCTCGATCTTATTAAGTACTTTCCTACAGACTATTTATTCTTGTAGTCGGTCTAAAAAAATGCAAGGTTTTTTTCGTTATATTTTTAAATATTTGAAAACAATTACAAAGATGTATTCAAAAGTGTTTTAAATGTTACATTCTCTCTTTCTAGTTTACTTTTGATTATTTTGCTAGTCACTAAAGATAGTTTACTCGTTTATATAGCGATCGTGCTATCCCGGTTCGCTCGAGTGCGACCGTTAGGTGGTTAACGAATAACCTATGAATTAAGTTTATTTTTGTTTTTTTTTTTTGGTCGTGTCGATTTCTAGCACGGTCGATCACTTTGCACGCGAGGCGAGACAAATTGAGCCGCTCGGAGTGTTCTTTTTTCTTCTCTGCGACTCTTTCCCACGTATAATAGTTCCCCGCATTTCGGGGGAGTCGAGTGTTTTTTACCACGTGGCATCGCGATAGACGCGTTCGGTACCTGATTTCGTGTTAATTCCATCTGCCTTGTCGTGTCTCCCTTCCCGTGGAAACGCATCTCCGCGAAGAACGGTAGTTTTTGTCACGCCGGAAGTCCTGTTCCAACTCGGCTCGAACCTTCAAGAACGATCCGCTCGTAACCCTTCACGGATTTTTTGTTTTTTCCCAAATACGCGCCATATTGTCGTGGGAACTCGATGGAAAAGCGCGGTCGAGATTTAAACCGGGGCTTCTGGGAGAGATTAGTGCGCTATATTTAAATATCGTGCTGGTGGAAACACACGTTTTTTTTCGAGAAACCCATTAAGGGAAGTTTTACGTTAGCACGTTCCGAAATGAGGAGTGTCTTCGGGAAATAAATTAGTCGATCGATTGTCACGAAACCTGTTACACGTATTTACCGATTATTGAAAAAGATTTACGAATTCTTTTACACCGGTACAATTGTTAGTTTTTTTAAAGAGAAGGGTAGTTATAAAATTCGATAAAAATAAATTTATTTCCCTTGTAAAAGTGTCTTTGATCGACTGGAGCAACGATACGAAAAAAATTTCGTTACGAATGAATTTGGTCGTCCTTGGTTGTGGAATAAATGAAAAGAATTGAACATTTGCCGATACGCGTCATTGTAAGACGGAAAGAGAGCGTGTCAGCGTACAGTGAGAATTTACCGCGCAAGGAAACTTCAGAAATATCATTAATTAAGTTATTAAATAGAAGCGAACGAACATGCCAACGTTGAGGTAGTACCTCAGGTGAAACATTAATATGTATGTGTAGAGAAGTTCTGTAGCTGAACTAATTGTGTCCTATTCATGAGGAAGCTACAAATTCAGGACAGTAAATTACCTTCAATTCCAAGGGCCTTCAACTTTTGTATTCGAATGGAATGGTTTACAGAGTCAAAGGCCCTAAGGAAATCGGTATTAATGACACGAACATCGTCAAGCGTGTTAGATACATAATGATAAAATAATATCAGGTTAGTTGTTACTGATCGCCCTGATAAAAAGTCACGTTACTCGTCAAGAGTTTTTGTACACGAAAGGAAGTTTGTGAGTCACTAAATTGTCGAATATTTTCGCTACGAAATTTTCAACACTAGTTTCTCTGTAGTTTTTTTACATATAAGTTGTCACAATTTTTACGAATAAAAGAATCTATCTGAACGATAAATGTGCGTGAGAATCTACCGTCACGATGTAGAAGCATTATTAAAAATTAAAAATCAAAATACGTACGGAGAATAAAACCATTTTACCAGATATGCCATTTTATAGACTATTTTGTTAAGAATGTGGTTTTGCATACAGGGCGTAACGTTGAATTCCCTTGAATGGCAAGTTGGGTACACAGAAACAATGAAAAAAATTCCTACAAAGTTGTCACCTATTTGACCTTGTTCCCAAGTTATAGCCATTTCTCTATTCCGGTAACCTGCAGCTGCTTACCTTTATAGAAAGTGCTCGAAATGGCCACCTTCGACTCGAATGCAAGCCTGCGTCGTCGTGTCATAATCTTTCAAATATTTCAGGTATTTGTCGGATCGGTTGGCAGCTTTCCCGTACACGTTGTCAAAGTGTTTCAACATCGAAGAGGAATGTTGCGTAAACAATTATTTTCAAGTGTCACCAAAATAAAAATCTAATGGATTTAAGTTTAGGGAACGAGCAGGTCAGACAATAGGTCATGCACGACCCATGCATCTGTTAGGAAATTGTTCGTTTAAGAACTGTCTGGCTACTCGGTTAAAATATGACGGTGCACGGTCATGCATAAACTACATGCGACGTATAACATTTAGCGGGACTTCCTCCCACAGTTTCAGTTCAATTGATTACTCAAGAAATTGACATAGAATTGACCTACTAATTCCTCACCGAGAAGTACAAGAAATTATCGAGCATTGTGTACAAACGAATTAGTAAAATCGCTGATATTAGTTCGCGATGAAGAATTACGAAAGTATTTACAATAATGGCTATAACTTGGAAACGAGGTTAATCAAGGTGTATGTTTATACGAACATTTTTCATTGTCCGGACTCTCCAATCCACCGTTGAAGTGGCTTCCATACGTTACCATGTACAGTGCATATACATATATAATTTTATACACTGCTTTTTTCGATACATATTTCTTTAATACGATACAAATGTATACGATTCACAAGGAGAGAGTAAACCGTAACGAAGAAACATTTGGTATCCATTTTTTAAAATGGAAAAACCCATTTTAACGCCACGTATGTACATATATATCTACGTATGTCTGTTAACAAGATTACGTTTAACTGATTAATACCAATGAAGCTTTATATTTATGTTTTATGTTTTCATCTCAAGATCTGATTAGATTTTGAGCAAAATCGGGTCATGAACGATCATAATTACCTATTGTAGTTGTTTAAATTTTCCGATATATATTTGTTATTCGTCAAAATTTTTAAAATTGTTTCCAATGAATCTCGAAGAGAATTAAATGTTACGTAAAAAAATTAAATAAACTTTTTCGAACGATTTCATTGCGCGGGTAAAAGTACTCACTTGGAACGTGTCTCTGTATCATCGGAACCGGAGACCATTCGTACACAAAACAGAAGCCATAGTATCTTGAACACCATGTACCGGTTAACAGAATTAGATAATACCTAGACATAAATTCCCATTTGATCAAAAGTGGATTCTAATCGCCATGAAATTGATCGATACGAACGATAAGGCGACTCATAGTATATTCCACGTTCCCTGAGAGACTGATATTCACTCGTTGATAAGATAATGAGAAGCAAAAAAAATTGGCCAAAAAAGCAAAAGAGAAGAAATTAAAGAAACGTCGATATTTCACGTCGTTCCACGATAATCGAACGATCGATTATCTCTCGTACAACAGTTGATCAGTCGACCTGATTTTTCAATTAAAAATACATCTAACGAGTAATCGTCTTCGGGAGTATTATTACTTGTTTCTTCAAAAAAGCTTTGAATGGAGATTCGGGAGTTCGTGGACGATAATCTCTACGACGAGATTCATTCCTTCGAGCGGAGTTTCCGATCGAAAAGACGTTTAACGAGCGATTTTGCTCGTTTCGATTATTACTTTCTCGAGTTTGTCGACAATCGACTACAGATTCGGGAGTTCGCGAACGATCGATCGACGTCCAGAGAGTAAAACGGTAATCTAGTTGGCTACACGTGTATATACATACATCTTCGCCGGTGGAGACCTTGAAGAGAGCCGCAGCTGCATCCTTGCACCGCCCCGTAGAGAAGGTAAAGGACAAACGTATAATATGATCTAACAGATCGCAGCGGCGCGCGGCGTCGTGCGAATCGCGAAATCTCGATCCATAGATCCTCACGTTCGTTCTACCCTTCTAGCCGGGCCGATCTTGAAATTTTATCGCTCCGGCTGTGCTTCCATTGTTCCGTGCCGTACCAGCGAGCTTATTATTTAATCTTCCTTTTCGTGGGAATAATTGCCGCTTGGAAATTGTTCTATGCTCGTCGCAGACTGTTTCTTTGTTCGTCTGTAGTTTTCAAGTGAGTGTGTTCGAGAATTGTACCGGTACGAGCGAACAAATATCGCGATAATTTTACGACGATGCGTCCTCGAATTGTCTGCCTTTGGGAAATGTCTAATATCGTTTTCGATTATTCGTTTTTAGAAGATATCTTCGGAAATGTCAAGGAAGTTTCTCTGGTACAAATTCTTTCAAGAGCCACGAGTAAGGGGCTTTCTTGAGAAACGAATCAGCATGGTAAAATAATAGTTGTTCAAACTGGACGAAACGTGCGATTTTATTATCTCATACGTAACACTACTGGATTTATGTTTCAAATAGATGTTATTATCGTTGAAAGAAGGCAAATTACGTTAAACAGATTACGTTAAATGCATAAAATTGCATTCAATGAATATGAATTTTTCCATCTCTTTGTATTGACCGAAGAAAAATTCAGTATCTATTAGTCATCGAGTACGCGATAAGCACCACAATTTTTTTACATTTACAAAAGAAATATAATTCGATCGTGCTAACTTGTTTAAGAAAACAAGAAAACGCGTTACTTACACATTCCAAAAAACAGCTTTCGCTTTTTTTTTTTCGAAAAATTTACGCAAGATTTCTGCTCCTGACTGGAAACAAACGATCGAGAACATTAAATAAGAATTTGCTCGTAAAGATATTTAAAAATAGCAACAATTTCACGCTAGACTTTCACGTAATCGATCTATTAGTGCAGATATTGATAATCGTGCTTATCGTTTAAGCAATTTAAGAAGAGCGTGGTCGACGATCGTTGTTCGTCGAAGGTTGACCACCACTGCGAGCATTCAGCGATTCAGGGTCTGTTGGGCCCTTCTACGATAATTACACGGTGCGAGCTGCGAGTCGGCCCAGGAATATATGTTCGATCGGCCGGTTTTTGAATTATTTGAAAAGAGACAGACCCTGGTATAACCGCGATATTATGGTATCGCGATTCCTCCTCCTCGAGCCTTCGATCCCTTTTCTCCCTTCTTTTTCGATTTTTTCTACCCTTCTGCCTCCCGCTCTTTATTCCCTCTTCGTTTTGCTCGTTTTGCATCCTCGCCTCTTTGAGCGGTACCAACGCTTTTGAAAATCGCGAGAGAGCTCTCGAGAGACGACAGTTAATTTTCAGATCCATGAATCAAATCCGAAAGCAAACTTCCAAAATTAAACGCAAGTTGATTAATATCTCAAGGGACCCGAGACTCGTCGAACGATTATTGCTGATTTTTTAACGCGATGGCGGTGAGAAATTTTTTAAGAGGTTACAACGAGTTGAGAAATAAGTTAGCATTTCGAATTCTCTTCTCTAATATGGATATGTAACTTTGGCAAATGTTTATTTATTTGTTAAAAATATATACATTGAACAAGAATTGTACCAACTGGTTAAACGTCGGACTTTTTAGAAAGTTCTCTCGAATCGTTTAATATCTTCGGAAACAGTTATTAATTCGTTGGTACAAATTCATACAACTTAACCGCAATTTTTCTTTTCTCAAAGACGAAAGTCTTTGAAAGTACCAAAAGGGAAATTGTGTAAGAATTCGCAAAATTTTGTGAAAAAATTTCACAAAGTTGAGAGCGAACGTGTCAGCCAAGAGGAGAGCTAATTGTATATTTTCCAATTGAATCGAAAGATTTAGCGAATAGTGAACAGAGTTCTGCAGGCATCTTGTATATCTCGATTAGATTAGATAGGAATTTATTCGCCGTATCGTTAAAAAATAATATTTTTTCATGCATTATCTTCCCGCTAGTTTTCGCTGTCGAGTAATTTCCTCGTATTAATTATCGCGAACGAAGATCGTTGTGGTATGTAGTTCACGTACGGTGGCGAAGACTTTATCTACGGCCGATCGTCGTTTGACGAAATAATTTTTTCGTGCGAGCCGCGTGCCGCGATCCTTGACTCGCGATTAGCTAATCTTCCATCTCGATCACCCGGGACGAACGAAATGCATTTTCGAGGCGGGATCGATCTTTAAACCTCCTCCTCGCGTCATTACACGGCCCAGAAAAACAATGGTCCCCCATTGATATGCTCCGATTCGACTGGCCGCGACCGGGACTACATCCGCCCCTGGTTGCAGATGTTATAATTTCGAAATAGCATAATCTCCGGACAACGAAGGAAGATCGGAGGGAACGCTGGAAAAAAAAGCATACAAACCCTTCTCGGGGGTACGAATCGGGTATTGCGTTCCCCCTAATGACAAGAATCGGAGAAAACGATTGAACGAAGATTGCTACAGAAACCGAATGATCCTTCGTCGTAAGCAAACTATGCAAACGAAGATTGTGTGCGAGCGATCCTCTATGTAGAATCACGTCAAATGAAGATTTAAAAAGAAAGTCGAAAGTAAATACGCGTATGAGAATTTTTATGTCGCGTTATGAACAATAGCATTCGCATTTTTGCATCGTTGGAGTGTGGATACATTCTGAAAAATATCTGAATCGTATTCTTCGTTCAACACCATCGTTCTCTTTCGATTTTGTTTTTTGAAAATTAAACGCGGAACAGAATCTCTCGTAGAGAATAATAATTATGATGTTTTATTAAAACGAATACCGAACAACGAAGAAGGGGTTAGGTGAACGTTAAAATTACTTTTCATCGAATAATAGTCGTACGAAGGGCGATATTCAAAAAGCAATTTCGAACAGAAGTGATCAAAATATGTACGAATGGTACGTATGCAAGTCCCAGCACGTATGCAACAATTAAGAATTTTTTCAATGGCTCCCGCGACTCATTCGGACGCTCTGCAATTAAATCCGAGTATGCTGCAAAATGAGAACTACAAATCTCATATTTCAATTCCATCGGCTTCAAAGAAAAAGGAAATCGTTCAATTAAACGAAGTTCGCAACAAAAAGCAGTAATCCTACGGACGAGAAAATATTATAAAAAAGGATCCCATATCGTATGAATCGGAATCTTCTGCAAACAAATAACGTTAATTATCGTTTAACAAAGATTAAACTGGCAATCCGATCGGTACGATCGATTATTGCAAACCGACGACGTTAAAAATACAACTTTTCCAAACGTTGCGAACCGTTAGCTCGCTTCTGAAATGTTCCATTTCATCGTACGTAATATCTAAGAAGAATAATCGGGAACATATTTCTCGCGACGAGCATAAAAATGACGAGTGCGATACACGCGGATACACTTTAAAATACCACGAAGAGGATAGGGTGAGGCTGCTCGACGTCAAAGGCAAGCGTCACGAAACGACCAAAAAGGCGTACCTATGAATTCTGGAGACAAAGGAGGAATGTAATCAAGAAATCAGAGGAAGAGATGGGTGGGAAGAGAACGACGGGAGATGGAGAAGGAACGAAAAGTGGACGACGAAGAGGAAAGGACAAGATCGGCATTGGCAAAAGGCATAGGTACTGGTCGGCCGAGATCGCAACAAATGACTGTGTTTAAACTTGAACGTGACAAAATTTAAAAATCCCGCCCGAGGCTCGCGAGACTGGTGGGGGTAGTAAGGCCCAAGTGAGGGCGAAAGGGAGTGGAGGGGAGATAAAGGTCTCTCGCTGTTTCTTCCCTTCCCATTGCTCTGCTTTTACGTCGCTTCGCATTTCTCCTCTATCCTTTTGTTCTTGGCCAGACGCACGCGTTTGCGCCGCGATTCGTATTTCTTTTCTCCTTCTCGCTCGCGCGTTACACGGGCCACACGGTAATTGGCGCAGCGAGGGGGTTGCACCGGGGTGCGCGTCCATTTGGAACGCAGAGAACTCCACGGAAATTTTAATCAATTCCGAGAGTTATTCTGTCGTTTGTTCGATCATTTGGACACGAACGGACTTTTGCGAAGATGAAAGTAATTTCCGAGCGAAATCCTTGTTGGTTACCGGCTTACCGGCTACTTCAACAGATATAGAATTGTATTTAAATACTCCAGAGCGACGAGTGTTCAGTCAAGAGTCGAACCATTAGCGATTACGAAAAATAGGATCGGTTTATCGAAAGGATCCGTAGTCGATTAATCGAATAGTTCTCGATTTCGCTATTAATGGCATAATTATTTATGAAAATATTCCGAAAATATCTCCGTGGAAAGTGACCGAACGCGTCCCATTCGAGAAACCAAGAATTCGTATACGAGTACTCGTACGGTCGCTGGACGTAGATCGTTACCGACAGAAAAATCCCTGAACGTGGTTTAGAAGTCCAGCTCTGGAAGAAATGCCACGGCCTGGGCAATTAATCATATTTCGAAAATCATTCCAGCCGCTGAGATCTGGCCGAGCAGATAGAGCCGGAGAGCTCCTCGAAACTCCAGAGTCATAGGGAGCCACTATACTATACGCGCAGGGTGTTTGACCGAGCAAAGCTCTTTCTCTCCACGGAATCTCTCTCCTTCGTCTGTTTTTTTACGCTCTCTCCAGTCTTTTTTCTTTAATACATTCCGAGTCTCGTTCGAGACCGGGGGAGAAAAAAAAAGGAAAATGAAGAGTTCACCCTTCGAGCCGGTTGAATTTCAGTCGATCGCGTTTCCGAATTTTCAGAGGATCCCTTGGGCCCGACGTCTCCGTTCCATTTATCCTTCGTTGCGTTTTCTATTGTCTTCTCGTTCATTCGGAAGCTTCTTGGACCTGGTGAAATTGAAACGCGTCCGACGGATCACTCGAATCGATATAAATAGTTTTTTTCTTTCTTTAGATGCCAAAAAACTGTGTCGACTAACCAGCTTTCCGAGTACAGTGTATTTTATTTTTTACCTCCCGTTTAATTTTTGACCAGGGTTTAATAATGTTGTTTTACGCGTATCGTATACTATTTAATGACCTGTCTGTTGGCATGTCGCTTACACATTCGCTGTCGAGTTGGTCACCGGTGACTGTCACTCGACTTTCCATTCACGCTACCTCGCGTCGGTCACTGGTGACCGATATTTCGATTTAGAACACTTTCTTAAAATGCTTATCAAAAGTGAACTGTAAGATCCGATTGCGAATATTGTAAAATAATAAATATTTTTTACAGTATACTTTTATTAAATGTCCAAGATAAATCTTAGAATGTCTCTGTAATGTTCGGGGTGAAAATAAATTTTTTGCTCGAAAAGATACGACATTCGATCCTATGTTTGGAATGAATTTCAAGGAAGATTATTATCACTCGCAGCGTGAGTCGTGGATCGGTTGTCACGATACTTGAACCAGTTCCGATAGAATAAAAGAATAATGTTTCTAACAAATATTTATTGGTACCGCATAATACAATTTTCTTTTCATATTCTTGAACTATATAAAAAGAGCAATTCAATCCTATAAATGATCCAAAAAATAAACCGACATATACTTACAAAATATTTATATATTCGTTTATTCGAGTAATCTCTGGCAGAACGTTGCGGTTGTGGAATCAAGTCCATACTTTGCATTATCACTCGTTGCGTTGTTTCGTTAAAGTATTATTTATCGTCAACACGTGCTTGTAACACAAGCCAGACCGATATTTCTTCCTTTCGCTATGAATAAACAATTGAACGCGTGTTCGTTCATTGCGTACCGAAGTTACGTGCTCCGAACGGTAACTTTAGAAGTTCTCTTCGAAAAGAAGAGAATTGTAGGTGAAATAGGGAAGATGGTCGAAAAGTGGAAACGCAAAGCGTTAATTGATCACGCGTTCGATTTGTTCGCGGGTGATCATCGTCATCGGATCGGTAAAGAGACGGGGGAAGGGGACAGAGTTGCCGTGGTAATGCAGGTATTCGGTTTGGCAGGGGGGAAAAAGAAGAAACGAACGAAGAAAAGAGTAAAAGAAGGGAACAGTGGGGGAGAGACTGGAGCAAAAGGCCGAACGGACGAAGGAGAGGGAGAGGAGACCAGCACTGACTGCGCTTATAATATAATATTCATATTTCGAACGAAAGATCTTATCTCTTAAATGAATCGAACGCGCTCCGATTCGAGATATCTCGAACTGGAGAGCTCCTCGACGCATTGTAATGGCCACGAGGCCGAACGGTTCCTCTGTATGCGTTGAAACTAATACATCACGGGCCAGAAACTCTTTCTCCCCTCTCAACCCCTCCTATTCGCTCCCCTTTTTTCCCTCGTGCGTAATCGTTGCTCTTATTTCTCCTTCCACCTTCCGTCTCTTCCAGCTTCTCCGACCAATACGCAGAAATTATTATTTTCCTCCTGCGATCGAAATCTCGACGCTATCGAATCTCGATCGCCTTTTGCGCGACTTTTGTTCCGTTATTCGAAAAAATGAATAAAAAGCGATCGTTCCTCGGATATTCGTGTGTCCGCGAATTAATCGATACACGAGCCGAAGGAAAATCGAGTAAAATTTTATCAGCGAACTCTACAGCGAGTTCTCTTCTCGGCTTTCGATCGATCGTGTTACGTAATGGAGGATTAATACATTGCCAAGCTATCGGATCTATCTTTTTGCACCGCGCTACCATCGCGCGTTTACAAATGCACAGACGTGTTTGTACCAACTTTATACTACCTACAACGAAAGATCGAATCAACAGCTACTATGTTACAGTTTCTTTTCCGTGGGTATACATATTTAACATCGCTGTACCGCTGGTGTGCGGTCTCTCCCTGTATTCAAAAGGAACGATTAATTATAAGATACTTTGTCGGGTATAAATAATGTTCGGTAACATCGATCAAATTAGATACAAAATATATAGTATTTAACAATTTCGCGTAACCGAACCAATGAAACGTTACTCGACATTTTTGTAATCGTCAGGAGTTAAGTATAATAAATCAAGTTCGAGAACGTAACGCGACAGTGTTCGAATAAAAATAGCGCGACGCAATTTGATTAAAAAAAATTCTGTTCAAAGTACAGAGTATTTATTTCGGCGGTTAGAAACGAACGTGATTCGGAAATATTCTCTTGTAAACATTGTTCAACGATAAGTAAGATTTTCGGCACGTAAATGAAAATGAAGACGTTTCGTTCTGGATCGTCTAGTTGGATCCATCGATAAGGTAGGTCGATCCTGTCCGTAAAGTGCGAGGCGATCGGTCGCGAAACAAAGTCATTCGATGCGCCACGGTGTGCCCGTAACAAGGATGAGTCGTGAGTTTTTAGCAAGCGACGCCTTAAAAATTTCTCTCGGTCAGTGGACGTGTATTTTTACGCACCGAGAGATCGAGACACCTGCCCGGAGGATGGATCCGTCACCGAATCGCTCGAAATGTTCGAAGAATCCTTCGGTCGGAGGGCACTAACGAATTCCCTGGCGCAGAGAGGAGAAGACGAAACCGCGGTCATCGGGGATCGTTCAATAAAGCAGAGCAAAAGGGACGTTTATGTATTGGAAGAGTCGCGAGAAGCCGCGCAAGAAACGCGCAGGTGAGACGGGGTGGGGGTGGGGGTGGGGGTGGGGGAGGGTGTAAAGTGACTAGAGAGAGGATCGTGGGACGTGGACGAGATAATAATAATAGATGATCGTGTATTACAAGCTATAAACGTCAGTCGGCTGCGTCCCGTCTTTTATTTTCCGCGAACGGTCGCGTGTGCGCACGTAAAAGCGCGCAAGAAGAGGGACCCCGCGCTCGCGGTTCGAGACTTTACTTCCAGAGTAATCACTTTACCGCAAGCTCTTAAACGACATTCTGATCGTGCGTGTGTATTCCTTCTTATTGTTGCAAGAACCGAGCCGGCTGTAATTTCACCGATGCTACCGAAGAGAATGAAGCGTACCGATGGTAGGCGTAACGCGGCGTTATTAGAATTTAGATTGAAAATTAAGGATTCCGTAGACTTTTACTCCTTATTCGAGCGCGATGCGCAACGCTGTGATCGTTTTCACCCGGCGGGAAATTACTTTTCCACGTTTCTATCGCTCGCGATACTTTGATTGCGTCTCGCGCGCCTCTTGCTCGTCATTGGCTACCGGTGCTTCGCTCCGTGCAGCGCGATTGTCTTACGACCGCTACGGTAGAGCCAATTAGAAGTTCGACGTTTCTCTTTCGTCGAATGGACAAATAACGTGGAAATTCATTAGCGTTGATAAAGATCGAACGAAATCGTAACGGTCCCCGCTTTCGAGCGAACATCTTTGTGCGGGGTTCGAGTAACGGAATCATCCCCACCCGCGGTTCAAGTTTATCTAGAGCGATCGCGTCGAATCTGGTGAAATATAGTATTCTCTCACCGATCCACCGACAATACTTCCGCGCAGATGCAACGAAAAAGGTTTTCGTTGGTAAGACGAGTATCGCGACGAAACAAACGAATATTAAAAGTCACTGGAACCTACTATCAATTTCGAAAGCACCGAGCACCCCTCCGCACGTTCGCTGCACGAGGCGAGAAAATTCCTCAGCGTCCGAAAATCCAGAAAACGCACCGGTGATCTCACTTTTCATTCGAAATATCGTTTTACCCGCGACCGGCTGGCGTCCTAATCCCGATTCCCGTCTATGTTACATTAACATACATATAAGGGACGCGCGCGGAGATTAAATCAACGTGCGTGTACTCGTATCGGCCGCGTGTGTGAACAACCGTGCGCGGCCCTGCGGGACGCGGCGGGGGAGGTAACGGGAGGGAGACGGGCCCAGAAAAAGGGTCCGTGGGTCCCAACCTATCTCTCTTTCTCTCCCTCGATGCTCCCGTCTCGCCCTTCTCGTTCGGGCAGTCGTTCATTTTTTACTTTCAAAAATCATGACGATGCTCATTTTTCTGACTCGTGAAGAATTCTTCAAACTGACGTGTAACCGAACGGGGCCCCGGGTTTTTCGGTGGGCGGTAGGGAGAGGCAGAGGGGGACCGGGGGATGCTCGAAGGCTCGAAATCCTCCACCTATGAGCGACGATTCCATCGGGAATGCTTTCTGTATCCTCGAGTATTCTTCGTTCCTCGAAAACGGTCGACTGTGTTTCCTTGGATTTTATTATTCTACAAAACAATCCGGATACGGTCTTCCGTTGAGATTCCGATGCGATCTCCATCCTGCAGCGTTCGAGATCGGTGTCGATGTAATCGCTCCGCTCTTGGAAACAATTTTACTTTAGTATTCGACGCGGCGTAAGTCTTTCCAAGAAAGATTTTTAAAAAGGGATCTCTCTCGGTCATTTATACACCTACGTATTAATTTCGTTCTCGAAGTAAACAATAATCGCGTAGAATTTTCTCGGTTCAATTGAGAGGAATTTCTCGGTTGGGCTCACCGATTACTTACACAGTAGAGGGTTAACTTCTCACGTTGACCACTGTTCGAGGATGAATTCTACCCCGATGAAGTGCTCGAGAATTATAAACACTCGAGTCTTCTCGAAAGATTCTCCGTCTTCTATATTTCTCTCGCGGAGTCTCTATTCCTCGTTTGTTCGCGTCTTGTGTCAACAATCATTCTCTCGGAATTCGAACTCACGACTCTTCGATCCGGTTACAGTTGCACCTCGGATGATCGTTCATCGAACATCGATCGGCTCCAAAAGTTCGCCCCCAATTTCGATAATTTCTGGGCGAAATGATTCACCGGGGAAAGGAATTATCAACGCACGGTCCCCAATTGGTGAAAAAAAGGTCCCCTCCATTTTTTCGTTACTCGGAGAATAAACCGAGCTGCTCGATTCTCTTTTTGTTGCCCGCGTTGCCCGCCTCGAGGAGTCCTCTTTCATTGCCCGGTCCTCGGGGCATTATCGTGATTATGATTATTTAAATTTGTTCCTTTTGCCGTGGAGTCGAGAGCGGCGTTTGAGCGGCAGGGCCCATTGTTCGATTATTTGAATATCGAACGTACGCGGACGGACGGGAATCGATTCGTGGGGCCTAATGGGGATTACACGGCCAATCAGCCTTTGCTCAGGCCCAGCTCTTTCTCCCTCTTCGTCTTCCCGCTTCTTTTTCCTCCCTCTGCACTCCACTCCCGCCTCTCTGCCTCTCTTTCTAAAACATCGCTCGGCGTTTACCGAGATTAACTCACTCGCGTCTCTAACGACTCGTCGATAAAAACTGTTCGTTCGGAGCCACGGAGATGTAACAGAAATTTGGGAATAACGAGTGTTTCACGAAGAATTCGCGTAACATTCTTACGGTTACTGTCCGTTTAGCGTTACAACAACGACTACCGCGATACGACAAAAACACCAAGATCTAAACTTACCATTCAACGAGATCTAAACCTAGCATTTCGTCAAGACCCGATAAGCATCGCGACTAATATTGTTTATTTATTATAGACAACAGTGGCAATGATAATGACACGACAACACCGATATTGAATAATTATTATCGACAATGAAACAAGTTTCTTACGTAACAACGTAAGAAAGTGTACTTATAACACGGTAGACGTACGAGTAAATGGCGCGGTATATACAGCCATAACATTGCTATTAAACTTCACCCTAATTTATGATAATTCATGCATAGAGAGAAAACGAATTAAATTACCTCTTTGACACAAAATTCACGCAATACTTTCCTGTACAGTGTCCTGGTGCCTTTGTTCTGTCATTGTTAAATCTTCTTTTGATATCGTATTATGATATTTTGTTACAACAATTTTGTTACTCGATCAGCGACAAGTTTTGTATTTCTTCGCTTTATCTTGAAAAGCATTTATCTTCTCTTGACTCTAATTTCGTACAAACAGTATGGAACATATATTCTCGTTAATCGAAATAAATTTATTACGCTATTTCGATATCGAAAGAAAATACAGTACGAATAAATTTCAATTTTGAATTCGTTTATGATTTTCATTCTTCGTTCCACACCTATTTGCATAACACGTCCTGTTGCAATTTTAGTTGCGAACGAGTATTGTGCGAAAGTTTGTAAATATCCCCATCATTTTTCGTTACCGTATTGATATTATCGTGTACCACTCTTTCGTTTTTCGTGTTTCCTCGCATTATAAATGCACCAAAGGATCTTGGAGTAAATAAAACGATAAATCTGTATTTACAGTAATTCCCCTGAACGGGGTCACAAATATGAATCGAGTCGTAAATATAAAATACAAAATATAAAATATAATATACTCGCAACTGCTATTAACCTCATTTAGGATACTTATACGATCGTATACGTTTCTTAAAATATCGTAATATTATGAAATAACCGGTAAAATTGGAAATGAATTCGTAATTGTATTTCTTAACGATATGACACAATATCGTTCAAAGATTTACAAATATTGCTATATGATGCAACGAACTTTAAACATTGCACAATATTATCGTTGTGTCGTGAAATAATTTAAAAAATGGAATTTTAAAACAAAGGTTTAAACTGTAACTGTTGAAGCTCGAAAGTAATGGAGTGGATTCGAAATGCTCCGAGAACGTTGAAGGTTTACGAGGAAGAGTGACTGCTCCAAAATGCAAGAAGCACGTATCTGCGCGTATTTAGTAAATACAAAAGGACCTATTCTTTATCGAACGACGAACCGGGCACCGATTTATCGGCCGGATTACCGCGAATCAACTCCGATTTCATCTCATCCGTCAAACATGATGACACGCGGGAAAGTGAAACCTGCGAGACTGTGTGCGTATTACTTTTCAGTCGGTCGACGTCATTGGACTCGTTTCCTTCGAAGCCGTGATAATTCTGAAACACAATCGAATAGTTTGCGGTAAACAAACTACGAGAGCTCCGATAAACGTACACCATAGAAACGGGAACAATGACTTTTAATTACACCGAAAGATTTTCTTCGTTGAAAATGAACCAAAAGATTCGTACTATTTTTAATTATACCTTATTGAAATAAATATTGAATGTTCGACTCGTGGTAAGAAAGACCGATTCGTGAAACAAAGACGCTACCTGGCCCGGCTGTATAAAATACAGCGTACCTCGTAAACTGTGCCAAGAGGATCGTTTCGTCTTAAAAAATGAATCCATTCGCTGTGAGCGAGCATCAATTAGCGTCAGGTTTTCTCGTACTTGTGATTCCGCGTTTCGTAAGAAATAGTTACCGAAATATAATACGTTCGATCGTTGCGATACGTCTCGGTCCGCTTTCCACTTGCCCGGATTCCAACGGGGAAGAGGAATTGTTTTTAGTAACGCGATTAATACGGATCCATGGGTCGTCCTTGGGTTTTGAGAGCGGCGCGGGATTCATTCATTCGCGGGCATGAGAAATCACCCTCTCCATTCTGCCCTGTTCGAAAAGAGGCTCTCTCGATGAAGCCACCTGACTATGATGGATCGCTTATGTGTCTCTTCGCTGCTTGTTCGCCTAGACGCGATACTAACCGGTCCGAAGTTTTGCCGTAAAAACCGACGCAAATGTTTCGCGGGGAAGGAAGAACCAACGGGAATAAAAAGAACGAATTCGGTACGATGTGTTCCCGTAGAAAAAATCTGACGAAAGCTTCTGATCTATGGGACCATCCTTCAACGTACACGTGTTACGTCTCGCTGTGTGACGTCTAAATGAAGCGAAATATTAAAATCGAACGAACGTTCGGGTCTGCGATTTCTTTTCGAATTTTTTTCCCTCCTATCGTCTACGAGTAGAAATTACACATGCCACAAGGTGATCGCTTTCGGAGGAATCGACCGTATCGATTTAATTTTACTTCTTTTCTCCTGACAATTTACGCGCGTCTAGTTCAATCGACAAGAGAAACGGGACGATTACTGTTACGTGGAATTCAAATTGATCAACGCGTCACGAATACGTTTTCAGAAACGATTAATGCTTAGTATATTGGTTGTCGTTAACGAGGATATCTAGCAGCGATGTACTCGAGTGAAAATTTTAAGTTGCTACGTAAAAGAGCCATATTTTAACGCAGAGAACAAAGACGTTAGAAAAGAAAGACGAATAAGATGAAATCATTAGGTAAAGAAGATTAGAAATTACGTTTCGGAAGAAGGACGCTACTCGGCGAAGAAGGACGCTATTTATCAGGGAATTTGGAATTTTGCGACGCGTTACGAAAATCTGTTCCAGTTGCGCTCAACTCGACCCGCGTGGAATTAGAAACGGCGTCTCAAAGAATCATCTACCGGTTAAACGAACGAACGAAAGGAGAATTTCGAGAACGTAGCGCTACGTACACCGGCAAGATAAATCGTTGGTCCGAAAGGAGCTGTCAAAGGAGTCGCGGTTCGCTTCGACGAATAAATTTCCAAGGGCCGTTGAATACTTCGTTACCGCGTTTAAACAATGTCCAGCCAGATAATAAATAACCGGGAACAATGCTGCTCGAGAAGTAGCTCGCAATTACGAGTCAATCAATGCATATTCATATTCGAACGAGCGTTCCTGGAATACAAAAACTCTTCTCTTTCGCCGTCGTCTCCTTCTTCTTCTTCTTCTTCTTCTTCTTCTTCTTCTTCTCCTTCTTCTTCTTCTTCTTCGTTCTCTCCTCCCTTTCTGTGCCACGGTGTCGAGTCTGCCCACGCAGAAGACGAAGAAGAAGAAGAAGAAGAAGAAGGGAGAAGAACGTGGAAGCGATGCAGGGTTGGGGTGGATCGAGCACGGGAGGGTGAAGGGATCGGGAATCGACGAGCGATTCGAGAAACGCAGCGGAAAGATTCCATAACGTCGTACAAAGAGAGCAAACCATCGGGAGAAATTAATAAGCAGCCGCGGCTGCTAGCGCTCCGAAGACGAAGAGGCCGCAGAGAGAACGAGGAGAACCTCTGTGTGGGAAGAGAGAAAAACGGACGAATGGTTCGGTGTACTTGGACGGACTTTCAACGATCTTCTCTTCGTTTCGCCTTCTCTCTTTCTCGAAGAAAATATCGTCGACAATTC
This sequence comes from Ptiloglossa arizonensis, assembly GCF_051014685.1. Lineage (NCBI taxonomy): Eukaryota > Metazoa > Arthropoda > Insecta > Hymenoptera > Colletidae > Ptiloglossa > Ptiloglossa arizonensis. The sequence goes on from NC_135061.1 coordinate 7,398,942, forward strand.
GTTCCTTTCTTCGACGAGTAACCTACCTCGTATTGGAACAGAGCTTTTCCGAATTGTGCTCTCGTGCTCGTCGTTTCTTCCTTTCCGCGGCGAGAACTACACTTTTCCAAACAGTCGACGAGTCGACGTTTATTTCTTCTTTCTCGGCGCGACGTATCTGTCGTCCGAAAACGGATTTCCGCAATTTATTTTTCTCTTTGGTGAGAAACTGTTCAAGTTGCATTTGAAAATGCTGTGTCGATCATCGTCGACGACTCGTTCCACCCTCCGAGAAGTAACAGTTTTCACAAGCGTAAAATCGCTATCCATCGAGTCGATCGGTCGTTCCTTCGGAACGTTTTATCTAGTCGAGAAAATATCGATATTTTCGAAGGAAGGAGGGAACGCCCTCGGGGAATACCACGCGGAGCTTGGAACGACAACGATAAAAAAGTCGAGTAACCGCGCATTCGAAATTTAAACGGTTCCGATGGACCACGAAGAACAGAGAGGGGTGGGGAGAGACGAGATCGAAGTCCAAAGGGGTGCCAAGATGGAAGCGAGAGATCCATCGGCTGCTCGAGGTCTCCGAGGTCCGAGGCATCCTTTAAAATTGGAATAATAATGTTCTTTCATCTCTCTGGACTCGAAACGATGACTCGACGCCTTTCAATATTGTGGGAACAAAAATCGGTTAGGAAGACGTCGGCCGGTTTTCTACTCTTTCTTTTTCTTCGAGTTCGTCCTCTTCGTCTGCTCGTCGAGCAGGAGACAGATAGAGTACGCGATCGAGAAGAAGAAGAAGAAGAAGAAGCGATAATGTAGCTTCTCGCGATTGAAAATTCACCGGACGAGCCGAATTTATTCTTTATTTCGAATCCCCGATATCGTCGAATATAGATATTCCCGGAAATCTCTCGGCGATCCGATTCTTAGTGTTTCCGTATCGAATTAAAAAATAATTATCGATCTTCGATTCTTGGGGGACCATGATTCGACGATGTATACAGCTCGCGGAGACAAATTGCAAGGGTCAAGGTTAAACGGTGCGAAGCACCAACGATGGCGCGTTTCCATCAAACATTTTCGCGAGCATGATGATTCGCGAATGTTTGCGCCTTGCCCCGACAAAAGACATTAACGACGCTATTGAGAGGGAGATGAAATTAAAAAGAAACGTAAACGACCGGTTCGACAAAGGGAAGAGACGATTTGTAATTAATGCGTGTGTGTTAGGAGCGGAGGAAACAGGGGATGAGAGGTGAAGAAGGAGAGTGGAAAAAAATGACGTAAGTCATCCTACGAAGCATTAGATTGAGCTTGATTACGAGTAATTATTCTTACTGCACGGTTTCGTACGTCCTTATAACGTCTGGTAACGAGGTCGGCGATCTTTGATCATTGCCTCGATCGAGATACACATCGCTGGCACGCACAACGCGTCGAACACAGAGATTGATCAAACTTGCCCTTCGATGTTGCGCACCTTTAGGAAAACCAAACGATCGAGTAGAAATCGAACGATCGAGCTCACCGCTCCGTTTCCGTTTAGCGATCGATTCGACGAGAAGAGAAAACGGTAGAACGGACGCGGCAACGGAGGAATTCGACGAGAACTATGCGGCAATAGAGAATTACGGAGCATCGTTACGAGGGAACGCATCGTTCCTACGAATTCATCGAATCGATCTCGTACTAGATTTCCTCGGTGGAGGACCTCTCGTCCCGCCATCTTGCGAACCATGCGTTACGATGCGTTACCATCGAATCGGCTCGTAGAATAATACAATTCTGATCGCTGATGAAACTCGTTTAAAGGAAAAAAGAGTTCGGTCGTGTGGAACGTTGATCGCGTTCCCGAATGAAGATCGCGCGAGCCGTGTTCTCGGATCACGAGCGCGATAATGCGATTGCGGGAGAATATCGAACGTTGTCGGATACGTCCGTTCTAGCTTGGAATTTCTCGATCTTCCTTCGACTCGGAGAACGCGGGGTTAGGGTTGAAAAAATAGTTTCGCGCGGTCGATTTGCTATCCAAGAGCTCGTAAACTCTGTCTTGGAAAGTTTGGTCGAGACCGGACGATATAGCAGAATTTATTTACGATGCCAGAGATACGGTAGCAGGGAGTTACAGTGGAAAAAAGATATAGCAATCGAGAGATACGGCAGAATTTAATCACGACGATAGAAATACGATAGTAGGAAGTTATAGTGGAAAGAAGATATAGCAAACGATAGATACAGCTGAATATAATCGCGACGATAGACTCGTAGCAGTAGGGAGTTACAATGGAAGGAAGCTATAGTAACGATAAATTATAGAAACAGAGTTATATATCATATTTCAATCGCGACGATAAAGCTACGGTAGTAACGTGTCACAGGAGAAGAAATATCTAACGATCAAAAGTTACAGCAATAGCTCGATATAGCAAAGTTTGATTACGATAATAGAGATTAGCAGTATCGAGTAGTTCGAGTAGGAGTACGATACATCAACGCGCAGCAATCGCAATAGGGAAGCACGGTCGAGTGAAAGTACGAAGAAATAAAGATACGTAGCAATCGGGACCATAATGGAGAATTATACCAACACGGGAAATTAGCGACAGAGGAATCGATAAACGCGCGTAACGCTAAAAGTGTGCACATGTGGTGTAATACGAGAATAAAGATAGCGATATAGCATCGGAGGGATACAGTATCCTGCTATAGTAACGATCTTGATAATATTACGATCGATAAACGATCGATAAGAAAACGTATATTCGAGTAAGATACGAACAACGGGGTAAAATTGTTACAAACGCACGTTTTTCGTTACTCGTTATAGCAACGATATACATTTTCCTCTACAGTGAAGATAAAATTTGCGCAGAAGAAAATATTTGAGCAAAAATTTACAAGAACAAACCGAATACAAGAATCTGAAATTCTGCCCGTAAGGAGCTACGGCAGTCGGGAGTTATTGGAACGGAACGATCCCGTGGCAGGGAGATGCATCGATAAAGAGTTACAGCAGTTTGCGGACGTAGGAGCAGAGCTCTCGATCGTACGAAGAGTTGGAGCATCGAAGAAACGTAGCTCCGACAAGTTACGGTAAGAGTGTCACAGAAGGAAGAAGATACAGTGACGCAGGAACGATCCGGATAATCGAACGAAGAAAGAAACGCGTCGCGATCGAAGCAACGATGTATCGTTAATTAGCGTTTAGGGGTCCCCTAAAAGCGTACTCGAAATCGAAGAGTTCTACACTCTCGATCCCGGAGCTTCGATACTCCTCCTTCGGTTCGCACGCATGTCCCGGGGGGACACTCGATGAATAACGAACGTCTTTTCCACGCCTCCGAAATGTTGGTGATTAGCCGTGAAATATCGGTTTTCGTATACGAAGAAATTACACGCGGCGAGGCGAGACGAGGCGAGACGAGGCGAGACGAGGCGAGGCTCGCGACGAAAAATGGAGCAGCGAGGCGTCGATGCCCCGGAATATAAAAGCTCGCGCGGCGTGGAGCGGCGTGGCGCGGCGTGGCGCGGCGTGGCGCGGCGCGGCATCATAAATAATGGCGGGCGCTAATCCACGCTCATTAATTCGTCTGGATTCGTTTTTCGCGGGCCGTGAGGTTTGCGCGCGCACCCGCTGAAAAATTCCCGCGATCGGGGAACTCCGCGGCCGGGGCGATGGGAGTGGCCGAAAAACGCCGCGGCGAGAAACCGATTTCAGAGCCGAGCCACGAACAATTAAACGTCGCCAGGGAGCAAGAGGAGGCAGCGAGACGGGAATGGACGAAGAAGAAGCAGAAGAGGGAATAACGCGGCCGGGAAGAACCAGAAGAAACGAAACGAACGAAAGGGGTACGGGAGTGTAGTAGGAGTGCGGCCGGAGTCGAAAGTCCGGGAGGGAGAGAAAAAAAGGATGAAAATCGCGGTTGTAAAATCCACGCGGGTTGCACCAAACGCAATTAACCGCTAAACCCGAATCCCCATAGGGGCCCGGGATACGGTGCGTAGAGGTGGAGAGAGCTGGACGAAGGGAACAACAGTGGACGTGGACGAGCACCACGCTCCAAGAAGAAGAAAGACGAAAGAGAGCATCGACGATGCACCGGAGTGGGGCAAACTGAACGAGAGAGAAAAAGAGAGAGAGAGAGAGAGAGAGAGAGAGAGAGAGAGAGAGAGAGAGAGAGATCTTGGCCCTCTCGACGACTACTTTCGGTCCGGCCAGCCCTGCCAGCCCTTAGGGCTCCAGACGGAACGCTTTTAAAATTTATTGACAATCATAAATTTCGAAAATAAAACCTTATATTCCCGGGGCGCGCGTGCTCCCCGGCACCCGTACACGCGCACCGGTTTGCACGTACGCGAAACGATTCGCTCGTGTGGATCCGCATCCGTGCACGTGTGCCGGGTTTGCGACTCTCGCAGAGGCTGCATACACACGGGGCCCCGGAGACGCGTACGGGCCCCGAACTTCGTTTCTCCTCTTTCTTCGTCGCTGCTTTGGCCCGTACACCACCGAGTAGCAGTCTGGGATCGTTTTCTCTTCAGTTGCTCCTTTTCTCGGGGTGCTCGAAACAAAAGAATTCGTTACGAATTTGCCTCCCACCAGGCCCCACCGGCTGCCCCCGTCTCTCTTTTCTCCTGGAAGTGCTTTCGCTCGTATCGCCTCGCTCCCCGACGGGGACCGGAGAGTTGCCAATTTTTCGTCCCAGGACGAGCCCGAGTTCCCTTTCGTTACTTTTTTCTCGCCGCTCGCTCGTTTTCTGTTTCGCAGGTGTTCTTATCGGTATTGTTCTAACCCATGGAGAAACGTTCGATCCGTTTCGAAGGTGTTCCCTCGAATGGAAAAGAAGACTTTCGAGCTTCGAGAGGATGAGTCGGAGATCCGATGTTAATAAGCGGCTCCCTTCTTCTGACAGCTATTGTAACGACTTCTTATTCCGTCCTTTGGCCATCCAGCCCGGTTATCTTCGTTCCTGCGGTGTGCGTTGAACGAGAACGATGACCCCACTTTGAAATTTTTACGATTTCTCGCCGCGGAGGATCCATCTTATCGATCGGATCTCCGGAGAGAAATAGACTCTGACACGTTCCGGGACCGTTTCGAACCTCTGTATCCGGAAAGTCTTTCGAGGCGTTCGTTCGGTCTCGAATCGGCTCGCGAGATCAACGAACAAGGTTCGGTATCGGGGAGCGTTTCGAGATTCTGCGCAAAACTCTCGTGTTTTTCCACTCCGTACACTTGTCTCGACGTCGTGGACCTTTCGTTCGCCGTTTCTCTAGTTGTCACTCTACGAACCCAACCTACACCTAAGACTCCATGGACAATGAAACTCGACGTCCGCGTAGGTGGACAATTTCTTCAGGTGTCCAGGTGTCCAGCGATCTTCCACGTTTCGCCATTCATCTTTGACATCGATCTCCGTGTTATTCGTTTTGTTCCTGGAGTAGGACGTCCACCGAAGTTTCTTCGAACTGTGATAAACATTTCTAGAATTCTTGGCCCGCCATAGAGTAATCGTTTATAAATAGATTTACCTCGAAAAGAAAGAAAATTCAAATCTCCGAGGAAGCATTGTTCTTCGGATGATCTACTATCGTTCGTATCGATGAAATATAATATTAACTTTGGTTTATACGAACGCTACAAACGATCGGTATTATATTCTTGTAAGGTGAGATTATCATTCGGTAGGTCAGTGATCTTCCATACTTTCTTATCGAACGCTATCTTATCCTTTGATTTTTCCTCGTACGGAACATACTTCGAAAGGGAACATTTTTTTTACAAGTTCAACGATCCTCTTCGTTTCTCTGATCAATGTTTGGCCTTCATTTCTCTTTTATCTTTGAACTATTCCTGAAACAGCATTCTACCGTCGATGAAAAATAAATCTATGTAAATTTCTACGGATGTCGAAATATCGTACACTCCGTATTGCAATGGTGTATCGTTCATCCGCGAGATCTATCCGGTTCTTCGATTCATCTCGCAAAGAAATGTACTCCAAAATTTGTTTCGAACCGCGATCGATAAAAATAAAGTTGCCGCAAGTGGAAATATTCTTCAGGAATCCGTTCAAATTTCCTCGTTAATTTCTTTTTACTCCGACAATGTTCTTCGAAGATATTTCCTAGGTACTCCTAAATTATACAATTGAATACCAGCTACAGAGTGGTAATTCGCTTCAATCGCGTGACAATCGTCCAAATACTTGTCTCTGTTAATTTCTATTTTATCCTCCCGTTGTTCCTCAAAGAGATACGCTCCAAATTCTGCTGAACTATACGGTGGAATATTCGTATAAAGTTGCCTAAACGTTACAGCGAACGTTATACTTCGGTAAGAGTACATTATCTTTCAGAAGATCGATAATTATCACGTATCGATCTCTGTTTCGATTACTCTTCGAAACAAGTACACAGAACGAACTGTATATTAAAATAGAATACCATAAACGCCATAGCGACCGATATGCTCGTAAAAGAGTAGATTATCTTTCGGAAGATCGATAATCGGCATCGATCGATCTCGATTTCGACTAAATCTCGGAACACGAACCGTAAAGTTCGCTCCGTTCCATCGAATATCGATCTAGAACTGTCCGGAGTCGAGTCGCGAAGGATATATTCTCCAGAAGCTTCAGCGATCCCCGTGTCTCCGATCGCCTCGTATTTGAATAGATCCAACGAAGCTGTCGATCGATTCCTGAAGAAGCCGTCTTTCTAACGAACGCCGTTTCGAAGCCCCTTTCTTTGGCGCCGGCTATCTGCGCGTGCATCTTGCACGCGTGTAAAAAATTTTATTGGCAGTTTCAAGGCGCACGACGTCCAGCCGGCGGAGCGGGCAAGAAACAAGGACGAGCGACTCCTAAATCGTCGCGCGTTCGAAGCCTGAAAGGGCCCTGGATGATCCACCCGCGCCTGTCAGCCGCGTCATTCACCGGGAGAATATCGCGTGTCGTGTTTCATTCGATCGTCTCGAATTGTTATTTGCGGTATCGTTACCCGATGGATTTTTAAACACGTCGAATTCCAGGCTTGGCTCGCTTATAAACACGCCAACGGAGTCGTTTCCTTTCCGATCCGTGAGAGAGAGAGAGAGAGAGAGAGAGAGAGAGAGAGAGAGAGAGAGAGAGAGAGAGAGAGAGAGAGAGAGAGAGAGAGAGAGAGAGAGAGAGAGAGAGAGAGAGAGACAGACAGACAGAGAGAGGGGACGAAAGACACTCCGGCAACAGGGAGGGGGAGACGACAAGAAGAGGAGACGAGCCGGGGATTGACGAGGTTTATTATGCCGGTAAGCAAATTACGATCGAAATGAGTCGAGCAGGCCAAGTGGAGTGACTAATTGATTAAGTCTGTACGCGATACGCGTACTTAGACGACTCGTTGGAAACTGGTTCTTGGTTCTCTAACCGAGACTATTTCGTAACGTTTCGGTCGAACGTTCCATCCGGGTCCGGTAATGGAATTTCTGTCACCTCGAGGACGGTCGACGTCTCGTCAACCGATTCGAACACGTGGGAGGATAACTCCTTTTCCGAGTTAAACGTTGCTCGAGCAGTTCGTTAGATCTGGATTCCTGTTAGAGACACTCGGTTTAATCGCTTCCTGAATCCGAGTTAACGATGGTCCCGTCGCTTCTAGGAAATGTGTCAAGGAACGCAACTGGGTCGATAAGTCTTCCCGTTAGAGAGTTTCGTTCGACTGTCTTTGTAAATCAGATCGGTTCGTATCGCTCCCCTCGTTGGAGATCTTTATTTCGTTTCTCCGTTCGCTTCATTTTTCTCTCGAGATTCTTTCAATTTTTAAGCAGATAAAGACTACGGGGAAACGTATTCGCGAGTTGAAAAACGACTTAACGAACTTGACGAAATCTGTCGAGCAACGAACATAAACATTGATCCGTAAATTTGTACGTCCAATCTCTTTGGAAGATTTCCTCGTCTCTTTGAAAGTTATTTGGAGCAGTGGAATCTACCTACCCGTTCGACTTACATATTTTTCGATCCACGTACAAATAATTATCAGAAACGGAAATAGAAGTTTACGCATAGACTTTGATTTACCAGGAGAACCAGATCACACGCGGATAAAAACAAAATACGCCCGATAAAACTTAGCCAACGAAGGTTGCTCTATCGAATCTTATCGATCGAATTACATATTTTAACGAAGAGTCCAATTATGCAGCAGACACAATTTTTCCACCTACCGATTAATAAGTCAAGGAATGAAACTCAGGGAATTACGCTCCCCGGACATTGAGTTATCGTGTTCCGGAGTCTCTGGAAATTATTCGTACCGAATCGAAAACGATTTCGCCGAGAAATCGTGTCGAGAAATTAATCCTAGTCTCTTGTACTTTAGATTCTAAATCCTCGAAGCTACTCGGTGTAAAATAGCGGCGTCGCGGTAATCCCGTTCAAAGCTATCCTAAACGTTGAAACATTTACAAAATTTTAAACAACGTTTCGCATTGAATTGCTCTATCGAAAATAGAGAAATAAACGCATCGACGAAATGACACCAACGCGAGTCAAGAAACGAGGATAATCCAGGGGTTATGTACTTTCGATACCGAGTTACAATCTCCCGGAGTTACTGGGAATGCTTCGCAACGACTTGAAAACTATTCAGCCAAGGAGTTGTGTCGAGAAATTAATCTAGCTCTTCCGTGCCTCGCAAACCAGAGTTCGGATCGCTGACTCGAAAATCTAGATTCCTGCCCAGTGGTTTACCACGCGAATCTTTTAAACGAAACAATTTTATTAATGGAACTTTTTACTCGTTGAACGTAAACTATCGTTCAAATGAAATATCTCTCGCACTGGTAAATGAACACGTATACGTGTATGTATAATATTTTTCAATTAAAATTTAGCGTATTTGTATACCGAACGCTGTTCCATCTCTCGGAGTAACCGTAAAAGAGTAGTATCGGGGTAATCCCCTCGAACGTCGAATCGAAACGTCGAGAAACCCCCAAGAAATCGCGAACGATACGCACGGTATCGTTCCATCGAGAACATCGACCAGCTTTCTAACCGACTCGCACCGACTGCAAGTTCTCCCCTCCGAAGAAGCCCGAAGGAAAATCCTTAACCTAATCGCTTCCAATTCCGCATCGCCTTCGTGACCATATTCGTGGCTCGCGTCGGGGAATTGCGTTAAATCTCGAAAGGCGATCGAAGAAACCGCGTCGATGGGAGGGAGGGTCACCAGGATGAAGGAGGGGGGTCACGGGAGTAAGAAGGTGGGAGTAGTGGGGGGAGGGGGAGGGGGAGGGGGGGGGGGCGAATTCATCATCAGTCCAAGTCAGGAATTATAACGGAGCGATTCATCACGAGAGGCCACCGATCCGTCATGCCGATCCACGTGTGCAAGCCGTTTTTGAATATCCCGCGGACGTATATCTGTATATCTCAGTTAACCCACGTAATATCCAAGAGGATGGTTTTTCAGCGGCGACCTTGACGGGCCGGCCGCGGGTTTAAAAGTCTCCGTCGAACAATGCGCGGAATTTTTGCGCGGCCCTCCGCGCAAAATGCAAATCCCCGCGGGTTCTGTTATTTATATCTGCCCCCCCTGAGTGATTAATCGACCGCCTCATTAATTATGACAGTCTATTATGTATGCATTGCTCCGCGATACGGCCGGCTCGACTTGTAAATTAAACGTAAGACGGTCCCGCGGACGAAACGATGGGAATCCGGAGAATCCCTCGGTATCTTCATCTTCGACAACTTTCTCGAGGAGCACCAATTAGATATCGAAATCTAGAGATCGCGCGATCGAGAGATAAGGTCTCCGATACGAGCGAGCACTTCCTGCGAATTACGTGGAAATTGGTAAACGGGTCGATCGGTTTTCAATCGTCGTAATTAAGACTAAAGTAAACACTGTGAACCTTGCTTCGAGGCCACTGGCATTTCATGCGACGATAAACCAGTGTTTGCAAACATGAAAACCGATGCAAGGGACGAATCGATTACGAATTGGGTGAGAAGCTTTCTAAAATTTAACGCGTTCGATGTTCCACGCGGTTAAAATCATATTTTCGAATGGAATTCGAATTACGTAGTACAGAGGTCTTGGATGCATTTGAGAAAATAAAGAAACTACGAATTCGATAAGAAAATTGTTCAAATTTAACATTTCGAAGGTTGAACGTGGCTAGTACCATGTTTCAGAATTAAATTTGAATCGGACCACTCGAGCGGGTTTTCATTATCGAATTCATTTTCCAAAAGATTGTACCGTTCCTAAAGTTCTTTGTCTCTTTACCTCTAATTTTTTTCGCTCAACGTTCCAAGAAACGGATTTCGTTTCACGCGTTTGTATTTATCTTTCGGTTCGATACTTTCTTTTTAAAAATCACAAACAATTTCTTAGCCTGGTCGCGAGGGGGCCAAAGTCGACTGCATCGATAAGGTTCCACGAGGTCAAAGACAAACAAACGATTCCAATAAACGAAGCGGCGGGACGCGCGCTTGCTCGCGTACGGAGACTCGGAGCTCGTCGACCGGTGACGTCACTTCCGTTTCCTGGTAGGCGAGCGGCTGCGACGGAGAACACTGTCGCTCATTTTAATCGAGAAAACGGAGCGCGATTCGACGAACCGCGGCGATAAATATCGGTACCCTTCGCGCTCGCGTCACGAGTCGGCCGATCGGTGCGCGCGGTTTTGTAATCACGCCGAAGCCGCGTCGAAATTAAAAGTGACTCGAATTTATGTTTACCACCGGACCGTGGGTTCGGCTAGTTTATAGGCGGTAATGGCGCTGCGGGCCACTAATTTGTCGCTGCTGATTCGCGCCGACCGGGAAAAATCGTGACACGCGGTTTTATCAGTCGTACGCGAGATAGTTACGAGTTAATCGGCCCTTGTTAATTGACCGGTCGATCGAAGAACAGGTTCGGTTTGGCTTATAGAGTCAGTTGGCTCGAACGAGTTGACAAAGTAACATTATTCGAAGTGATTTCACGAGACCACTTTGTGCAGTACTTGAGAGCAGTCGAGAATTAATTCGAGGTTAGGTTAATAACAGCGTGTATATTATTATTTATTTTATTCGTCGCTTCGATTTATATCGAGCGCAATCCTGGTGCAATGAAAACACGTTATTATTACTGTAATTTCGAAAATCGTTTTTTCGGTTCTTTCTGTAACGCGTGTTGTAACGTAGTCGTTAATAATTACGCACATTCGCAACAGCCAAGAGGAATTCAAATTCTTGCGAATTGGAAATTTTAACCGACATCCTGCCTCTTAGTTTCTATGCAGCGATACTATTTTACCGCAACCTTCTTTACCAAAGTATTTACAATCGACATCTCTGTACTTCCAAGTTGGTAATACTCTTACACCGATGCCTCGTATCTGTAAACAACTTATTCTTGTACCACACCTTCCTACCGCGTTTGTTGGGTAATGCGTTTAAATCGACGATGCGTTAATTTCGAAATACAACGACTCGGTTACTCTCTTCTAACGTTATTTATCGTACGTCGAACCAAAAGAACCGCATTGAATTATTTTTATAAAATATGTTACTTTACTTTATCAAGTGTCCAGTATAACGAGCGCTCGATATTTGTCGAGTGACTCGATCGACGACGTTAGCTAACGGGACACGGTTCGTTTTCGTAGATATCTCTTTTAAAGTGTTTCTTTTTCTTCTATTTTTCCCCCTTTGCGAGGCACCAATCGCTCGATACGCGGAATCGTTTGTGTATTTACACGTCGGCATAGAAACTGTTTATATACTCGGTTGGACACCGAGCGAGGAATTGGATAACGTTTTCGAATCAACCGAGGTCCATTCACAGAACGTACGTGCTTTTCTGTACGAGCCGTGAGACGTGGTTGCCAGAATGCCTTTTGAAAAGTTCTTACATAAATGCTCGCATGGCTGCACTCGCGATACGTGTAAACGGCTCTGTCGATGTCACGCTCGAGCGGTAACTTTTTTTACTTCCATTGTTGATCTGTGTAGCCTCGTTGCACGGTGTTGTTAAAATCCAACGTTGCACAAATTTCTGTCAAACGACGGGAAGAACGATACGTTAGAGGGAAAATTTGTTATTTACTTCTCGCGAAGAACATTGCACCCGCATCGTAGGTACAGAGAGGTACGTATCTCCGGATCGTGCACTCCGTTGTTACGGTGCACATTTACGATATCGCGTTACAGACGCTCCTTAAAATCGTAGGAGGATCGTTTAGCGGAATTTCGAGTTCGATGTCGATCCGAACCGATCGGTTCGTCCCTCGTTCGAAATTCCCCTTCGAATTCGTTCGCGGAACCGAAACGTCGGCTCCCGGTTTGTCCGGTCACGATACGCGAGCGATCGATCCGCGCGGTCGATCGTATTTAAATAAATCCATTAAACGCGCGCGTTGGCAACGTCAACGGCGATCACGGTGGTTTTTTTCGTTTCCAGGATCGGCCGGTGGCCGCCGGTATCACCGAGCAGCCCTCCTCCACCTTCTCTAATTGACCACGATCCGCGATCTTGCACCCCCCATGGGCCGTACGCGGCCGCGGCCGCGGCCGCGCGCGCGCGCGCGCCACCGAGGGCCCGTTCTCTTCGCGCGCGGGCCGGGGGAGGGGAGGGGGGAGGCGGAGGCCGGTCGGTTAGGCAGGGCGGGCGCGATTTTTGAAATTTCAAATCCGGATTTGCGTTGCAGATGCAGAGAAGCCCCCGGGGCAATGTCGCGGTCGCGGAGTATAATGTTTTCCTCTCAATTAAGCCTTAATTAAGTTAAAATTAACATCGTGGATTTCTCCCTACCCCGCGTCCCTTCCAGGGAGCACCCACCTCGAGTCCTCTCCAGCTTTGGGTGGCCTGAACCGCGTACAGCCACCGCCAAAACGTTCTCGGATCATCGATCGCGCACCGTATCCGATCGGGTACACCGGGATAACCCTCTGCCCCCCCCCCTACCCCCCCCCCCTTGGGTACATCGATCGTTACCTCGGACGTGTATCGATTCAACGATGAACAGAAAAATCGAGAGAAATAAACTCGAGAAAAGAAGAGAGCCGAAGAAACGTTCGAAGATGCGCGAGCTGTATCCCACGATCGAGTACCACCGAGTCGAAACGATTCCGAAACGATTCCGAAACGATTCCGAAACGCGAGGGCATCCGGTACGAGTCCAGCTCGATCGAGCGTAGGATTCACCTAACCCAGGGGGTCCGCGCATCATTTTCCATTCACGTTGTTCAAGCATCCCTGGCGTGTCTCCCATCGATGTTCGAGAAAACGCTTCATCATAAACGGCGCTCGATCCGCTTCTCGGATCGTCCATCTCGGTCACGGGACCGGCTACGGACCGGCCCGTAAGACTTTTGTCCGAGGATGTACGAGCTGGTGGCTAGCACCACCGCGAAGGTGTCCACCACCACCACTGCATACGTGTGGTATGGGTTCTACTGGGAATCGAAAGCCTTCAGATAAACCAGCCTTCATTAGGGCGAGGATGATCAGACAACGCGATGGCCAGCGTCGCTGCTGCCGTTGGTGCTGCTGGTGCTGTTGCTGATGCGCCCAGGGCTGCCGGTGGTGCACGGCCGCTCACCACGACACATAGACGAGGATTGACCGTGGACACGTTAGCACCGGAGACGATCCCAGTGTCCCCGTGTGTGTCCCGGCTCTGTGTCTGCCTCCTGTGTTCGTACTCACCGTGGGTCCCTTGTCGACCGAGGATTATGCTAAAAGGACACACGGGTAGAGACTTCCACGTCTCGAATTAGGAAGACTCTTCGCGAGTTTTATCACTACCGGAATTGTGCCCCGGGACCCTTCCTTCGCCACGTCAACCGGCCTCTGCTACCGCGTAATCGATGAATAAGAATCGAGCCACGGTTTCGCTCTTTTACCGAACTCGTTTCGCTCGTTTTGTTACAGCGGGGGAGCTTCGATTCCGGCGAAATCGAGAATTCGTTTCGAGCTTCGGAACCCGGTTACTCGACTGGTTTCCTCGAGTTTCCTCGAGTTTCGAGCCAAATTCGAGCTCGATCGAGCCTACCGAACGATCGAAACTGTCCAAAATTCAACAACATTGGGATTTGGTTCCTTCGATCGTCCGTATTCCGAATTCCGGATTTAGGCGATTCGAGAAGAATCGGGTCTTTAGAGACAACCGTGGGTACAAAGCGAAATTGGAAATCTTTGAAGAAATTTGACGAATCGGAAGTTGGAAATTTGCCTCGATTTACCGAAAGAACGTTTCGGTACTAAATCATAGTTTTCTACTTCCATAAGTAAAACCGAAAGTTCCAGTTGGGAATTGCTCACCGTGTGTTGCCTATGTTGAAAGATTGAAGGTAATTTGCGACTCTGGAGAAAATTGGACGTTGACAAACCGCTCTGATTTCAAACTATAGCTTCACGGGGAGAACTGAATTACATCCAAGTTGGTCAGTGACCTCCATTCGGTACTACGTTGAGGATCGAAGACTATAGTGAATATTATATACTACGATGAAGTATTCGGGTACCTTTTGTCCTCGAATGCTCAAAGGGTTTTACGAAACGAGGATCCAAAATCAGCGCAATATTTCGCGCTAAATAATAGACCCAGAATCGAGTAAAATTATTCTTTTCTATCATTTTTCTTCGTTCCGTAGGAAGATTCGACTTTGTCTACATTGTTTCAAATATTCCAGCGTTAAAATGTTCGATGTTTGTTCTTAAAAATGTAAAGAATATCGTTAATAAACAGTTTTCGAACGGCTAGAATCAATCGTGGAACATTTTAAATAGACAGTCCAATCAACAAAGTCCAAATTTTGTAAAGAAGTCTCTCTCTGGGGAGATCGCGACGATTAGAAAGTTGAGAGTGCAATTTCTCGTGCTAATTAAATTCCTCCGCGAGTTACTTCGAGCTAATGCAACGCATCGTTATCGAATCGTGACTATTCGGTCGCAGCGGTCAAAGATCGGATTACTGTGTTCTGCATAAAATTCTGATTGAATTAAATTCGATTATTTATCTTTTTCTCTGAACCGTCGGTGATATCGACAATTGCCCAAACGGTGGTGAATAGTTACGGTCGAGAACGGAACGAAACAATTACTCGATGGCGCGAATGTTTTCGGTTCCTCGATAAATCGGATCGTATTTGGTGGTTGGTTGCTCGTTTCGAGGCATCGGTGATACACGTTCGCGATCCGCCAAAAATTGGCTGCACTCTTCTTCCCAGAAGACGATGATGAGTAGCCAAAGTTGAGCGCGCGATTTCTCATGTTATTTCAATTCCGGCGTAAGTTTCTCCGCGGTAACGCAACGCTCCATCATCGAACCGCGACTATTCAATCAAAGTAGCCAAAGAAGAGGCCGGAACGAGCGCGGTCGGTCACGTGTGGTTGCACGCAACGCGACGAGCAATGGTGCGTGCCAACTCGAGGCACGGAGAAGCTTGGAAACAAACAGGGTTGGGAGGGCAATTTTCCGGAACGTCTCAGTTCCAGGCTACGATAGATTTCCAGAACGATTAGAGTCGACCTCCCCGTGTTCAATTTCCTCCTTTTATCGTCCCGTGCGTCTCGGTGACGCTCGCAACTCCCGCGTCGGACTCGTTCGATTTTTATTCGATCCGCGGCCGCGCGTAATTCTATTGTTTTCACGGACTATTAAGTGTCCGGTAATGGGCCACTTCCGGTTAAACGAGGATGCTCGTGAACCGCGGCAAGCTGGAACTCCTCGAATGCAGGAAAGGGCGCGGCCGAAGCCTAATTCTTCGAAAGATTAAGGAGAGGCCTGACTCGACTTCTTCGACCTCCATTTCTGCTCGCGCGACCTCCTACTCCACCTTTACCCTCCGCGCCCTAGAGGGGCCCAGTATTATAACGCTCGTTATCCACGAACCGGTGCCTATTCCGCTTCCTTTCTCACGTCGTTTGTCCTCCCTCGCGATTCGACCCCGGTGCAATATGATTTACGATCGATACCCGCGAGATCTCGCGTTCCTCACCGACGAACCTCTCCCTTCGAGGAGAAACAAGGGCTACGTTGGATCGGTGAGATCTCTTTCGGCGAAAGTGAACGACGAGATTCGTTACGGTTTCATTTCTTCGCACGGCGATCCCTTGATAAAACTACGGATATTCGCCTCGATGAAATTTCCCAACCTTTTATCGCACGGCTTTGAAAATTTTATATCTTATGCGTTCTATTGTACGATCGCGTACAGTCGATCGGTTCATCGACTGTGTAACTTTTGCCTCGAATTTCTATCGTATGTAACTCTAGCACGGTAAATCAATTTATACATCAAAAGACCGGTTACGTGTGAATAAAATGAAGCATCCTAGTATCGTAGGATAAACAGTTGCGTCTATCGCTCCGATTAGATACATACGTAAAGGAGGAAAATAACAATTGAGATCGATTCACAAACGTATCTCGTTCTCGAATCTCTTTCGCGCGCGTAAACGTTGTCTCGCTGAACGTTCAATGGAATATCCGTCTCTCCGAGTTCCGTATATATAATAGTAGGAATCTAAAATTTGTAGGAAGAACCTAGTGTCGAGTCTATCGCGAATACCGATGAGGCTCCGAATATATCCACATTGGTAATTCCTCGAGTCTTTCTAGTAATTTGAAGCTAGAATTCGTAAGACGATCGACGGGAAATGTTGTACAGGAATCGTTCAATTTTCTCTGGTGAAAAATGTCGACGCAGTTCTACGAAATACGTTAAATTAGGTGTTTTTCTCAAATTTTCCCCACTCCGCAGACGAAACGAGTATCGTCGGTCCAATTATGAACGAAGAGGTTCTTCGATTTTGCGTTTGGTCGCTGGAAGTTCGTAGAATGCAGCGACACACGTTAGCGCGTGTCGACGTCTGAGTCGTGAGTAGAATGTCCACGACTGATTAATTTCGAACGTTTAACCTACATGCGAGTAGTAAGCGAAGGTCCCTGTCAGACAGCGCGTATCATATCTATTCACATAAAGTTCGTTGGTGACACATAGAATCGCTTCGATCGAGACTCAAACAGAGTCTCAATTAGTGGCCAACGAATGAATTACGTTCGTTTCGACTAATGTTACCGCCTTGGGAAGTCTCAACGTCTTCCACGTGAGAGATACCTGGCTAGAAATTTGAGTAAGCGAGGACGAATAAAATTCTTCGGACCGTAAATTCGTGAAACGTCGGAACAACCGTTTCGATCTTTTCGCAGCGTTTGAAATTTTCAATGGAAACTTACAGTTTCGTCGGACAGATTCGAAAGATACTTTTTAATTTCGAATATTAAAGCTTCATCGGACCAAGCGTTACTATTTTCACTCGCCGTCTTCGATTCCAGTTTTTTTTTTTTCAAACTTTACTCGAACTTCGCGATTCGTCGTACCCATTGATCGAAATATTGGTTCAATCAGATCTCGTGACGAATAATACTTAGGAACTGCATCACTGACCTTCTTCGCTTCCCCTGTAGCAGACCTCAAGTTGAACATCAATCTTCGTTACGAGATCGCAGGTCTCTTTAATTAGACTCGAGGCAACAATTAACATTTCGTGGACAACGCTAAGAACTCCATCAGAAGATGGCATCAATCTTTCTGTCACTAATGTATATCTCCATTTCTCTAGAAACCGATCCAAGTTATAGGAGATCCTCGGGCAGGCATCGATCTTCGCCATAGAACTCGCGCTACTTCGATCGAATTCGTTCGTTTCTTCGTTACCGATCTCCATCTTTTCAAGAACTCGTTCGAATTTTCGGAGATCGCGACACGGACCTACCTCGGACGCAATTTTTAACGTAAAATTGCAACGTCACGAACAATTCGCTCTTTACCCTTTCTTCTCGTACGTACGCACCAAGTGTAGACATTATCTACCGTTCGATCTTAATTATATATTAAAATACACGTGGTACAAGTTGTTTTTTTAGAGTGTCATTTGGTTTTACAAGACTCGGATAATTTTAATGGATTAACGAGAAATGGATACTATTTAAACGTCGGATACCGATATATCGACCGAAGAGGTTTGTCGATCAACTTCCTCCGTCCTTCGGACTTGTATCGTTACACGGAACGTTAGGTTATATTTGGACAAAGTTTTCAATTATCGTCAATGTCCATTTTTCCAAGAAGTCGATCGACTCGATTTCAGATCTATCTAAATCTTTATCCAACCGGATCGAGTCGGTTTCAGATTTCTAAGACGTATCGCGTCCAATGCGACTCTACTTAACCGTAATCGATTCGAGTAAATTTTGAACGCAAACGCAAAACCGAATCCGATTCCTAGTTAAAGATTTCGTCGATCGAAACGCGTATCCGAAATGTTCGTAACCGGGTGCAGCTGCAGGGTAAAAGATTCGCCGCGTAGGAAGCCGTGGCGTCGAGGAGAAGTGCATCATCTTTGGTAGGAGAGCGTTGTCTCCGCGCATCGGAACGCGCGTATCGAGTGGTCTGCGTAAAAGTGCAGCTATAGTCTCACGGCGGAGAGCAGAGCGTCGAGGATAGAAGGAGCCGGCTACGGGAACGGGCCGAAAGAGTGGAGGAGAGAGCTAGAGAGGGAGAGAGCGTCCTCGGGAGACCCTCGAGGTTGGTCGGAGGTGGCTCCGCCTCGTGTCCGCCTCCGGAACCCGATTGGATGGCAAATTCTCCCGCCTCGAGGCTCATTTGTTTATTAATGTTGTAATCACCCGCGTGATCCTCTTTTGTCCCGTTCCCTCCGTCTCTTCCACACGGCTCTTGTCCCGCGGAATGCGACCAGTTTCGTCTCGCTTCTTGCAGCCTCTCTCCTCGTCCTTCGGCTCTCTCCCTCTCTCCCGGCTGGCGAACGCGAGCAAACACTCTCTCCCTCAGCCCTCGTTCTCGTTCTCGTTCTCGTTCTCGTTCTCGTTCTCGTTCTCGTTCTCTTTCTCTGCGTTATCGCTCCACGGTCTCGCTCATTTTCTTCTTCTCTTCCCTCCCTTCGCGAGCGTCTCCCGGGCCCGGAGCTTCGTTTCTTCTCCTCCTCGTCGTCGTCCTCGTCGTCGTCGTCGTTGTCGTTGTTCCCCCGCGCTTTTCTTCGTCCTTTTCTTCGGCCGCGGGTGGCTCCTTTTCCACCCGGTTCGCGCCGTTGCCCTCTCCCTCTTCTCTTCTTCTTCTTCTGCTGCTTCTTCTTCTTCTTCTTCTTCTTCTTCTTCTTCTTCTTCTTCTTCTTCTTCTTCTTCTTCTTCTTCTTCTTCTTCTCAGGTCATCTTGGTCGTTTTGCTCCCTGTCGATCGCGGTTCTGTTCGAATGCGCTCTTCGAATTTAAACGCGCCTCGGTGTCTTGTATCGCTTCGTAAATGAACGAATACTCGCCGCTTTATTGCACCGGAGGAATCCCCGTTAAAGCGACCGTTTTCTCGGCTTTCGTTAGCGCGCGCGCGCGTGCACGCGTGCGCGGATCGTTGAACGTGGATCGTTAACGATCGGTCCCTTCGTACGATGACGTTTCGGCAACCCCTGGTTCCGTCGAACCAGGATTTCGTGGCACGATGCCACTGACGGACTGTTTATTTGAGCTGTCTTCGACGCCTTGACGGCGACAGGAAGCGTTCCGACGACGGGATCGACGTTGAGGGACGTTTACTCAGCCAGCCTGACGTCTCGGGCGAGATCCAAGATGCCCGGGGGCCCGCTCGGACGAGACGTGGAACAACAAGCTGAAAGGACCTAAATAGCCGTTCCACAACGGGGGAAACCACGTTCGCTCGATAAATTTTATTTTTGGATGTCTTTCGATCGATCCGGGCCAGAACCGAGACCGTGTCCTTTTGGTAACCGCGCGATCGAACCGAGCCGACTACGTAGATCGTCTTCGCGCCCGATCGTTACTCGAGTATTCCGATCCGATTTTCCAGAAACTTTCCGTGTCTATTCGGGAAATATTCCCTGCTTCTGGACTACTCGAGCGAACGATCGTAAGATTTCAGCCAAATAGGATCCACGGAGGACGATTTTGGCAAGGTTAAGTATCCCCGATGACGATCGACTAAAAAATTGTCCCTATCTTGAGTTACGGTAAGTCCTTAAAATAATAACAATAATAATAACACGTCCTTGTTGCAACAGAGTTGCGTACAATGCGAATCGAAGGATTAAACGAAACACGATATTTAAAAGTGGATATAAGTGTATCGTTACGGTGCAATGACGGGGTAAAAACTAATGGTAAATTATAAAGATTTAAAATAAGTAAGATTACATTTTTACGAAATATTCTTTAAGCATTTGCTCGGTCCAAACTTTGAAAAAATTCACGAACCGCGAACTTTCGACGATCTCCCTTTCATAGTAAACGAGTGGGGCCGCACTATTAACGAAACATTGAATTTACATTGTAATTGCTTCGTGAAGCGAATAACGTCGAGGAAACACTAATGACGTGCCTCTTAATGACAGTTTAACCGACTCCCGTGACGATCGCTTCGAGTCTCTTCAATTAACCGATCGACGAATAATCGACGACCATGAAATCGGATTTCACGTGAGGCCAGGCGTACGTGAGGGAATCCCGAAAAGGATCGAGATGATTGCGTTAAGTGTTTTCGTCCACGTGCACGCCGTTACGATCTCGATAAAATTGGAACAGTGAGACAGGCTCGTTAATGCGGCAATTTTCTGCAACAAATGTAAAATGTTCGTCAAACGTAAGATGGAAAGCTTTTACCGTTACGATTCGCGAAATAAATTGACCAACACCGTTTAAGATAGCAAAGATACGTTCGAGATACCTTCGTCGACTGTTTTCGATTTTTTTACAAATTTTGTACATTTAACAATTATATTATATTTATCGAACGTTAGAAATGTTGAAACGAATGTGAAAAAGTATCTACTACCAGCATCTACCACTTGTACGAATACTTCTTAGATTTCCTCTTCTTTCTAGTTTCCTCTGAATAGGAAATGATATCGCCACCTATAAGCATTCCCAGACACTGTATAATTTTTGGTAACAATTGAAATATTTCCCTTAGAAATATCGATCTCTGCGTCAATTTAAGCAAGAAGCACGAGAAGAATAACGCAGACGCCTAAGAAACGAATGAAAAAAATTACCTCTTGAATATTCTCTTGGATGTAGCGATCCCTGAAATCGGTAAACGACTTCTGTCCGACACGTGAGGGGGCGCCTCCTTTATCGGAGGGTTAATTCGATCGTCCGTTACTCGGTACGGTGTCTCTCGATCGAACCACCATCGGTAGAGATAACCACCGCAGCGTCCCGATCCACCATCCAAGAGTACGCTAAGAAAAGGTGGGCCCCGCAAGAAAGTTTCCGTCTTTCTGCGCGTGGACGTGTTCCAAATGTAGAATTCCTCGCGCGGAGGGCGTGGCGCGCCGGTACGCTTCGTTGTTATTCCGAAATGACGAATCATAATGTATAATGCCCGAGCCTTTTTCTTCACGGCCGTGTTGGTGCACGTAGGTGCACCTGTCCGTGAAAGCACCTTTGGTAGTAAAGTGATACGCCGACCCCCTCTACCGTCCCCACCTCCTCCGGGCCCCATCGTTCTATTTCTATCCTCGTTCGAGCGCCGCCGGGCCCGATCGTTTCCTCTTTCTTCGTTTCCCTCCCCTTCTTCTTCTTTTCTGCAGCTCGGTTGGGCCCCTGTAACGGGCCCGGCCAGCTAGTACTTACACGGCTTATTCAAATGAACCCCGGGATTGCTCGATGTATCTCGGGACTAACTGGATTCTCAAAATTAAAAAAGGAGAGTAGGGGGAGGGGAGGGTTGGGTCCCGTGGAACGGGCCGCCGAAACGAACCGAGAACGCTTTTGCTTCTTTTCTATCACCGGCAGCTACGCTTCGATCCTTTCTCGCTCTCGTACTTCTCCTCCTCCTCTTCCTCCTCCTCCTCCTCCTCCTCCTCCTCCTCCTCCTCCTCCACTTCCTCCAACTCCTCCAACTCCTCCACCTCCTCCAACTCCTCCACCTCCTCCTTCTTCCTCGCCTTCGTGGTCCTCTTGGTCTTATCGTCTCGTTTCTGGTAACGTTCGCCTCGTCATCGTGCCCTTCGTCGTTTAGCAATCGCTCTTTCTTCTCGGTCTCCGGAGCTTTCAAGGAGTGGTTGGTGCTGCGACAAACCGAAGATTGCGCGCCTCGTCCTCGGTATTGTTCGAGGGAAGAAGACACAAAGGTGCGCGGAGGGTGCCGCCCGCAGACTCCGTGCTCGGGGATCGAAGTTCCTCTGAAACTTCGATGGCGGTATCTACTTATCTTCCGGCCGATCTCGCTGGTCCGGTACCACTCGATTTCATCCAATTCGACTCCGCTCTCGACTCAATTTCACTCGATTCAACTTCGACCGATTCGACTTCGTTCTACTCGAGTCGACTCAATTCGAGGCCACTCGAGACCACTCCGGAACTTGATTCGGCACTAGCACGACTTGTCTCGACTCGACTCGACTCGAATCGAATCGAATCGTTCGGCACGATGATTCGAATGTCTTTTATGCTTGTCGTGCATCGCTAGATAAGAACCAATGTACGACCGAAAATGCAGTTTCAATTTTCACTCACCGTGTCATTGTCCACGTCAATTCTTTTACCAGTGTATGCTAGTGACAAGCGTTATTATCGATACATAACAATATATTATTAGCGTACGGTACCATTACCGATGTTATTCTATCTCGAAGCAGTACCGCTCCGCACCAATAAACATCGATCGACCTATCTATGGATACGCAACTCTCGAACTCTCGCTATTTCCGAATAACATATTCTTCGAAAGAGCTGTTCGAATCTCAGCTCCGAGACAATGTAACGGACCATTTTCCGAACCATCTCGACCACTATCGTTCGAAAAGATTCCGAAATTTTAACCGTATTTGAGCAACTCAAGGTGGTGTACCCCTTAACGCAGCCATCGCACCGTAGACGCGTTTTCTACGCCCCAGCCGGTCGCCATTGTAGCACGCGTGGCACACGGTTCCAATCCATTGATGAAAAATTGCGCAACCACACCCTGGACGGCCCGTCGTCCCATCAAAGACGTATTTATCGAGTTTTTGGGACCAGAAAGGATCACGCGTGGAAATCTTGCGCTATCCATCCTCCCCCTCTTAAACGGACTTCCTTTCATCCAGATCCAGCCGTTGCGAATTCTGGGATCGTTTCTCGACACTTGCCCCGACGACATCGCGAGAAATCGTACCAGAAAGCGATCAGGTTACCGTTTTGTCCGTTTCTGGCGGATTCGTCGAAGATCGATCGGACAATGGTAAATCGCGTGACTCGTCGCGTCCGGTTCAGCTGCTCGCGCCTTGGAAAACGCGCGTTGCTCGGGCGATTTGCCGGCTTTCCGGAAATTTTGAAAGATTTATCGCCGGTTCCTTTTGGACCGGTACCTTTTTCCCCGCCGTGTTCGTTACGAATTTAGAAAGCCACGAACAGCACCGCGCGAGAGACAGATGGGAAACCACGATTCCGCGGCGATGAGGTAACGATCGAATGACTCGTGGATTCGCGAAACCGATCGCAATTTAAATTCGAAAGTCTTGCGTTCGCTCCCGGAACTCCTGCCTCGTAAATGACATTTCGTAGCGATCGCCGGGCTCGACGTATACAGGGTGAGTCGATAACAATTGCCCCGTATCGAACCACGCGTCGTTCATCGATCGCGGCAAACAAAAATCACCGTCGTACGAAATATGTATACGTTGCGTTCGGTGAGAACCATCGACGAGAAACATTTCGCTGTTTCCTGTCTTATATTTTCCGCGGGGTCGAGGCGACCTTCGATAGTTTCAATAGTATTATGCATGTTTTTAGACAGTGTGTCCTAAACGAAAGAAAAAAGAATTTAACGATCTGTGACGGTGTGACCTTGAAACGATCACCTTCGAAGAATATATTATTATTTTTTTTAGCTCGCGTACTCGTGAAACTGTTACAACTGTATCCGAGCGACAAATGGTTTCAAGACCCATCTTTACCAGACCTGTATCGGCTTCGAGCTGTAAAATACGTCTCGAAAGTTTGCGACAGGACTTTCAACTTACCCTGTATATTGCATAATTTAAGAGTTACCTACGTGCCTCACCTTGTATATCTGGATCGTCGCGGTGTTCGGATAGAATGGAACTCGATGGTACCGGAGCGATGAGAACGTCGACCGTTTCGATTGTTCGGCAACCGTTGAATCGAATAAATCGATCACTCGGTTCTCGCAAGATCCTCGAAACGGGAGGTCGGATCGTTCAAACTCGATTCGTATCGATTTCGTGCAGCGTCAAACTTTATAATTGCTTCGTAGCACAAGGAACGAAAATAGGTTCGATCGACTAGCCTGGATTGCACTTACATCGATGTTTGTTCCTCTCCTCCTCCAATGGTTACTTTCGAAAAACATTCCGATAAAAATGTTCTCCGATCATCGATCCTAGCATCGATTGTATTCTACTTCGATAACGATTATTGCAGGCAGTCGTCGTGAGAATTAACGATACTTGGTTACCATCATGAAATAAAGTATCATCCAAGTATATCGTAACATAAATGGTTCTCCATTGGGAACAAAGCTGAAGTAGGTTGAATCGAGTGCCTTAGGCTGCGAACGATCGTCCCGCAAAGTCGAAACAGATTTATATCGAATCTAATAATAATAGATTTAAATTGCTCGGTAAATTGACGTTCAATAGAACGACGATAACGATCGATACGAGCATAGTCTAAAATATTTATCGTAATAAATGTATCGCTAATTTCGTACTACCGAGCGAGTAGATGCGTCCTCTAAAATCTACCCTGTAACACGTTCCACCGAACCGAATCGACGAAAACATTGAACAAAAATGAAAAGGGGAAACGATGTGTTTCAGTGTCTCGGAATACAATTTACATCTTCTAAGGAATACTATAAAAATTGTACAATTTCCTTTGGCAAAAGATCACTCGTTCTCGTACTATACGCTGTGTCGTTAACCACTCATCAACCGTACAATATTTTCGAGAGAGTTTAAAAAGCTCACCCTCGGTTGCGTAAATATAATCGCTCGTATTTGGAAATTTCGGACTCGTCGCGACATGGTCGTTTCCGAAAACTGAATTCTCGATCGGTGGAGTTTTCGGGGTATCGGCGAAACATCCGGCTGGAGCCGATAAGACGGGAGTCGGGGTGCGATTAATTTCCCAAAGATGACCACGCCGGTTCTTTATTCGCTTGGTTGTGTATCCGGTCGCAGGCGTGCAGACGCAACAGTTTCTGCTGGTGGGGCATGTTTTACGAAGAAACGACTAAGCATAATATTGATATAGCCGGTGCGCGAGGCGACGTTGATATCGTTGGAGCGATACCACCGTGGTTGTCCAGCCGGACCGTGGGGCTCCATTCGTCCTGGCCGCGCGCTCCTCGTCCGTGCGATCCCTGGAAACTCACCGGAGGCTTCCCTTCGCCCTTTGCCGCGCGTCTCGCATCGCCGGCGAGTCGGACCCCTTTTCTGTCGGGCCCCGAAGGCCCAGATAACGCGAGCATGTGGCGTGGGCGAGCAACCGTACTCTCCGATGCGGTTCGGATTTCTGCAATTGCACGCTCACATCCGCCGCGTTTCTACTTCGTTATTTTTCTCCTCGGTTTCTCTGTTCTTCCACTCCCTTTCGCCCGTTTCTTTTTGCACGCATTACGGCGACCGGGGGAGGCCTTCTGTCATCTCGCTCGGCCGCGAAACGTCGAAACTCCGACCGCTCCGATTTGCCGAGCTCGCGTATTATTAGTCCTCTCCTCGTCGTTCTTATCCTCGGAACCGTTGCACCATCTTTTCTTGCAACTTTTCTTTCCTGCTCCGTTACAGACCGCTAAAGTAACATTTTTCCGCTTCAACCACCGCGACATTTCGAAACTTTACACAACTTCCAAACACACCTTACCATCCATTTCTCCTTTCTTAGTTTTCTCTTCGTTCTTTCGTACAAACGTTTCTTTGCAATACATACGAGTCAAATACGATAGTGCAAGTAGTCGATAAAAGTGGATTGTATTCGTATAACAACGATAACAATAATGTTAAACTTGCTTCGAAATGTCCGAATGACAAACGAATCTTGCTTGTTTGCCATAAAAATTACCGTGGCAGATTCGGTTGATAAATTTTCGAGCAATTACCAAGAGTATCTTCGTTCACGAGAGTAGAGTATCTTTTTTCACGTCACTTGATTTCGTCCTTCTATTATACTTATTCCTTAGGTCTAATTCTTTTTAATTTTAATCAATTTCTTGATATCAAATTTTGCTTTTCAGTGGTAGAAACTATCATAGACAGACTCTATTGATAAATTTTCAATTTTCGTTTCAATCTTCTCGGTTCTTACTATGCTCCAAGTTTTTCATCGTTGGATCATTTATTCGAACCTGTCGTCTTTCTTCTAATATTTTCTTAACATTAATATCACTGGTGTTTCTAGGTACATTAGCGTCACTGTGGTATCCAACGGACCCCATTATCATCCGTACTCGTTACGTTCTTTGTAATCATTATTCCGTCCGTAAGAAACATTGAATCGAAACGACAGACCGCAAGCACACTCCTGTACAAAAATTTCAATTCAAAGTTACAGTTTCTATCGCATAATTTTTCAAGGAAATTTTTCGTCCGAAAACATTGAAAGAAATAATAAACTGTACGGTATATTCGACACCGAAGCATTTTACGGTTTCTTAATTGAAATTACGTTCCTATCGACTGATTTCTTAAAACTCGTCACACATTACCTGCATTGCCGCTCATCCCTTGGTCTCTTCCCTATCTCTCTCTACTTGAATTTACAATGTACAATAGAGACATCGTAATGATATATTATTAGTATTTCACCAGGATCACCAACAGGAATCTCAAAGCACCGCGAGCATGACATTGTCAGATTTTCAAACAATACTTTGATCGTTACTTGGAACCCTCGTCTTCGTTTACGCTACCTTTTACAGTTCGCAATTATTTAATAACGTTCGGTGGATTTAAAGAAAAATCGACTCTTGGACGAGGTCGGTAATCAACGATCGGTTACCGGTATCGCCCGAGTCCCTAATTTCGAGGACATTTACCCACAGGCTACGCAATAATCTTGCGGCCAGGTATAATGAAACGGTTCTGCCGACAAAAGCACCTGGCCGCAACAATATCGGCGTTGTTAGCTTTCGCGGCTGCACCAGCTGTGACCGGCAGGTCACTCAACGGGTCAGTTTCTATGGACGCCGACCGCTTCACCTGTTCGGAAGCCTGCTCTTTCGTCGTACCACGGGAAACTCCGATACTTTGACGGATAATCGGCTGTGACGGAATCCTTCGAGTTCCTCCTCTCCCAGCCGCAGGGGTTGTCCGATTTACATCGAATTAAAATTAAATAATTTCGGTCGTAAGAAAGAGTCCCTGCTTGATCTTCCTTCTAGTCGCAACTTATACGTCCACAGATTTGTCAATACCTCGAACGAAAATTCTCCATAATCGGGATGCGGCACTCGGCGCGGCAATCTCGGTGCTAATTTTCCCAAGGATCGTTTCACCGGTCATTGCCACGTCCGAAAAAATGGTTCCCCGACGCAGAATCCGACCTGTTAATAACCCAGACGGTTCATAAGTCAGCCGGGTGTCTACCTGCGGCGTGACACTTCACGCGGCGTGTTCTCGGGGCAGGTACAATGCAGAAGGCGGTTGCCCACACAGAACCCCGGCTTACACATCCACCGAGCGATGTAAACTCGCTCGGTCGGTATAAAATCCTCCCGGTACAGTTCGCGATGGCGACAAGGCCAGCGCTCGTATTTCAATTCCCCGTGAGTCGAACTCGAGTCACCGTTCCTATCTGCGCCGCTCGATAACGGAATTCTTTCGCCCGGTATCGTTCAATCTGCGACGTGACGCGAGAGAGGACCGGCCCCGGTTCCGGTGTCGCTGTTCCGGTATCGCGATCGATAACGACCCTGGCCCCGCGAAATTTCGCGAGTTCCTTCACCCGAAACCCGACGCGGTTACCGACCACGTCCACGATTCGCCAACGCGTTGGGAATCACATTTTTAGAAAATCCGATTCTCAAGGCGCGCGGAAGATGATTTCGAGCCGATTATCCGTTAAGCAAACGTAAACCTACTCGACTGATTTTCAAATGCACGTTTCTCGAAAACGATGCTTCTTCGAGCCATCAAATTTACCCGACCTTGCTCCCACGAACCCAATTACGGACTGGACCATCCCGGAGTATCTCACACCTTGATAAATATATCGCGTTGCGTTTAAAACTTTAGCGTGGTTGTTTTCGATCAAGGTGGGTCGATTACGTCAAATTTATATTTCCGCTTCCGCTACAATTACAGTGGTACACCACGTTTCAGCGTTACGAATAATCGTATCTCCGCTTCCAGTAAAAATGATTCGCGTAACGGTTCCTCTGAGAATCAATTTACATATGTTTATCTCCGATTTAATTTGATAAAAGCACTTTATTCGTACACACACCGTTTAACCCGATTTTACGACTCCGTTGATATACGCGCGTGTGTACGCGCAGGAAAGAGGAATTTGCAATGATAATTTCAAGATGAGAAACGTTCCCAAACAATTATATTATCACATTTGTGTAAAATATTCTAGTAACTTGACGCGCAGTTTTATTTTACAATCGACCATTTTCATTTATCGTACTCACGTGTGCGATCGCACATTACGTCGCACCAAAGTTCGTTACCTGTTTGTCTCGTATCTTGTATCTGTCTCGTATTGGTGTTGCATAAGACGTCAAAAGTTCGCGGCAATAAATCATTCGCATTAATGATTTTATCGCGCGAATTTAGAAGAAAATGTACCTATCGTGCCAGAGAAGTCGCAGAATTGTTCAAAGCTCGAAAACGAGATGCATACCGCTACGATAAGGTAGAACGCGACGAGACAAGACTACGTGGAAAGAAATCACGCGAATCGTTCGTTAGTCGCAAAGGTGAGGAAAGTTGAATCTTCCGGACCGTTTGCGTGGTAATGTAACGATAACGACGATACGTCTTCATAATCCGAGGAAAAATCGAGGAAGAAAGACTGCTATTATCCGCGCCGGATCGGACCGAAGGTTTCAACGTGGACGTCAAAGACGTAATCTAACCTCAAAATGGTATCAATCGTTCTGAATTGTGAGTTACAATCCGAGGAAGAATCGCGGAACAGAGAGCTATCGTCCGACTCGGAGCGAATGTTTCCAACGAAGATTACAGAGAAACGATTACAAGCTGACGGTCGCCATCGCGTATGAACAAACAAATAAATCCAACGCCACGAGGCTGTTCGATTTTTAAGGTAGGCAAATACAGCAGGCAACAATGGAGCGGAAGAAAGTGGAGCATGTGATACGTACGGGCCACAATTCATCTTGCATAGCAATGCAAAGCAGATACCACTTAGCGTGCTCGTCCCACGGAAGTGGTTCATTGATCACCGAACACACACAGGGGCACACACACACACACACGCACACGGAGGAACACGTTACCCTTATTTCCAGCGGTGGACTTCTATTTAAACTGGCTTGTTTCGTTGGCAAAAGTCACCCCGTACCGTCGTTGATCGGCACACGCGCCAATTGGCAGCTGCCATTTCGGTAATGAATCGGCAACCCGAGATGTCCTTCGCTGATTTATCGGCTGATTAGCATACGACGCCGAAGGCCCGTGGGGTTCGACGCCAGGACACGCAGCGACGCGTGTAAGCGTCGTTTTGAATTCAGGATTTCGACACGGCGTAACGGAAGTACCGCGTGGCCGGAAACTGAACCGATTCCTCGTGAGAATTACCGATTCACGGAGTTGCTCGATTACCGATCATTTTACAAAGGGATCGATATCGATTTACGGGAATTTCTTTCTCGATACTGCTAGCTTTTCGTGGAAATAAAAATTGGACCGCCTCGTAATATTTTATATCGAGAATCGACTATCCAACGAATGACAAACTACGTGGAAAAATGACAGAGAACATATTTTGACTTCTAGCGAGAGCGTGGATCGAGATCGGAGGGTCAGGTTTTTCCTGTTTCGTGAGAAAGAAACTTTAAAGATTTATTTGTAGACGTTATCCAGCTTTATCCCAGCTCGTAATCGCATCTAGAGTTGTCTACGCTCTTGCCAATATTTCTTTTATAAAAATATTTAAAGCGATGCATCGACCTTCGAAATGATCGATCGCTTCCTCGATGTACTCGTTACAATGTTAAGAAAAGGTAAATGCTTCTTTCTTGCGTTGCGCGTCTTGAAAACTGTACATTAACGGATAGATTCCTGTATGCGAACGAACGTGTACATTCGTGATCGTTCGCGTAGCGTTGAAACAATTGCACCGAGTTCGATCGAGCTAGGTCTTAAATTTCCAAGGCGATAAGATCGTATTGCGATCTTCTCGCGATAATTAATACCGTGTGATGATCATCGAGGCGAAATTTTGATCGCCGTAACTGTCCAAGAAAGGTGGTATTTGGCACCTATTAATCGCGATCGATGACCCGATAAATTCAACTCCCTAAACTGAATTAAATTACCCCGCTAAAAGAACATCAATTCACCCGAAATCGTTCGATTAACGCCGAATTTCGTCGGAGACGCGCGGCGCGGCGCGTCAAACACGAGCGATCGATTTATCTCGCGGGGCGCGAACGCCGCAGCCGTGTTCCCGTTAAGCAACAATTTATCAAGCGGCCGCGTTAATGTATTCGTAAAAACGGGCGCAGCTGCTGCTAACCGAACGTGTCGCGTACAATGAGACAACGTACGTACACGTACACGTACGCGTACGCGTACGCGTACGCGTACGCGTTCCTGAACACACAGAGGGGTGGCGATGATTTTTCCCGCGCCACGAGCGATCAAAAAAGGAAACCCGGAAAATAGAAGAAAAGACCGAGCGCGAACACGAGAACAACGAGATTAAAGGAAGAAGAGAAGGAACGTACAGGAGCAGCGGGAACGGAAGGGTTGGCGGGGGTTTTCAATCGACAATCAATGAAGCGCGTCCGCGGGATTAAAGGTCCAATGGAGAGAGATAGATCTAGATTCGCGGTACTGGCTGAGCCAATCGGATCTGGTTCAAGGAACCCCGGGGACCCGCGGCTGTATTTGCAATGCAAAGCAGGCGACCGTGCGTCGTAGCTACCGACGAACGAGAGCCCCGCACACGCCATACGTCCTCTTCCTTCGAAACCGTCCTCCTCTTTGTCGCGCCACGACACATGGCTACGTTCGATTATTTAGATATGCAGATGATCCCGCGGAAAGACCGACCGGGACACGGAATAACCAACATCCAAAGGAGCGAGAAAGATAAACCACCGAGGGAAATGGAAAATATCTAGCTCATTCTCCCTCTCTCACTCTCTTTCTCCCGTTTTCCCTTTCTCTTTTTCTCTTTCCCTTTTTTTCTGTCTCACTCTCTTTCTCTCTCTAGATTCTCCCTTTCTGTCTGTACCCACTTCGAACAGACGTGAATTGCGTGCGCACGAAAGGGCAACCCCGGTCTGCCATCGTGAATACTCGCAAGGAACGTCCACGGAGTGTCCGAGTTTCACGATACTCCCTCGATTCGTAGAGTTATACTTATTTTTATCTCTTTTTCGAGACAACCGAAGTATCAGAAACCTAAGTATTTAGGTTAGTCTTTTTTTTTGGAGGGGTAGATACTTAAGGGCATAATAAACTCTTTCTTTCTCGAATCAACGTCGAATCCGATTTCCTACCCTCTGTAAATATACTTTAAAGCGACGCAACCAAAATCCAGCAGGAAAAGAGACTCAAGAATTTACAGATAAAACTATTGATCGATCGAAGCTGAAAATGTCCTTTAATCTATCTCGGTTGGATGGACCGTACAGTCGACGCGAACTGCGCGTGCACGGAAGGGCTCTTATCCCTCCGCACCGTCCTAGCGAAGGGATCTCATTGTTGGCCAGGAATTTGCATGTCGACGTACTTTTCGACGCGTGTTCACGGAAGGGGTGGTGCTCGGCAAGGAGTGCGAGCACAAAGTTATCCCCACCAGGATGCTCATTTTTCGGGCATATGTGCGCGTACTCGGTTCACGATTGTCCTGGCGTCGTTCCATTGGCGGGTGTCATCGACACCGGCCTCTACCCCGGCTACGAGCCGATTTTCTTGGTGATTTATCGTCCCTCGGCCCGAGGCTCGTTTACATATCCCAAGGTGCTCTTTCTCTCTCGGTGACAAGCGTGTCCGCCGACGATTCGTTGTTTCGTGTTGCGTTACAACTCCTTTCGCGTTGACAATAGGAGGTTTCCTAGAGAGAGAGGCACACAAGGTACCGAACAATGTTTCCAAAACTGGATGATTATCCAATCGAATCTTTACGTAACAACCTGTGACGTATCGTAAACGACAACTTCATTTTTACACAAAGTGTTTAAGAAACTGGTATCGCGATTAAATTCGCAATAACGGTTACGAGAACACCAGAGCACGTGTTGTCTCTATAAAGACTTTCTTACCGATGGATGTCATTGTACATTAATCGATTTCTATTTTAACGATATCGGACACTCGTATACGTTAGTCTATATATAGTTCGTAAAGATCTCGACTTATCTTTAGTTTCTAACGGTACACCCTGTACATTGAAATAAATTCCTAAAAAGTGTCGCGAACAAGGCGAAACAACGGAACGTTAACGTACGTATTTCCAATAGGATGGGACGAGAACGCGTGCTTCCTGTTCCGATCGACTGGCATCGAAATCACTGGGAAACGCGGTTCCGTTTCTTCCCTGGAAAGAGATTAGCGTACCGACGACCAGATTTCTTCGATTAAACGGTCGGAGGATGCACGCCACTATCCAACGAAATTGTCGCGAACATCGTGGTCGGTTCTTCTCGGTGAAGTTGACAATTAAAATGCGTTTATTGCTGCAATTTGCTAATCATTGGGCAAAATAAATGACGGCGATGCCCGCGGACGAGATACCGCTGTAATTACATAAGCGAGGAAGACTGGCAGACCGCGGCGTTTCCTTTTCTCTTTAATCCCCTCCTTCTTCCCCTCCCCCTATCCTTTACCATCCACGCCTCGATTTTCTCCTCCTTTTTCTTCCCTTTTCGTCGGATTCGTCTTCGCCCGGCGTGTCGACTGTCTCGATTATCGATCGACCACCTTGACGACGGCTCGAGAATTAATTGGGACGACCTCGTTAGCGGCGGATATCGGCGACCATCGAAAAAGAAATCGAGGGTTTTCGTTTGCACCCGTAAAAAAATCCTGCTCTTTTATTTGGCCAGGTAGAAGAGCCCCTTCCCCTTACCGACGGTCCTCCTTCCCTCCCTCCCGCCCTCTCTCCTCTCTACGTGCAAGAAACGCAGCTGCTCGAATCAATTTTAGCGAACGAAGCTGTGCTTTTTACCGGCTATTTTCTTTAAGGTTTTTTCCACCATCCGAAAACTTTTCTTCCTTACTCGTACGAATCGGGTGCGCTGACGATCGTTTCAATATTTTCAAAATCAAGTGCCTGGGGATCTCTTCGCGATGTAACCAGAGGCTGCAATCATTGGCTAAATTTTTCCTTTTTAGAGAACTCGAGCATCGATTCGACACAATGGAGAATGTTCTTGCATAGAACTCTGGATAACCGATAGAGTATCGATGGTTATAGCATAGAATTGAACGAACGAACGTTCCAAGATCCGATCGCTTCGAAATTATGCAAAGAACGCTTCGACGATTTTGTAAAATGATCGCGAGAAAATCGGCGGTCGTAAGACGCGAAAGTTTCGTTCGACCCGTTCCACGGCGTAATTATCATTCGCCGATTCGGCTCGGCGAATCGTATTCTCGGTTCGCGCGCGCGAGCAAAAACGTGCCGCGTTGAAACGAACGAAGAAAGGGAACGGAGGCCGGAGAATAGAGTTGTAAAGCGAACGACGAGTAGCTGCCAGTTTTTCCGAACGTGTTTCCTCCGCGGACTCGTGCAGCAACGTGTAGATCGGTCGGATGCACACACAGAAACCCACGCGTACGTACGCGTGCATCCGCCAACACGGGCACGAGATAGTAGACGTTCGAAACTTTTACACGCGACCAAATCGTCGAGGAATCTTCGTAGAACCCGGTGACTTCTTAACGAGCATTGTAACTTTCGAACTCGAAGATCAAAGATTTTCGAGGTTCGAGAGACGGCGCGGTTAACCAATGAATCCGCGCGAGTAAAATTCTCTTCGGCTAGCTTCCGGTGAACAAAGATTCGGTGAACGGAAGCTATGGATATCCGAAGCTTGAGAAAGGTTTGGAAGTTCGGGTATTAAAATAATATTACGAATATGAATCTTTTGGGGTACATTTATGGGTAAACACCTACGATCGTGCTTCACTGTTTGGATAAATCCTCGATAATTTAGTTTTAGCATCCAGAATACAAAGCTCTCCTAAAGCACCGTTGAACTCGAACCGCCAAGTATCATTTTTATCGTCGTACAGTTCCGTGAACTGTCCACAGAAACGGTCAAAGACGAGTAATAATTTTCGATTGCGAGCTCGGCTACTAAGAATCATCGATGTCCGTACGTGACACTTCGCGTGGCTTCCATGCGAAGTCTTTACCAGTTGCAACCGGTATGTTCGAGCTGACACAGTTCCTAAATCATCTTGAAACTGAATCAACATTTCATGCCGCGTACCGTCAATATTTCATAAAAGTCGACGAAGTTTTTCCTCGTAACTCTTCTCTCTTTGTAGCTCGAGGCGCCTCGTGGGAATGAAACCAAAGGCGGAATAGAGTCGTAGAACTGCCAGTTTTTCCCGACGAGCTTCCAGCGGTCTAACCTCACGTGGACACGGCTCCGCTGCTTCGGTCCCCCTGTTCTCCCTTTCCTCGCGAGTCTCTCCTCACCGTGTGTATGTGTCTGTGTCTGTGTGTGCCAAAGGGAGAGACACGCGCGCACGCACGCGCGCGCACACGCAGAGTTGGAAGCGCGAACGCGAGGGGGACACGCGCTAACCGGGAACGCCTCGCGCATACGAGATCGTTGTGTTTTCACGAACACGTCTTTCCTTCTGGACACGCGATAAGCTCGTGGAGTCTAGAAAGATCCATCCGGAGCATCCGATTGGTCCACTTATCCCCTTTTCGCAGATACGGCGATATCGTTGAGAAAGAACCGTTACAAGGGCATTCTGCTTTTCTAAAGAAACATTTTTCGCGTTATCGTTGTAAACTTGGGAGATTTGGAAGATCTTTGGAGATCGAGATCTTGACAATTTAGGTGAAGTTTATTAGAGCACGACTTGCTCCCCTATAGATATTACAAAGTCTCGTTTTGAACGTCTTACTGTAAGTTTAGAATTCTAGCGTGCTTGTACCGTGTATTTGTATTATTACTTTATTTATCGATAGCGGAAACAAGTCTTCGATTTTATTCGGAATAATCCCTGCACCGACCCGATACAAGAACAAGACCAAGAACAAGAACGAGCCCGTTAATCCTCGATTCCAGGAAAGAGAATAATAAATAACATTGGGGTTCCGTGGCAGGTCACCGCGACGTGTCGGTTCAGTTTGCGAGCGATAGGCGTGCGTGGCGGGCACGCGACCGCGTGGCCAGCTTCATTCACTAGGATAAACGCGGTTAACGTCGTTCGTGCGGAACTCAGTCCTTCCGATTTCCGTGATTATTTCAGAGGAACGGGGTCTGCGTGGGTCGCCAGAGGAGGCGATGCAGTCACGATCGCGGCGACGCCATGGTGAGTGAAATCTTTTGAAATAGAGCACGATGGTGAACACGTTCCACCTTCGTTTCACCTTCGTTTCACCTTTGTTCCACCTTCGTTTCACCTTCGTTCCACCTTGGTTCCAGCTTCGTTCCACCTTCGTTCCGCGTCCTATTGTTATCTTGTTCGTTGCTTTCCTTACGAGGCGCGGATTCTGGAGGTCCTTAACCATGAACCGTGGCGAACTTTTAAGCGACCAAAGTATTCCATAGATTCTTGGACGCAACCCTGACGAGTTGGTCCTTTCGAAGATAATTCGAAAAAAGTAGGACATTGACCGTAAGGACAATGGAGGGCGTTTCGTTAACGACGAGTATCTTGATTCCCCGACCGGTACTATCGGTAGAGAATTAACGCTCAACCCCTGACTCGGACCGCGCGAGTACCAGGTGGGAAAGTTTGGAAGCTGTCCCGTGTTGTCGATAAATAAAGTAAACCCTAATGCGTATTATTACGTAAACCGTAAATGGACACACCTTGCGAGTTAACGAAGTACGCAGTCCGTGTTATGGTATCACTGTTTATATCGGTACAAGGACAGTGTAAGCAACCAGTCGCAAAGGTTCGTATCTCTTACCGATGACATGTGAAAAACTCAAACAACAAGACACGAAGTCAAGGTGTTAAGAGTACTCGAAGGATCTTGGAAAGATATTTCATCGAATGGCCTAACGATGAAAGACTCTCAAGGACTTTGAAATTCTTCTCGAAACGGGCAACGATCGAGACGCGATGCTTCTGGTCTCTCGATCCTTGTTTCGAAAATACCTGAAAAGGTAAAATAATTACTCGCGTAACTTATTAACACTGGTATACTGATCACGATATCGATCAGAAATGGCAATTTACTACGGGGAAATATTTTACTCCTGCCTCCAATCTCCGAATCGATAAAACCTTCGTAACGACCCGATAATACTCTGGAGCGAAATCGGTAGTCCGGTTGCTATCGCTCCGATCGAATGGAATCGCGTGGGTGGCTCGTGTTGCGTTCTCGAGTTATCGTGACTTAATCGAACGCGAATTACACGGGTTATTGAGCGATCTTTAAAAATCGATACCGGGAGATCTCGTTGGTTATTGGTGTCCTTGGTGGTAGCCCGATAACGCGGTCGGTCTGCTTCGGAGGTCGCGATCCGTGTGTTGGTAGACTTCTTAGAAACCGCGCCACTTTCCAATTCCTGGAACCGCGTGGTTTTCAGATTCAACGCGATACTGTTTACATTTTTCCATATCGTGCAGTGGAACGCCAATTAACCGAACTAATAGGGGTAATCGATTCGGCTGGACCGTAGTTAGAAATACGTGATAAAATAATTTTAAAAGAAGCACGGTTATTGCGCAAAGGAACACGTGGTAAATACATCGCAAACCGAATTATATTCCTTCTTAAGCTTTTCTATCTTGACGCGTTTACGGTTCACTGACTCACAGGTGAGCAAAGAAAGTTTTGAGTAAACGAACGATGCTCGTACGATTACGTTCTTAAAAGTTTCTTTAAAACTGCAAAACGTAGGTGTGCTTTAATAACATCATTTTCGTTCAATATTATCTCGAAACGTTTGTTTCTTTCGCTTGTATCGAAAAAAAAAAAAAAACGAATAAAATCGTCCAAATCCACGGTATCCGGGACACCGATGTCAAAATCGTAAAACGCTCATCGCTTTCTAATCGTTCTTTTACTTTTCCACTCCTCGTTTCATTTGTTTTTACATTCGCGTATCTCTTTCCGTACATTTGCTAAATTTATAAAGACGTTAAATAAGAAGATAAACACGTCTACCGAAATTTACGATATATAGGACACCGGTGTCAAAATTGTACATCGGCCGACGCTTTCTAACCCAATCTTTCACTTTCTTACATCTCCTTTCCGTACATTTGCTAAATCTCTAAAGTCGTTAAACAAGAAGACAAACACGCGTCTACGAATGATCCATCGTATATAGGATACCGGTATAAAAATGATGGATCGCTGATCGTAACGTCTCCGGCGCTCGTGTATCCCCGTTTTTTCTTTTTATTTCGAGGTGGCCGATTTCTCTGAATTTGCGTAAGAAGAACGTCGAGCGAGAAAGTAAATAAAATCTATAAAAATTCACGGTGTCTAGGAGAGCAATGCCAAGATCGCAGTGGTCATCGGTTTTCAAACAAACTCACGGTAAACGCGCGGCCGTACACACGTGGCCAACGCCGGGACACGCAGGTGGCTACGCGCAAGTGTGCGATCGTCGTTCTGCGTTCCATTGTCGCGGATGTGTTGAGCATAAAAGAGGCGTGTTAATTCGCGTTGGCGCGCTGCGGCTGCTCGGACTCGAGCCCGTATCCTAATTCCCTCGAGCCGGTGATTCCTTCTCTTTTATCTCCATCTGAAAAATGCCGAAAATCTCGCCCGCGAAACATCCACGGAGATACAGTTATTAAGGAAGCAGTCACGTAATCGCCGAATTAGCCACGCGAATCTCTTCGAGGGCACAGTGGTACCGTTTCATCGTTAAAGGGACCCATTCGAACCAGGCAAACGTGGTAATTTTACATCGAGACGCTATTTCCTTCTTTTTCAACATTTTCTTGAATCACACGTTGCATCGAGTAGGTATTCCGTGGAATATTTAAACGAGTCGGTGTAACAGTTGAATCGAGAGAAAGAAAAAATACAAAAAAAAACTGTACATTTACGATCAAAGATATTTCCTTCGTTTTCGAAGTTTTTGCTTCGTAGCGTAGTTTTTCGCTCGATAGATTGGCTAACGTGGATTAATAATCTTCTTCATTTTTATGCGTCGAACTAACGGTTTACCTGAAATCGTGCACGCCATTGAGGCCGATTTCTTTTACTTATCGTGTCTTGAATTAAGATAAACAGCAACGTAACATTGTTGAGGAAAAATAACACAGGTACTTCAAATTCGAGCTACGTTACACGAACTGTGCGTTTATTGGTTTTCAGTCCGATTCAATTACTTCTTCGTGGAAAAAATTTGTAAAAAATTTTTAATTTTTCACGCAAAATACTAGATCAACTCTTTGAACGATTTCTTCCGATAGAAAGTTATAAACACATCGTTTTGGAAAGATCCTCGCGATACCGATAAACTCACTGATCGTACTAATAGCATCTCGTGCCAATTAACTTTCCCCGGCATTCGAATACCGATTAAAGTTCTTGTCTCCCTATTGATATCGATAATGAAGTTACAAAACGAACGGTACGCTCTTTTCGAACCATTTGTTAGAAATATAAATACGTTAACGCTCCAATCGAGATCTGACGTCGTCCTCTCGATACAAAGATAGCATGTACGTGAACGAAACAACGTATATACGTGACTGTAATACGGTAGTCTCGATAGCAGCCCATTCTTCGAATAGATACGGATACGGTCGAATTTATTAAAAAATAAGAATCTACGCGTATAAATAATAATACTGTATCTTCCATTTTGGAAGATTAACTTTTACAAGAATTTTTCAACGGAACGTCTGTCATCGGCTATTCAATCGTTGGTCGTGTTTCTTCGCGTTTCGACCAACTCTGCAACGAATCTCGATTATACGCTCCTGGAGAGAACAGCGTGTCGCCATAACGAACCAATGATCGTGCGACGATCCGTTTGTTTACATTTACTTTACTTTTATTTTCAAGGAACACGATTCAAGAACATAGATTCGAATTTCCAATAACAAATGGAAGCAACTTTTTATTCGTAATTACTTTGTAAGTTCTTTGAGAAAAAAATAATCAACTTGTGATTCGTAATTACTTTAAAGATCGCGAATACTAATCGACGTATGTTACTTTTGTTCGTAATCCGTAATCCGTTATCCGTTATCCGAATCAAGTTTTGGTGATTCTTGTTAGAAAGAATTCCCTTGGAGGATCCTTTATCGAAGATTGTTGATAAATTTCATTGAGGGGGAATATCGAGGAACTCGTTGGTAGAGGATTCCCCGTAGGTGGATAGAAGTATGCACGCTAGGTTTGCATTGGGTACTATCGGTCGAACGGTCGATCCTGTGTCCTCGTCCGATTCTCGATAGCCGTTCGGTATTCGATTTCAAGCAGCTGCAATTTGTCTCGCGAAATCGCGCGGCTGAATACGACGGCCTGCATTCGCCGAAAAAGGTCACGGTTTTTCGCAAACTTCCCCGGCTGGGTTCCGACCGCTCCGATCGCTCGTCCCGCGTTTCTCCGGCGATTTCCACAAAAGAAACGCGGCGGGGCACGCGCGGCTGATAGAGTATGATAGCTGCATTCCATCGGTTGCAACATGTGTGTCATACGAGACGTGCTTTGATTTTCTATCGATTCGATCGGATCGCCGTGACTTATTTACGGCTCGTGGAGCCCGCGCCCTCGGACAAGCCGTAAAACGGAATTAATGGGCCGCGTTTAAGCTGATTTCAGGAGCCCGGCCGCTACCGAAAGTCCTCCTCTCGTAAGCGCGGTGTCGAGTTCCTGGGCCATTTTCGATCGAGCGGAACCGATCGAAAATCTTCGCGTTCAATTATGGAGGAATAAAACGACACCAAAATACGTATCCACGAAAAAGGTCGAGTACAGTTATTAACGTTAATATTCGCGCAAAGATCGCTCGTCGTATCGAATATCGATTGGACGATGACAACGATGCTTTATTTATATTTCAAGAGAAATATCAAAGAATGCTTCCCTGGACGCATCCCGTTGGTAATTATTATCGGTTCAATTTGACATTAGAATATAGAAACGTAGTCGTTGGAAAATTATAACGATGTCTGCTAAATTAGACCTACCCTCGAACAGAAGGGTACATTTCTTAGTTTTCGTAACGCTGTTCGAACATTCCTCTACGCGAGGAATATATAAGAAAATATATAGCGAGTTCGCAAGGAAAAGTGCTCTCGTTGAATCGTAACCTCGTGGTTCGTATCCGGTTGGATGGAACATTTTTTTAACCTAAATCCAATCTTCGGATACACGGAATTATCTACAACGAAGGAATTTCCATCTACGGTTAATCGATCGTTTATTTACGTGAACTTTACTCTATTAAGATCGAGACACAAACGAGCGAGACTTTCGCTCTAATCTGATATCGTTCGCGATCCTTGGTGCTCGGGGACGTCGAATTTGTCGCCTAAGCGCGGCGATCGCGCGAGCAAGATAAATCGTTGCGAAACGAGCCTGTTGTTAAATAGTTTAGCGTCGTTGTTGGCACAATAACGGATGGCCGCGCATTTCGCAAGAATGACTCGCGTGGCTGTCGTAAATTTTGTTTGAAAAATAACACGTAGATCGACTCTTTCGGTCAACTATTCCGATAAATATTTATGATCGACGTTAAGCGTCTTCGGTTGCAGCAAACATTGCGTCGACG
This sequence comes from Ptiloglossa arizonensis, assembly GCF_051014685.1. Classification (NCBI taxonomy): domain Eukaryota; kingdom Metazoa; phylum Arthropoda; class Insecta; order Hymenoptera; family Colletidae; genus Ptiloglossa; species Ptiloglossa arizonensis. Next base: position 7,440,031 of record NC_135061.1, read on the forward strand.
ATCGATGGTGTCTCGTTTCATTGAACTAAATATCAAACTTTTAGAGGAGACACCTTCAACATTTTTCACCGATGACGACGATCTGTTTTTTTATTCCAATCGATTCGAACGAAATTTAACATCGACGGAGAAACGAGCGGATTATTTTATTTCTTCGTAAACAGGGAATCCACACGCGTGACAGTAATAACTACATCGAGGATCTCGCGCATTTATGGCGTATGGTAATTTGGAAAACGTATTCAAAACGTATGCAGAATATACTTCGTAAGGTAATATAATAATATTAATACTTCATTGATATATGTGCATATATTCTGCATACGTTTAGCATACGTTTTTCATATTCGCATACGCCATAAATGTGTAAAACTCTGCAGTCCAGTAACGACACGTTTAATTTAAGTAAACATTTAATACACGTGTAGAAGTTGTGTACAATAGTTTAAGTACAGTCGATCTCAGGGAGTCTACGTTCATCGAATGTGGCGCGGAGTGTCCAAGCGAACCGAAAATAAACACTGTTGACATTGACGTTTATAACCAAGGATCGCCAAATTGTATCGATACACAGATATGTACTATTTTTGTACGTTTCTTTAAAGTTACACTTGTAAGTACATACGTATTTACGATATTGTGTTTTATATCGATCGATGTTTCCTTACAACACAGTTTGCGAATCATTACGTACCAAATTGCAGACTTTTGCGATTGACTATCCATTGCGCTCTTTCCAGCAAGGCTTTGTATAAAACGCGTCCATAATTATCGAAGACGACTGAGCAAAAAGCTGGAAAAATTTAACTTGTTGGATATTTTGTGTCACTTTGACCTACATCATAATAGTATACGAAAAAAGGTATTAAAAAATATTGACTTTGGCCATAATTACTGGCATAAATTATTATTATTACTATTAAACGTCCTTTTTACTCACGTGTCGAAGTACGGACACACGAATGTAACGAATAGAATAAGAAGTACGCAAACGTGTAAGAGGTGAAGTGCGATGAAAAATGTTATCGTTGAAATCTAATTTCAATTACGGTTGCGTGCTCCGAATAAATCGCGCACCAAAAATGAAATAAACAGAGTATTCGATCGAAAAGTATTTTTACAGCTTTTAGAAGAATATTTGTTCGAACGAAGGTATAAGATGGATCTGCAAATATCGCCCATCAAAATTTCTGACATAAAGGTTAAAAAACTTTGTCATCTTTTCCGTTATTAGCAACTTTCAACCGTCTCGTCTACATTGTAACTTTAGCAGTTTTCTGAAAACACCTTTATCATCCTGTACGTGAAAAGAAATATATTTGATTTGTAATTCTATAATTTCGACAATATTTGGAATTAAGACGATAACGGATTCCAAATAGTCTTGTACAGCTGCGCTACAGTCAACCTTTCGAATGTAAAATATCTTATTCGAGAAAAGAAAATACCAAAAAAGGTTGAATAAATTTTAATTACCGAAATTTATCGATCGGATTTAATTTTCTCCATTGAAACGGCAGATTAATCTCCATTGAAACGGCAAGGAAGCGACGGGGGGACGTTAGTTTTCCGAAATACCGTGTCAACGCAAGAATCAGTGAACCTAGAACCACTTTCTTGCGTCAGAGCTCGAACAGTCTCGTATACGCCGATCGGAACTACCATACCGAAACCAGCATACTCGGATCATTAAAGGATTTGCGCAGCATGGAAACAGTGGTTCGCTTTCCTAACGAGAAGTCCGCGGGGGTCTCCGCGCAGCGAGAGCAACAGATAACGGACAATATTTTCCAATAAGTCGTCTATGATAATGCGAACATTACCATTCCCGTTCAACTATGAACCGCGTATTTCTGCCCGTATAACGAGTTTTTATTGTCTCGTTCTTGCCCGCGTTATTCAGACATAATGGTGGGACGATTGCGACACCGCGGCTTTCATGAACGAGAAAAAGAAATTTACGATCGAAACGTTTTAAACACCGATGCAAGAGGCTGCTTTGCATACGTCGCAATCACTACGTGTCTATTTTCCCAAACGCCGTGAAGTTCGTTTCTTTTTCTTATTTTCTCGAAGCTCCGCGCATTAAAAATACATCTTCTAATCCCGTAGCGGTACACCTCGTCTTTCGAGTCGGAAAGACGTACGAGCACCCTTATCGTACCAATTCCATTAATTCGTTAGATTACGTACCGTAGCTTACGAGGAATCCCACCGCGACGGAAACTGTTGTGACCGTTGGAACGTGTACGCGAGCGGACGCGAGCGGACGCGAGCGCGTGTGAAAATATGGCCCGTGCCGCTGGGGAACTGCTTCGATAATCTTAAATATCACTAATTCGCTAAATCACCCGTTTACCGGGGCTAATCTGATGCACGACCCGGCGTGGTCGCATCAATTTCATTAACCCCGGCCCATTACGAAAAAAACGAGAGTCGTAAATTAAAAAGCAGTCCCGAGAAGTGTCCACCGGTAGCCTTCCGACGTTTAAGCCACGTTCACGCGTGCCAGAACGGCGTCACGTGACGCCCCCGTAGGCCATCTTTGTCTCTATACTCGAAACCCGCGACACGTTTCGTCGCATCAATATTCTACGTCAGTGTTTCCTCGACTTCGTGTACTTAATAATTTTTTCACTTCGTATTTGATGGAAATTGGTGGAAACATTGTACAAATCGAGAGGGATACATTTTCTCGGTATCCAGAAAGGTTAACCCAGACCTAACCTACGATCGAAAGATACATTTTTCTCTTCCTACGATGCATCGTATTTATGCAATTTGAATCGCACGGGAAACTTTAGATCGAATTAAACTTCCGGAAACTATTTTTTAAACGGTTCGTTGAAACTGCATCGGTCGATGTACCGAACTTAAATTCCGTTCCATCGAACCGTTCGAGACACGTACACGTTTCTTGACTTTTGTACACGAAGAATTTCCGAAAGACTACTTTTTATATATTTCGATATTCCGTTGGTGAAAGATACGCTAGTCGTTACCCTCGAACGTTGGCCATAGATTCAACGCGGGAGTTGAAAATCTGTATCAATTCGAGTTTAGAAATCGGGGGAAATTTCGATCCGTATTTTCCGGTGGATTTATCTCGTATCTCCAAGCGTAGAACGGGCTTAACGGAGTTATACTAGTACTTACGCGTACACCGTGTGTACCTGGCTGGGACGAGTGGTGGAGGGTTGGGACCTCACAGGCACGATTAACACGTGTCACGCGTCACACACATACGCGCGTTCATCTATCTTTTCACACTAGCTCGGGCGCACGCGCATACACACGCCCGGGTACGTAGGTACGCGCACGCAGCAGTCCATATATCTACCTAACCCGCCACCAGTCACCATGTAGGACAATAAAGGACAGAGGTGGTACGTAACATTTCCATACATTCCTGGGCAGCAACGGGCCGGCCATTTAAGAATTTCTCGCCGTACTGGAACCGAGGTGAGGTCCCGTGCATTTCAATTTGCCGACACGCGCCAATTCTCGCCACGAAAATTCACCGCGAGGAAAGAAAACGCGCCACGACGATAACCTCGTCACGATTGCAACCGTACCTCTTCTCTTCCTCCAGCACCTGATGGACACCTGGTTGTAGCGAAAAAATGGGAACACGTCGTTACTTTTAGACGATCACGAGACTTTGGTAACAATCGTCTTGCGGTAGTTTTCGCCGAATACTTGGAATACGTGGAGCACCGAGTCTTCTTTGCCAACATTTTATCGTCGAAATCGAGAATTTTATCTTCGGTCTCCAAGTCGGGATATTTGTGACTTTCCGAACCTTAGGATTAGCTGCGAGAGAACGAAGGTCTGGATTCGTTACAAAGATAGCGTTAAGGACGATGACTCGAGATTCATCCGAAGCAGTGTATCCGATAAACCTGTTCGATCGCTTACGTAGGAAGAGATTATTGTCGAACCTGACCGTTAGAGACTTCAATAACGATCGTGTACTATATTTCGAAGCTACCAGATCCTAGTAATCTAGGATCTAGCGTCTCGAACATTTGTGATCCAGTCTTTGGCGTCGGACACGAAGAATATCGATTCGACATCGAAAGTTTCAGAAATAACGCGAAGAATCCAAAAGCACGTTAGAAGAGATCGTTGTTGTTGTTGTTGTTGTTTTCAAGTACTCGAGAGTCGAAGGATCGTCGCGTGCCTTGCACCTAAATGGATCGCCGGAAACTCCAGAATCGTGATCATTTGTGGATCGGTCGCCAGAGTCGCCAAATGGCATTCGCGTTGTCCGTTGCGAACAGTAGAGGATTCGATAATAATTTAACGTCTCGAGACCTGACAACACTTGGAAGTTTTCTTTCGGCATCGGCTCAATTTTTAATTTTCGCTTTATGGAAATTAAAATATGGCCCATCGGCCGACACACCGGCCCGACTGATTACTTAAAATTTGCATAAAAGACGGAGGAGTGGGAAGACTTAAGACGGTCTTAATCCTCCATCGGAGTAAGAAAGGGTCCCGAAAGGTGTGTTGCGCGAACCCCGTTCTTTATTTCCAGAAGGCAGACATTCCACTCGTTCGTTGCACTTGCCCGATTAATCAGCATAATACTAATCGCGACGGCGCAGCGGTACCAGCTGCGTTCATTTCCAGCGTCTGTTGGAAATCAGCTTTGAATAAGTCGTCGCCGATGGAAAACAATCGTGTTTCGGTACCGTTCGTTCGCAAACATCGGCGTCCGGTTTTCGACAATTCCACGACCGCTAGACGAGCGGTATTTAACGAGGATCGATCTATATGCGAGCAGAGTACACGAGCATGCTTCCATTCACGAAGAAATCATGCGCGGCTGCGGAAATGAGCTACCGTCGTCTATATTTAACCTGTCGACCGACGACAGGAAGAAGCCTCGACGTGCTCGTCGCATCGCCACCGAACCGAACACATTTTAAGGCTCTCCCGCCTTTTTCTTCCTCAAACTTCTCGCCGCGTTCGTCGCGCGAAGCGACCCGCTGCATTCTACACGGTTACGTCGACCCGTTGCTTTATTTTTCTTCCACGCGGGCTTTGATCGGTATTACTAGCGTCGAACTTTGAACACGGATCCCGATTCTCCTCTGCGACGATCGCTTCGTATCGATATTTCGACACCGCGTGTCCGCGATATCGAACGATTCAAATAGCCCGTAGTTATTCAATTATTCGGGATGAAATTAACCTTGGTCTCTTCGGGTCTTTCTCGTCCCGTTGCGTCCTCGCAATGTATCGCTCTTTTTTTTTTTACAATTAAAGTATTCGCAATAGATGCAACTCAACATTTTTTATTGGAAAACCTTGAGCAGTAAATCCAATCCGGACTTAACCCGGGACATGTGAGAATCTTCGAAGAAATATAGTATTGTACGTATTTCACAGGGTGTCGTACCCATTATTCGTCTTCGTTTCGTTAAACGAAGGACATTCGGTCCACGTTTTGCTCTCCATTTGCTACGAGATAGACCCACGTATACGAGGTTCTTTCATTCGGAACGATTCGCTGAACAGGTGGGCCAAGTTCGTCGAATATTTCGGTAGCCACTCTACGTGTTCGTTCTCGACCCAGTGATGGCTCGCGAATCGTGGTTGGCGAAACACCGACGACAATTCGCGCGGTTACAAGTCAGAGCGATCGGGTCAACGGTTCCGAGTTTAGATACGATGTAGCGGTTAGGAGAGTAGTACAGGGAATCGGTGGTACGGAACGAGCGAAAGGTGTAAACGGTGATGATTCTACCACGGAGTCGACGAGGCAAAGTCTTTATTAGGCGGTACAGGGAAATTTTCGAAAGCGCTCGCGTCCCTGGACGTTTCTTCCTCGTTTTGCGCGTGACTGAATGCGCGGGCCGACGTATATATACGTATTTCCTGGCGGTCACGCAGTACCCGTGAAAACGTGTCGCGAGCGTGTGCCGTAATGGTACGGACGAGCCTGGCTAGCAGTGGAACGAAACGGAGTGTGTCGAAAGCGCGTACAAAGTATCTCTAATCGTCCCATTGTATCGTTTCTCCTTTGTCCATTCTCGTGGGTGAAAGCTTCGTTAAAACCCGATCGCTAATGCCTGTTGTTTTTTCGTGGAAAGAAACCGGCCAACGCGATACACTCCGTCGCGGCGAAGATAACGAGACAATGCTCGAATACGGTGTCCTTCGATCTGGACCGTTCGAATTTCTTCTTCCGGATCGTCCGTTTTCTTTTTTTTCTTCCAGCTGCTCCTCGTCGCTTCTTTTCCCTGGATTATTTATTCGATTCGTTTCAACGACTCTCTTTTGCACCGTAAGGGCATACGAATTTTCGAGAGCGTAGTTTACGGAAGACAGGACAAAATATAAAATACGAACATCGGCCACGGAACTGGAATCCGTGGAATTCTCGGAGAGTGGAATTCCATCGATTCTTCCAAAACCGTTACACCCGAGACACGGCTCTCAATCCAAGGGCGATTAATAATCTTCGAATCGTCTTGCCCGTTCGCGCTTTCCGCAGGGGAATCGTGAGAAACCAGCCTCGAATCTCTCCCTTTATTAACCACGTTTCCGGCCCGGCCGTTTGAAAACCCACATCGGAGAAGAAATAGTCAGAAAAGGCAGAGAATTCTCAGGGTTGCTCGATAAAACGTCCGTGATTTCAACTCATCGCGTATCTGATTCCGACGTACGATCGTAACTATTACCAGAGGAATTCTTCAGAACGAATTACGCTCTCATTAGCACCTGGACGCGCTGTTTTCACGCAAATGCAATTTGCACACGTCGGAGCGTAATCACTCTCACGTTGCTCGCTGGTCTACTCGGAGGAATGAAAAGAATTCTTTAATCTTTTATCGTCCAACGGTGCATTTTGCGAAGAGACGTTGAAAATCTTGCTCGCGAATATTCGAGTCGCGAATTTAGAGTTTTCTGCATTTCTGCAGAGAAACTGCGCAAACTTTTTCGTCAACCTGATATTTAGACCCACAGAGTACACGCCTTGAACCTAGACACCCCGTATAATTGGTAAATTCATAGAAACCGTTTAACATCGAAAGGTTTACAAAATTCAATTACGCTCGATAATTTTCCTTGAATCTCGGACACCCTGTACAATCCTGTTCGTTCGACGTCGAGAGGTTCGCGAAATTCAACACTATTATCGGGGGTTTCTTTTCGTCGTGCAGATCGCGCTCGCATCGCGAAGGAAGCGCGCGCAAAACGCTTGTGTGCGCGCGGGCGCGCGTTCCTTCGATTCGGACGTGTAAACGCGCACAGGAAGTGCGTGCGCCACGAATCGAATCGAATCGAGATACGAGCGCGTGTTGCGAATGCGTGTGCCGCGCGGGACGAGAGGGGGTTGCAGGGTGTTTGAGCTCGCCGGAGCTCTGGTTTCGCCAGCCCGGGGCTACTCGGTGCGAGGAGAACGGTCAAGAACCTAATACACCTAATACTCGTATCAGGCTGGGTCTCTCGGTCTCCTATAAACTCCGATATTGTCCCCGTTCGATTGTCTTTCTCATTTGAGATTACCGCGCGGACCGTTAGAGAATCGGTTCGCTTTTATCGGCGCGCGATAATTCCTGTTTTCGAGTAACGAAATCGAAACCGTAAAGTTTCTCGGAAGCGGGATGTAGGTTAGATCGAGTCGGGTCTCGCGTTCGAGTCGACAAATATCGGTCGTTCGAGCCACAAAATCGAAATCATCGGATTTCTCGAATCTACGATCTGCGTATCGTCGGGTCGCACCTCGCACCGGTGATCAATAACGACACTCGTGCCGCGTCATCGCGAACAATGAATCGATTCTGTGAAAAATTGGTCTCTCGAAAGCAGGAATTACTACACGCGACATTTCTCATGGATACCATTGGTAGAATGAGTTTAGCGAAACGAGTCTGAATCGTTGCATTCCGTACGGTAGTCGACGATGTGAATTAATTCTTGGATCGCCCGTCGCTCCACCTTTCGGAATTGGCATAGTCGGGAGGTAGTAGGTTTTCAGCTCGATGACATAATTTTTCCCAAAGTGTTTACCGTGTCTACCACGATTCCTCGATGGGGTTCGAACGGCGTTCAACGCCACGCAGATATTCAAAGAAGAGGAAACTGGATTTCGATCGTTCGGCGTAGATTCCCTTAACCCGTTGAGATCGGTGGTAGATTTCGAGGTGTCTCGGAGCGCCTATCCGAAGGTTCGCGAGATCGCTTCGGAAGAGAATAGTTTATGGATAGCTAATACCACGGCGCGGAACTCGAGCTCGACGCGAGCATTCTGCGAAACGGAAGATCTGGGCTAATCAACCGGGCCCTCGAAGCCCCTAAATCATTCCTCTTCCGCGTTCGGGATCGCTGAAACGTCTTCCGCGACGTATCTGGCACGATAGATCGACCGGGCTCGTAAAATAATTCAGCTGTCACGGCCGGCGGATCGGCCGGTAAAACGATCGATTCCGTATTATCCGGCGTTTTATCCGTCGATTTATCTAACCGTGGCTCCGAGCGGATGCAAAGTGGAGCACACCGTGGCTCGACAGCAATATCTCCACGGGTATTGCTGTGCCCCGGACAAACTGGATATCCAGTTTCCAGCATTTCTCGGTTCTCCACGCTTTCGAGGCCCTAATCCCCGTGTCTCGAGGAACGGCCTCAGCAGTAAAATCGCCGCGGTATGTATATAAGACACGGCCGGTCGGCCTACGGTGAAGAAATAATTTCATCATTCCGGCTGTGCATGCGAGTCCGCCGGGGCAACGGAACCAGAATCGCTCGGTTGTTCTTTCGTACGGGGGAATGCATCCTCGCGGATCGGCTTCTTCTCGGCCCCTGGCCATTCTTTTAGACCCATTCTTCCTCGGTGTCCGTTCGACGAATCGCACTTTGGAAACTGGCCAGACCTTTCAACGGAAATATCGAATCTACAACTTTCGACGATCCTCCGAGATACTCCTGGCTGCCGTGATAACCTCGTTATCCGTTACCGTCGTATTTTCTTTCAGTGAGTCTTATTTCTTACCATTGTCGACGCTTACAAAATTTCATAAACATCGCGATATTCGTTTGCGCGAAATCGCGTCCAAAGATCCAGCAACTTGGGTCGGGAGCGAACGACTCGAGACTTTGTTCGTAAATTAAAGGCACGCGAGGACGCTACGAATATCGTTGGAAAGAATTACAATCGCAGATACCGCGACGAACATACGTCGCAAGAGCCAATCTCGGTCGAACTCGCTAAGTCGAATGGATACTGACGTAGCGACCGAGAGAATAAGATCGCGTATACGTGACAGCGGCCGATAACCGTTACCCGGTAAAGTCACGTATATGTGACAGCGGTCGTCACAGTGTTGACGCGTGGACTATCAAAATTGATGACCCTATCCTCGGACCAATTTTCTACTTTTCCACTTACTTAACGCCCGTCTTGCGTAATAAAATTTCAAAGAAAAATACGACACACATTTATCACGTCACCGTGACCTTATTCGCGGATCAATTTTCCATTTTTCTAATTATTAAACGCCCGTGTTGCGTAAATAAACGTAAGAAGAAAATAAGATATATATTTACCGCGTTACTGTGAAAGTTCAACTGCCGCTACTTTACGCTCTAATCTTTGAACCTTAAAGCGTTCTAAGCGTCCAACGAGCGTTGCAAGATACAAAGGAAGATTTTTCGCCGTCTCGAAAAGGAAAAAGGAAAAAGGAAAAAGGAAAAAGGAAAAAGTAAAAAAATGAAGAAAAGGAAAAGAAAGAAGAGAATAATCGAGGAGTTGGTATGCAACGCGTGGAAGGATTAGTCGGTGGCGCTCGTTTGGCAGCTCGAAAAGGAATGTCAAGGATCGACAACCGGGCCTCGAGTATCCTATTGCTCCTGATACTAAAGCGGGCGTAGCGATCGCGGCGTACGATCGATCGGCCGGCCGGCCGGCCGGCCGGCGGTCGATATCTGCCAAGTATTCCGGCTCGTGGCCGGTCACGATAGCCTCGAAATTCGCGGTAGTCGTCGTAAATCTGCGGGATCTAAGCGCTCCCACCGGCACGATCGCCTCGATCTAACAAGTTGCGCGAATAACGGGCCATTAAGGCCGATACCGAAACACGGACCAGAGCCCGATATTCTCGCCTCGGGATCGCGACAATCGCCTCGCTCGTGCACGCTTGGCAATTAACGCCGGCCGAACGTTTGCTCGTCAACGCGTTAATAACTCTCGGCGCGCGATCAACGATGCCGAACGGGATCGCGAGCCAGCACACGGAGACACGGTTTACGCCATTTTTATTATTACCGATCGCGTTAACCGTTCTCGAATTACCGAGAACCTCGAATCGTTTTTCTTTCGAAAAACCAAGTCGATCCTTGGCATTTTTCTTGTCCTCCGAAGGGAACATTACCATACATTGTTTCCGCAATAGTCCCGTGGGCCTGGGACCGTAATCTCGGTCAATTTTCTTTTTCGTGGTCCTATTGAAGGTTCTCGAGTTCAGAAAAAGCTCGAAACACGCGAACTCTCGCGTGTTTCGCGGAACATAGTCGATCGTCGTTGTTATCGACACGTTCGAATCATTGAACAACGATTGTCAACCGCACGGATTTCGATTCTTTCAAAATTTCTTTCCTCGGAGCCGTACAGTCGCAAAACTGTTAAACGTAGCTGGATGCATTACGTAATTCGAAGCGTTAATTTGTTATTGCGTTAATCTCATCTGTGTTCGACCAAATTGAATTAAATTGCAATTACTCCTCTTTTTTTCTTCTCTTCGACCGAGGGCACCGGATTCCGTTTCCCATAAACGTCTTTGATGGATCAATCGCGGCACTTATGGTGACGTTCTGGTTTGCTGTTTTCCTTCAGCGAGTCGATTGAGTTGCAATCGCTCGCGATATCCTTGTTTCAATCACGACTGGCCTGCTGCAATTTTCTCGGGTGCTTCGAATCCGTGCTAAATTTAGCTTTTTCCAGCTCGATGGGACGCTGAGTCACTCCTCTCGAGTACCTAAACGTTCCAATTTTCCCATTTTTCAATTCGACGTATCCACTGTTTCGAACATCAACGTCGCGGAATTATCCATTTTATTCAATTTCTTTGGTACTTCGGTGACGCGCGTAACATTTTCGAGCGCTCCGAATTAGCAATTCGGAGCAAGTATTCGAAATCTATCGCGAACCTAACCGAATTAAAGTTTTCCAATTTTTCGAGGTATCGATCCTTTCGAGTACCAATTTCGGTTAATCCCTGCAACGATTATTTCGAACCAGTGAATTCCTACGTCAGTTTTCCAGATTTTCTATGTCAGTGATAAATTTTCCAGGTGCCCGAGACGTTTACTATTTCTGGTACCTACACGAATTAACTTTCTCGATAACTATTGCAATCGGATAGTACTTCGTATCAGCTTTCTAGAGTATTCCGGACCGATTGTGAACTCGGAATTTTCTAATTTCTCGGTACTACTTGACAGTGCATTAAGGTGTTCCAGTTTTCTAGGACATTGATTCTTTCGGTTATCCGTACGAGCTCACTTTCACAATAGCGATTGCAGTCGGACGAGAGTGTACCCGTTTTCCAAAGTACTCCGAATAGTTTATAAATCGAATTTTTTCCACTTTATCGGGACATTATGTTCGAGCTTCTGTATCCAGTTAACGACGCGAAGCAATAAGTTCCTGGATAAGAATGTCTAGAATGCCGTTAATTTCTTTTTTCGTAGTTTTTTCTATCGTTAAGAAAGAACCTTTCTCGGAATTACTCCGATATGTGTATGAAAAAAAAAGTTTGCATCACGGTTGAGCGTGAAATTTCCAGCCAGACTCGGAAATCGAACAAAGTTTCTCGGTTCTTACGAAACAAGGATCCGAGCAACGGTAAAAGCAGCGAAGCGGTGTATCGATCGCGAATAATCGCTAGGCTGCGAGAGAGTCTGTCGCAACCGATATCCTGGCCGAGGCAATAGGTCGATTATTTTTGGAAGGACATAATCCAGTTTCGTAGTACGACGACGACAACGTGGACGGTACTCCACGGTAGATCTAGATTTCACGTTCGAACGGCCAGACGGTACAAACCTGATCCGCAATAACGGCCGGCAGAGACGTAAATTCTGTTCTACGAGGTTTCTAGATTATCGAAATACCAGTACTAGGTGGAATCAGGTTCCGTGCTCCAGATTACCCGGGCGAACTGCGAAGCTATCGGTCGCCATGACCATTTCAGGATTATTAATCTTGGTCACCGTTGCCTCTGTTCGCGCGCCGCGAGATAAAGTCGAGCGCGCCCGTGCCGGAAAAATAAATTCTACGGTGGCTCCACGAGCCCGCCTCGAGTTCCGTACGCTTCGAGGTCGCCGTACGTGCTCTCTGCTCGACTTCGATACGCCGGAACTTCTATTATCCGAACGTTCTATCGAGGGCCTCGACCAGTTACGCCGGTTCAAAGATTCGACCATCTCTGGGACACGCTTCCGTCAAATATATTCAATAAATCCTAACAACGATAACAATAACTTTAACAAATTAAGTTAACTAACAATAATTGTCGTCGTCGTCGTCGTTACCAAAAGAAACAAGAAGTTGTACAAATTGAAAGAAAAACGCAACATCCTGAACGAAACTTTTGTAGACAATTTCGTTGCGTGGACTCTTTTTAGTAATATCGAAAAACCTTCGTCAAATTCGAATTGAGTTTCATACGGACGAGAGAGGGATACTATATTTTGTTTGTACGTGCGCACAGGGCAATCGGTTTGTTTTCAAAATATTACGTTCTCTGTTCTAGACAACAACCAATGTTTAGTAATTTTGATCGAAATTCACTTTAATCGTTAAAATTTCAAACTTGTACGATCAACTTCATTTCTTTTCCCCCGAGATCGTAGACGAGGAAGAAAGTACTCGAATATTCCCCGTCTTTGCTACGAAATTGACAGTTTCGTCGTAAAGACGAATTTAAACAGTTCGTAAACGTACGTACATTTACGAAAAATACGCGATACGTTGATGCACACATTAACGATAGATGCTCCATTTATTTAACGCTCGAACCAGCGTTAAATTTCTGCCCCGACGAATGAAAAATCACACCGTGATCGTCGACAGTGTCGTACAAGCTACTAAAGTATTCAACACGGTTCCGAATAAACTTCATCGGAGCACGAAGTCTCTATAAACGCTGTTCAGACTCTACCCATCGAAACTGTCCAAAACAGACTTCTGGTAGGATTTAAATATCCGAACGAATTTCCCCGCGATCGCAGTTTCTCCCTCGGGCGATCAACGAATTGCACGAGGGTGCGAACACGACGGAACCACGAGACCCCTCACGGTACCCGCTCACGGGAGAGCACCACGATTCGACGAACACGGCCATCGAAAACACGAGCCGTTCGCGGAATCGAGCCACGCTCTTCAGAATCCAAGAAAAAAGAACGAAATCCCGAAGAGAGCCGGGCAGCAAAGATTTCTCCGTGGTTCCATTTAACCGTGCTCGGCGAGCGTGCGTACGAGAACGAGAGAAAGAATAAAAGAGAGGAAGAGAGGAAGAGAGGAGAGCGAGAGAGAGAGAGAGAGAGAGAGAGAGAGAGAGAAGAAGAAGAAGAAGAAGAAGAAGGCGGCCCGGACGCGAAAACGATATGGAAGAAGAAGAGATTTTCGTGGCTGGGGCCCTTTGTGCGCACGACCAGCCACGTTTTATGCACAAAAGATGTGGAAGGGAGGACCAAGGGAGCAGAGGAGCGGCGGTTCGTTATGCCCGCTTCGCGAGGACAATTAATTATCTCCTGATTCCTTCTAAGAAACCAGTCCAAGTACAGTCGAGCGGGCACACCGACGTGTCGACGTCGACCCGACACGCACACGCTCGCACCCACACGATCGCGCGGCAGCGCGCTGTTTTATAGACACATATGATGGAACACTCTCAGGCCGATCGTGTTTCAAACCACAGAGAGACTTAACTGAGAAACGACACACGTTGCTAGCCGGAGAGACCGGACTCGGACTCTCATCCCCTCCTGCCTCTTTGCGGTCCTGGCCGATTTTCATTGTCTATCGCAAAAGAATTTCGTCACTCCGTCGATCAGGACGAGGAATCGTTCGGTGGAGGACCTTCCAAAGGGGTTGCGGATTATGTTTACACCCTCTGCGTAGGAAAATATACACTCGGAGACGAGTGCCTCGGTCCCGATGTCTCCGATCGAACGTCGTTGAATGAAGAAAATTTTTATCGCCGTCGACGAGTTTGCGTTTTTAACTTACGAGAGGGAAACTCGAACGCCTGGAAACTATGGATTTTATCGCAGATAAATATTTCGGCTTCTTTTCCGAAGCTAACGAATACACAACGAAACCGATTTGTATACCAGTATTGCTTGAAAAAGTTCAACAAAATGAAAAATCGATAAAATTTACCGATTCGATAAATAAGAATAAATGCAGCGGTACAAGGTCGTACCGGTATTTCTATATTTCGCATAAGAGTTATGAAAGTACAATCGAAAAGTATCGGTCCGATACTGGTATTTCGCATGTCGGTGTAAGTCCCTGATTACTACACCGATACATTGTGGCAACGATTTAAAGTCTTCGGTATTTATCAAAGGTGAGCTGAACTCGCTTCACTGGGTCCAAGCAGCCGCATATATCGATAACAGAATATCGGTTTCGGTATAGTAGTTTTGTATCTCTGCCTTCGCATGTTTGAAAAATTGAAATAAAGTAAAATGAACGAAAATAATTTAGCTAAATGCACCGGTATTTCTATATCGGGTTGTGTATAAATGTACGAGGAGACAACCGAGAAATATCTCTACGATCCGGTAAAATTTTTATATACCGATCTTACGCGACTAGCTGACATTGTCTCGGCTTTCTTTCGCGTTGTAACAAACGATAACGAAATTATCGATAGAAAATGGATACTGGGTAAAATGTCCCTTACTTCGGGGCGGTTGTGACACAACTTCGGATCGATAATAATAGTATTTTATTGGAAAAAATATCAAATTATTTATTAACCGAATTACGACGGTAAATGAAAGTAAATACAATAATTGTATTCGTACAAGAAGAAAGTTAAATATAAATGATATTCTCCGCAATATTTAAATACGGATTATTCTGTTTCACAATTGTAACGAAAATATAAATCCGGTTATTTATTATATTATTCGTGTGCCCGATTCTTACACTCTATGCATTGTACCCATTTTTCATTTGGCTTACCGGAGCTACACGAATCCGAGGTATATTCTCGTTTTTATAAATTTTTCTTTTCAAATTCTGATCACGTGGCTTTCCGTTTATTTTTGTCTTTTGTTTATCTTCGTATTGTGCTCCGATCTTTTCTTTTTCGCGTCAGTGTACACAAGCGTTTTCTCTTCCTCTTATCTTTGTGTATTTCCTTTCGAGGTGAAGCTTTTGGAAAGAGCGTTCTTATTGCTTCTGGTGCGAATTCTTCGTCGTTTATTCGTTCAGCTTACAGGACTGTTGTTGGCGCGTCTGGAGTTTCATTATCGATGATTGTAACCTTAATTTCGACCCCGCCCAACAATGTTGCGATTGTCCTCGACCACGTTCTTGAACTTAATTTACAAAAATATTCGCTAACAAGATGCTCGAAAGTCCTACATAACGATCAGTATTTCATTCGGAAAGGTCAGATCGAACATTAAAGGAGAAAAGAATCACTAAATTGCACAGGGTATATTTATATTAAGCATTAAGAAAATGATACATTACGATGTCGAAAAATCATTTTGTTCGTTGTATTTGTTTATTCGGTATCTGCATTGTCAGGCACGTGTACACGTGTAGGTAAATTGTAATTTTGCATCGTATTTTGTCGATTTTAGATACGCGAATTCATGAATTTTGGCTAAAAATAAGTACCAGGTTACCGTTTATATTACATTTCGGGCTGCTGCGATCCAAACGATCGATCGATATGGTAGTTTATTATCGACAACTGGAACAATTGCAGTCAGCATTGAAAAAGAACTGGCCTAATTTGCATGACAGGAAACGTGTTTTCTTCCATCGAGATAACGCTCTACGACACGTAGCAAATTAGACGCTGGCAAAAATTGATTGATTCGAATGGCAACGAACAATTGACTTTTCTTATTTTTCGGACATGGTTCCATCGAATTATTACTTGTTTAGAAACTTTCGAAACCGTTACACCGAAGAAGAAGAAGTCGAGAAGTAGGACGATATCTAGAATACTTCTTATTAAAATTGAAGATCGTTTGTAAATAAAAGCATCGAAACATTGGTACACGGACAGAAAACCATTATGGAAAACGAGAAAAGATATATCGATGATTAAAAATTATAAATAAACAGTTCTGTTTCATTTTTTTTCGGTAAGATACATTCTCGAATCGCTTGTGAGGTAACTTAAGAGATCGAGTTGATTTCCTGGTGATACATTAGTAGGTTAAAAAATAGGGAACGTCGAATCGATGATTCTACTCCGTATTGACAGCGATCGTTGTGGGTTAGTTGTCGAAAACTAGTATTGGAAGTCAAAGCTGATCGATGCATTTACCAGAGATGATAAAAAATGCCCACCGATCGAACTATCTTAAAAGCTTCCAAATGTTCCCGGTGAACAGAATTTACAGATTTCGCTATACCATCGGAAGAGAGGGATGGTGGAAGCAACAGGTTGCCAGACCAAAGTGCCCGTTTTACGAACGAAATTATCGTTCCGGTGAGATTTTACGAGCTAGAGAATTTGATCTTCTCTAGTCTACCCAAATTCGATGCAATTCCTTTGCCAACAACTCTGTTCCCTCTAGATCCTGATATCCAACGAAGTATTTTCAACGTCTGAAATTTGTCCTTCAACATCGACTCGAAAATCTCCGAATTCTTCTCGATCGCGATCTGAATTCCATCGACCTCTATCCTCGAGGGAAGCTACTAAAAGTCCTTCGATCGTTAAAAAAAAAGTTTCATCTCAGGAATTACTCCGGCAATTCGGGCAATCGTGGTCTAGGAATATCGATCTAACATCTGACCGTAGAAATTCGCAATTCGACCGGTTGTGAGCCATTAACCCGTCTAATCGCACCAAGCCCACGGATAAAGACATTCGTCATCATTAGAATGGACAATTATCGCGAGCAGTGAACTTTCCTGGTAGCGAACTCCCCCGGTTCGGTTTCATTAGCGAGCAAAGGTAGGTAACGGCTCGCGTTCCCACCGCTGCCCTCTGGATTTCCAAATAAATCGGACGTACGCTCACGTGGACACGTGTACGCGTACGTGCCGTGCGATCGGCCGTCAGCAGCTCCCTTCGGAATCGAGGAGGAACCGAATGGCTCTCCTTTTCCACCGCGATTTACCTCCCTCCTGTCACCGCTTTACGCTCCAGGTTCTCCCGTTTCGATTTTCTTTATTATTCCGTGGAGCCGTGCGGGCCGTGTGACACGTTCACGGCATCCGGCCGCGTACGTGACGTCATACGAGCTATATTCCATCGGTGAACCGAGTCGCCCATATGGTCGCGACGATCCTCCATTCCTGTTGCGACGACTCGTAACTCCCGATTATTCGCGGAGCGATCGGCTCCCGATGCTCTCGATTCCTTCGGGCGACGAAATCCTCGCTTTTTCGCTCGGTTGCGTCGCTTCTCGGCTCGGTAACGTCGCTTCGCGCGCCCCTCCTACCGCGATGTAGATACTTCACACGTTGATACTAGATACGGGCTTCGACCGTTCCTTTATTTACGTAAACACCGACTTTGTGCTAGGAACTGTTCGGACCGCTCGCTTAAAGGTATACAGTAGGGATCGTAAAAATTGTACCACGAAACTGTCGTGATTTGTAGCTTGACTCTCGCACGAGCAATATCCGTGTCATTAGGTGTTAAAGTTTCAACGTCTATTGCACTACAGGAAACACATAGAACGTTTCGCCCGATTCTTAATTAGTTCGTAATTCTCGTTGTCAGATCTCTCGATCGTTCTTTCCTTTGCGATATTTTTCTTTTGCGAAAAATTGCTCAGCAATTCTTACGTTTTATTTTTACGAAAAATAAACATCGATAACTGGGTAACAGGGTGTGACGTACTCTCGCGTTTAAAAAAAAAAGGGAAGAAAGAGAAACCCCGTAGGGTTAAAATAACCTCCAAACGCGACACGTACGCGCCGCTAACCCCGAAGAGTTTCGAGAAACGGTAATTAGAAAACGGGGAACGTGATGTCTCGAGACTCGCCATCCTGACGGTTTCTTGGCTAGGGGCCGGGATGGTGGCTAGAAGAAACCGGAAGGAATCTTTTTAGGTCGATTAGAGAGGAGCGAGAAACGAAGGGCCAAAGGTGTCGGCGACAGGCTCCGCCGTTTTCTGGATCCGCCCTAACGGCGTTCCGATTATACAGATATTCAAATGAGCCCGTCCCCGTTGTCTCTGGCCGCAACAGTTACGTATCATCGAATTATTCTAATTTCCCGTGGCAAAACAGCTCGACAGAAGTCGCCGGAGTTCGCGGAGCCTTCCTATTTTGCCGCGTCGTCGTCGTCGTCGTCGTCGTCGTCGTCGTCGTCGTCGTCGTCGTCGTCGTCGTCGTCGTGCAGCTGGGGAAAAAGGAACCGGTTACGCCCACTTCTGGGGGTGTCACGGGGGTTGGCTGGCCGTCGTCAACCCTCCAGCTTGGTTCACGACTCGCCTCGGGTCGATCTGTCGCTCCAGTGGGGGTGACGGTTGGTTTCCAGGTTCCAGGGGGCGGACAACGCACCCTCGGCGCGCAAGTTTCCAGCCGGCCTTGCTCATTCGTGGAATTCCGTGGTCGGTTAGGATTGCGGGGGTTGGTTCCACGAGAGATGATCGTGCGCGCGCGTACTCGCAGGCCCGCACCCCGCGAGGGTTACAATTGAAACAAGAGGGAGGCAATCGCGCGACAAGCTTCGTGGGAGGAAAAATGGATGCCGGAGCAAACGGATCCGCGAATTGGGTCGATAATGACCGATGTAAATCACGATGGGCGTTTCGTACGCGATTCCACGGCGATACGGTTACAACGAATTACCGGAAAGGAACTATCAGGATCGCAGATTCTCGCGCAGGTACGGATAGACGGTTGAACGTCGATGCGAACGAAACGCGAGGTGTGTTCGGTGCATCGTATGCCCTGGATCGACAGCTAAAACACTTTCAACTTTATATCGGTTGTACGCGAATCGTTTTAACAATCTATAGGATACGTTGCGGTTACTTTCGACTACTCCACTTTGGTGTCTCTGAAGAAAAATGGTGGTGCTGAAAGTAGAGGAAAGTTAACTATTATCGAACGAGGCGAAAGAGTATTTTACTTAGCCATGGTATACGGTATACGTATAATGTTTAAATGTCCACGATTGAAAGTAACGGATTAAAATGATTAGAGTTTCGAAAGAAGGTAGAGGTTCGAAACGATCGATCGGACCGGACAATGGAGATACGAATACTGTGGAAACGGAATGCCGATGCACTAAAACTAGTTGAAATATATTTTAAAATTCGTACTTGAGAATCATTGATTTGTTTTTCATATCAGGTTCTTCGTACTTTCTCTCGTGCAACAAAAATGAAATTTTGAACGTTATTTTATTCGATATCGTTTTATCGTATAATCGCAACTTTATTTTTCCCGGGGCGATTATCGAAAAAGTCCATCGATGACTATTCAACGAAGCATATACGAACCTACGTTTGTACGAGATTTTCGTTGTATTTTTAATCGTAAGATTTTTCTCGAACGTCACTCGACTATCTCGATAGTTCTGATCCGATCAACGGATCGCACGTTTTTCTACGGGACGAGCAAGTGTCCAGCGAGGAACGTTGTTTCGGAACGGAATCGGCCGATCCTTTTTTCCACGAAGAGCTGGCAATACCGCCAAGGATCTTTCGAGCGTGTGTTTCACCTCGGCCGCGAGTTTCGCCGAGCGAGGAATTCATCAGCCAAAGGTTGGCAAACGTGCACCACCATAAAACCAAGTGATTTACGCCCGACACTTTATGGGCCCGAGCCAGACGGCCCGGCTTCGCGAATTTTTCGTCGATTTTCGGTCGATATTGCACGCGCGAACGAGACACCCTCTCCTTCGTCAGGCTCGCCGCCGTCGATTGGTATTTTTTCGATCGCGATCGACCGGCCCGACGTCGAGATATCGAAGATCGAACCGAGACCGGGACGCGGGTTTTGGCACGGACGGTACGCCTGTATCGTTTCGCTCCGGGCGAGACTCGAGAACTATGGAAAAATCTGTTTCATTACACACGTTCGTAACGTCTACGGCTGGATGCCCGATGGATCTTGCTCTTTCTCGTTTCGTTCACCTCTTCTGACTTCCCTCTATGGCGGTTTCGATTGATTAGGTACCATCGAAACTTTCTCATCGTATCGGTTTATCGACACTGACCATTTTTACACTACGATTTATAAGGAGAACGTTCTAATCGGGAAATATTTGTTTCAAGTTAATTCGAATCAATTTCTTCAAGAGTATCTTCAAGAAAAAGCATTACAGAATTTCTTTTCATTTATTTATTTACATATACTAGTATCAGTTCGAAAACCATTATTCCACCGGAGTGAATTGCATTTAATATACAAATTTAATAAATATAGTCTAATACGAGTTCCTCCTATTCTAAATCGCGTATAACGATATTTAATGTTTTCACTTTTAGAAATGGATCGATGCTCGTTAGTTTCTCGTTTTCGTTACTATATTTTGTTCTCGTACATTTTTGTACAATTGACATTCCTGTACTGTGTTTTTATCAATAGTACCCATTTGTCGAGCATTCAAATATCCAACAATTGTACAAGAATTTCTCTATCCCAGCAACGAATATTTAACGCAACTGTGCTCTTAGGAAGAAGCTGACTTGGTCGTCCCATCTTCGGAGTCTCTGCGTTCCTTTCAAAATCGAAATAACCAATTTTTGAAAGAAATCGCGTTAATCGATCCCTCGCATTTAAAAGCACCCATAGCTAGAGACCATCTTCGCTAAAATCACCCAAAAAAAGAATCACTGAAGCTCACCCTCTTAAAAATATATTGTAAAAAAAACATAGAGTCTCTCTTATTATCCCCTTTTTGCCACGACTATATTTTATTCCATCATCGATACCGAAAACCGATTTTCGCACGGTGGCCCGCGAACCCGGTAGACGGATCGTAAATTTCACGACCGTGGCTACTCATAGTGTGGCCGGGTTTTTTCGTCACTTTTTTGCTACCATTATCTCAGCTCGAACGCTGTGAAATGGCGGTGGTTCCCTGTTCGAGAAATCGCCCTCCCCAAATAAGCTTTAAATTGCCCGTCTTTCGAGCGTCCCGCCTCGCGAGGTCAGTCGAAGGAGCGCCGTCGATCGAAACCTGTCAAAATATTTCCAAGCGTTCCGTGTCCATTGTCGACCGATTTTCCGGGGGTTCGACGACTACCAGGGGGGTCCTTGAACAGGGTCAGTGTTCCCTGGACTGTCCCGGGATCGAGTGGAGGGAGACGGTCAGGTATTAACGGCTCAATTTCACAGACGGATCCCTACGAAATTCCACGAGGAATTTTCTCGTTCGGTCAGGTGCCACTGTGCCCTGCCATTTCCATAGAATCGAGAAATTCAAGATTTCTGTACGAAGAGATACGAAATAGAAAGGTATAATATCTTTCTTCCCTGAATTTTACTCCAAAGATTCAACGGAGCAAACATTATAATATTGTCAATAACGTTGATCGCAATCTTAATAAATTGCGTATTATTTTTGTTCGTACCATTGTGCGCGGTATCGATGAACAAAAATAACAAAATAGCGATATGGGCGTATATACTATATAATACTTGCAATGTACGTTGTTATTGTACGAATACAGTCCGATTCGATGTTCGAGAACATATAAAAGTACGTAATTGTTCTTTAATTATTGACTGACGGAAATTTTGCAGACACGACTCTGAACGGTATTCGTGATTCGGAGAACTACGTTTCGTAAACTTTCTTTCGACTTTGTTCCCTATTGTGTGAAACTTTAATTAATCGCAGTGGAGGCAACGAAACGAAAGTAAATATCGACGAAGCGTTACGCGTTTATATTTTTTGCGCTATAATCTGATCAAATGTTGAAGATAAGAATGGCTCTACGGTCGAGAACGAAAGTCACGAAAACCTTGCTCGATGGCGAATGTGGTAATCGAACACTCGTGTCTCCTTATTTGTTCGCATAATGGAGGTTTCACTGTACACGGAACGATTTTCGAAGGAATATTTAGTAGAATCTCGTTGGACTCTCGATTCACGATTCTCGAAAACGAATCGTTCGTTTATTCCGCGGACGGATATACTACTCTCCCCGGTTTCGCTTAATTCTTCCCTAAATGTGGCCACCGCTCGAGGGTTCGCAAGAAATGGAAAAAAATAAGGGAGACCCACGTCTCGATGAATTTTTGAAAAAATTGTGAACCAAAAAAAAAAAAGGGGAGAAATACGATGAGAATTTCTGAAAGAAAGTCCGTGCTCGTTTGTTCGATGTTCGCGAGAGAAATAGACGCCGGACGCTCGAAATCGGGGTCGCCGCGATCGATAATCGATATCATCGCGAACATCGATCGTCTTGGTCGCCGACAACGGGCGGCTAGTGTCTCGAGGAAATTACGAGGGATTAAAGTGATAAGGAGCCGCCCAATAAAAGGTCGTTGACGTCCCGATGATGCGTGCACAGGCTGCATCTCATCAAAACGCGCGAACACGCGCGTTCAACGTATCCAACGATCATGTTGTACGTACACGGAAGAGACATGTTTCTTTCGCTGTAGGTACAACAAATTCCGCGAAATTCTTTATTCTAATAATTCTGTGAACGAATCGAACAAGTTCAGTCCCAACGATAAAGTTACAGGGTGTCTCGGAACTATAAGTACGGACTCGACCATACGTCCCTTTGGAAACTGAAATTTAGGCGGGGTTTTTCACCAGATTGAGGAAACAAAAAATGGCGATGCACATTTCTTGGTCAAACGGGGAAAGAAATACTTGTCGATATTCTTGATCTTATCGAGAAAATTCGAGAAATTGAACCGCGCTAATATATTTCAGCGGATAATTATTTTCGAAAATATATTGGGAAAAATGATCGTGCAATTTCGAAACCGTATACAGAGAGGCATACGTGCCAGTATCTGTTCAACGTTACAAAATGATTTAGCTCGACGTATCGTGTACAGGTATGTGAAAATTAGTGAAAGAAATCGAAGCTAGAATTTGCTTGAAATATCGTTGAACGTTAAACACGAGCTGGTTTCGATCGTGGAATAGAATGGGACTAATACCAAGTAACGTGTCACTGGTTACGTTAAACAATCGTAATCGACAAAGCAGACGCGCGAGCGCGAATAGAAAGCGCAATAATTATCGGAAGAGCGGACAAAAGGCTCCCACTTAGCAAATTCCATCCTGGAATGGGAATAACGATTACGATGCGAAAACGCTGTCGTTGAATGTGAAAGTTCAAACCAAACGGAATGTAAGTAACTCCGCGCGCACTAGCTTTTAATGTAACGTTTACCCGTTGCAACAAAACGCCCGGGCTCGTTTGAACTTGTTAGCCGTCCGTTTAGCACATTGTCGCTAGATCTTGGATCGCGTACAATGCGCGTGTAAACCGTGAAATATTGACTGTTTTACGCTGAATATCTTCAATCGTTCCACGAACCCTCGGAACCTTCCACTTCGAGATTCGAGTTAGAAACGATTAGTTATTGTTATTAACGAGAGCGTCCACTGGTAAAAAATTTCTAATACGGTGTAAATAGATAGGAGGAAACGAAGTATTCCACGCAATACGACAATACGAAATTTAAATATTTTCGTTGACTTTTTTAGTCGTAGTGCGTAACGATGTCAGGAGAAGTAGGTCATTGGTTGCAAGATGTATTCACGTCGTGCTTGTATGAAATTTGAATAGCGACGTATTGGTTTTTTTTTTCACCGTCGTTTCATTTTTAACGGTAAGACTTGCACGTTACGGTTGGCTTTTAGGTGAGAAATTCAACTTGTAATTATTGGAGATCGATTCGTAATTGCAAACTTCGTTGTACGCAGATGTTTGAAGTTAGCGATGGATTGGGAAATTGGTAAGTAATGTACAAGTCGAGGTGGAAAATTCGTTCTAAACGTTTAACGTTGATTCGTAATCCCTTCGGAGCGGTGTCGCGTGTGCGTGGAACGCCCACGGGCGTTCGACGAACGTGCTCGATAAATGCAACCGCGAGACTTCCGCGCGGGGTACGCGACAACCATGGGAATCTCGCATTTCGGGTAGGGGAAACGTTCGTGTCGTGATTCGGATAATTCGCTCTCCTTTCCAGAAATCTCCGTTGACGCGCCTAACTTTACAAAAACAACGTAGACGCTCGAATCGGCCGAAAAAGAGCGTCAGAAAATTCCGAGCGCGATCGAAAGACGGAACGACTCGCGTCACGGATGCGCGCGTTGCATTCTTTATCGAGGCATTGTTTCCTGGACTTCCCAATTAAATGCCCTATACGCAGCCACGTCGTCGACTACTTCTCTCCCCTCCAGCCCCCATCCCCCACCCAGTCGGCTCATAGTTCCTCGATTCATCCTCTTCCCGTTTCTCCCTCTCCGTTCGAACTGTCTCCGTCCTCAGCGGAGCCGTGAATGGGCGAGCACGCGATTCCGGGAATTTAAAAACGGGAAGGAATTCGTAGAGAAAGGCAGAGAAAGAAGGTGGCCACCGGTGGGAGAAGGAGACCACGATCGGAGCGAGAGAGACGCTCGTCTCTGATGTAGGCAGAGAGACACGTGGTGGGTGTGAGCTACTGGTATTTTATTGTTCGCCGGTGTGATTTGTGGTGTTGTTGTGTTGTCGTGTAGACGACTTGCTACACAGGGTGTACCGGTTTGTTTAGAAGGCCTCTGACTGACGTACGGGATCGTTTCGTGGCGAGACTGTGGCGCTTTGAAATTGAAAACCTTGGGGACCAGCTCGAAATAGATCGGGAGATTTCCTTAACAGATAGAGAATTTTCCTTGACTCGACCAGGCGTTTCTTAATGAGCATTGTATCACGGGTGTCGCGATGTTAATAACGTTTGAATTGTTGCCTTTGAAATATTGCCTCCATTGTTCTCTTTCTTGTTCGAAGGTAGTTACGCGCGAACGGAGACTTTGCGTCTTTGGTGTTTCTTGGCTAAAATTAACCGTGTTCCGCGATCGCGAAATGCAGGAGTTTCGCATCGTTCGATCGTTAGGTTGCGGTCGAGTTCGAAAACTCGAGACCAATTTTGAGCCAACGTTGAACGTTGACCTGAAAATGTCGCGAACCCCGAGACGATGTAGAAAAATTTCCCTCCGGTACGAAAGGTCGACGTTGAAACCGGAAACTCGTCCCACGAGTTTTAGACGGATTTGGAAAATTCGTGGTGAAACTAGAGTTCGATTCGAGTTCGGGAAACGATCGACGAATCTTCGAGATGCGACCGAAACTGGACAAGGACGCCAGAGGAAGTCGGACGCTAGCCGAGGAAACGTTCCTTCGAATGCGTGGGCCAGCAAGGTACCCCCGAGA
The DNA here is from genome assembly GCF_051014685.1 of Ptiloglossa arizonensis. Taxonomy (NCBI): domain Eukaryota; kingdom Metazoa; phylum Arthropoda; class Insecta; order Hymenoptera; family Colletidae; genus Ptiloglossa; species Ptiloglossa arizonensis. Next base: position 7,465,600 of record NC_135061.1, read on the forward strand.
AATCGGTGTAACCTCGTCGGTATGCAAGTATTATGTGTCTCGTGGAAACGGGATATCCCCGACCTGACTCGGCAAACAATCGATACCAGAGTAAGGAGCCGATACTCGAGCGTACGCGGACGCCCGCACAGACGCGCACACAGCTTTCGACTTTTACACGTGTACACGTTGAAAATTGTGTGCACCAGCTTCAAGGTATGCGCGATCTTCTCATGACGAGCGTTAAATCGATTCCCACGGCGGCCAAATCGATCTTATCGCCTTATCAAATTACTGGACAAAGTGTACACGTGCATCGTGGATCTTTGGGTCAACGTTTGATTTTCAACGCTTCGATATTTCTTCCCACGTGCGAGCCAATTCCGTCCTCGTTGGGCGAAAAATCATCGAAACACTTTCCAAAGATTTTCTGCTCGCGAAACCACCGAGCGTAAACTGTATCTTTGCCTCGCCGGGAAATAAACGTCGCGCGTGTTATTAATTATCCCGCGTGGAACGAGCGGATAGAGCGGGAGGAGAAAGAAACTTTGAGGCGGACTGTAACGACGCTCCCTGCCGAATAAGACTATAAATTCGTCTGTGTAAATCACGTGGGAGGGTAACGACAAGAGCAAGAGGGGTATTTTTTTTCGTGGTGCGCGGTGCGTGGTGCGTGGTGCGCGGTACGATCGGCGTGCTCGTGGATGTTATTGGTGGCAGGTACACGTGTGTTCCCGAAGGGAAGCACGGACGTGGCCAAGGGACAGGAAAGTACAAGTGTTTCAAGGAACGCGTAATTTATATTCGAGGCCCGTCGACGCCGCGGCGCACAGGGTTTTATGTGCCTTTCGGGAAACAACGTTACGAGGCAATTAATTTTTCGAAAATCCCGATTAACCCGACCTCTCCCTTCCCTTCCCTTCCCTTCCCTTCCCTTCTCTCTCCACTCGGTGCGTTCGACGCATTGTAATAAAACGCGCGCGGGTAGTTTCGCGCGAACCGCTTTTATCGTTCGTCCCAATGGCGGTGCTTAAAATTTATCGTCATCGTTCTCGGTGAATTTGTTGTTTCAACGTTGGGATCTATCGACTGACGAAACGGATACGGGGAACAGAGACGATCGAGCCATTTTTCGAATCTCGGAAAGTCGAGAAAACCTGACGAAAAACGCAACGTTCTCTTCAAGAATTTTAGAAAACTGAAATAAAAGCAACGAAAGTCGCGAAACATTTTTTTTTTTAACGAAAATCCATAGATTATTTTAACAAGAGTTACCATTCTTTTCAAATATTCGACTTTCGGTGTTTCGAATATTCGAATCTATCTCGTTGCCTCGATCCAGGAGAACAAAGTTTCCTGATCGAGATTACGGAATTGAATGAACAACCGTCAGAACGCGGAAGATCGCTACGTCTAACGATCGCAAAAAATTCGATCAAAATTCGCAATACGAGAACGCCTCTAACGGTGTCTGTGACTGCGGGGCAAAAATCTTTGATTTCGTTCGCTTTTTCCACGAGGAACGATGACTCCGGTTTCGTTGCGCGAGCAAGAGGTTCTAATTAGTTCCAAAGTTCCTCTTCGGGACGGGCCGTCTCTGTCTTCTATTTTCCACGTCGCTCTCTCTCTCTCTCTCACTCGTACCAGGAAGCTATACTACCAGAAAATAATTATCCCTTCTTTCCTGCTCGGGGAACGGAGCCTAGACAAATATAGCGCCGAATCCAGTTTTCGGGTTGACTTCTTTACCGAGTGTATCGATTGCCAGTATTTCGGCGTCTTTAGAATAAAATTAACCGTTCAGTTATTTATTAGCGATCGTTCTTACCATTTGGAGTAGAGAAAAGTCAAAGTACTTTTTTACTTTATCGTGCATTCTTGCACTATTTTAGAATGTACGGTTCCAGATCGATAGATTACGCCACCGAAGCAAATTCTCATTTTGAGAATCCAGTAAACCGTAAAAGAGTTTAGTAAACGTGAGGCTTCTGTGCGATGCTGTTCAATTCCACGATTTTCCATCGTCTCGGACCCAAATAAGTATACGCGTTCGGAACCCCCGGAAGTCTTGCGCGATAATGTACCCCGTCCTGGAGACTCTCGTCGTTTCGGAAAGAAATACGAATACGTTCCAATAAGGTGCTTCGTTATTTCACGAGCATCGCGTAGGTATCAACCTCTTTATAGAATTCTGGTACGAACAACTCGTACGCTGTACCGTACGCTCCCGAGGTCTGCCCTCGTCCTAGAAGCAAATAAGAGTACATCGTCGCAGTTTTCTGGACTCTTTTACAAGTATCCCGTACGGTTCCACCAGGCCATAAGACTGCGATACCGAAGCAAAAACTCCTCTCGAAACTCGAATTAATCATAAAGGAGATCGAGTCTCCTGTATAATAGTATTTCCTCGTAGGATCACCAATCATCCTAGACGCACGTAAGGTACGCAGTTAACTCGATGCTTTCACGTGCACCCGTACGTTTCGATCGTGTCGTACAATTGTAGCACCGAAAGAAAAACTCGTCCCGAGACTTCGTTCGACGCGAGACTCTTGTACAATATCGCCTTCCAGGATTTTCCATTGTTTCGGTCCCGGATAAGCGTACGCTAGATTCCTGTTTATTTCTGAATAAGTGTCGCGGAACTGAACACGCAAACTCATCCACAGACTCCGTCGAACGCAATATTCCCGTACAATACCGGTTCTGGTATTTTCCATCGTTCTACTTCGAAATCGTTCTACCCTGTCACAGTTCGTCTAATCGTTTTAGAAGCATCCTGGGCATTCCCGTCGGTTCGCGAGCCGTTGTTCCCGAAGCTGAAAGTCCTCTCGGATCGAGCGGAAGGTGATTCGTGTGCTCGTCGAATCTCGGCGATCGAGGGAGTTTACGGTTCGAAAACGTCGAGAGTGGCCAGCGGACGCAACAAGAGAGGCTTCGAAGAAAACGAGATCGCAGATAATTGGTAGGAAAGCAATAGGTCGCCGTGTACGCACATTTCTGCGTGCAAGCCATCGGTAACAGAGGCCTGGGCACAGACACGCGCGCACGTCGAACGAGAACGATTCCACGAGCGAGAACGAGGCGGATGTGGCGCTGAAAGACAGCGGCTTGTTACTTAATTCCATGCGCTCGCTTAAATAGAACGACTTAGACTTAAGGTAGTCTGCAAAAATCGGAGACACGCCGTTGTGGAGAGCCAGCGACTCGTGCGTACACGCCGGTGTAAGCCACGCACACGCGTCCCGGCGGTGTGCACGTACGGGACACGCGGACAACGGCGTATTTGATCGTGCAATGTCGGGGGTGCCTACTGGTTTTGATATACGAGCACACCAATACACGATCGAACGGTGTTACACGCGTGAGTCATATTGAAAACCAGTCCTAGCGATTGCTCTCGAGCACACGCGCGCCAGGCCTCTAAAGTGGCCGGAGACTTCTGAATATCTCGACCGTGGATGAGGAGCAAACTTTCCTCGCCAGCTTTTTCGACGATCGAGCTCTCGATCTGCCCAGAATCCCGTTCCGATACCATTCTCGGACAAAATCTACATCCCCTTGGATTTCATTTTTTACAAGCCTTGTTCCACACCAGGAGTTTTTATCGACCTTAGGGAATATCGAAATCGTACTTTCCGCGAGCTCCTGTCCATTCTTCGAAGATTCCAACCACTGTCCAGGACCTACCCAACTACCCATTTGGCCGTAGGTTCTCGCGTTCGACGAACGACCAAGTTTGCATTACCGGAGACTCGGGTGTTCAAATTTCTGGAGGATTTCTTAGGGATTTACCAACGAGAGAATATTGAATCGTAGGGCTAGAGATGGTTTAGGCGTCAACCGGAGATGGGCTTGTGTCCTGAAAGTGAACGATTCGATACGTAGCGAATTGAAAATTTCTAAGATCGTAGAAGTGGTCAAGGTGGACGATTAAAGGGAATTGGTCCAGAGTGCCCTAAGTGTCGCTATAAATTCTGCGAATGTTCCAGAGGTTATCTAAGAACGGATAGATGGATTTATCGACCCTAGGCAATATCTCTGGAGGACACCATATATCAGGACACAACGGTAACAGCGTAGGCAGTGACAGCGGTAGTTCAAATTTAATAAATACTATTGCTGATACTTCCAACCGTATCGATAGTAGTCGCGATACGGAGAGAACAAGTAATACCGAGTGAAACGCAAAAATACTTATCAGAATTCATATTTTTGGGGGTAAACGTTTCGTTGTCGAGGGAAATATTGCTCGATAGAGCCTCGGGGTAAAGTTTCGAAGGTGGTGCGCAATACGCATCGACGGAATTATTTTCAGCCAAGGCTCGATTCGCGATAGACGATCCCTCTCGGTCTCCAGGAATAATGCATTTCCAGGCTGTGCCCGAGAAAATTGCCACTTCTCCTTTTTCTCGCGCATCGTTGTTGCTCTCACGGCTGAGAAAGAACAATCTGGTGGTAACGACGAGCCGTGGAATATTGTTTCTACGATCGTGATTATCGATCGATAGGATCACGACTCGTCCAGGGATTTCTTCGTCTCGGTTTAAGGAGGTTGGATGATTGTTTTGGAGGATAATGGAGAATAACGCGTGGATAATGGGTTCTTCGGGGCGGCTGTATTGCTTCCCCGGATCGCACGAACGTAAACTATTATATTTTCGCTAACACGATGGCCCTGCGAACGCGCGCGTCTCGAAGATGCGCCGCGATGCCTGCTGGCCGTGGCAGAGAGCTAGATGCCATTGTGTCGGGAGGGAACCCTGCCAGTTGGCGTGGAGCATATGAAACGAGACAATAATGACAATGTACCCTGCTGAGAATGGATTTATTCATTACCACTCGCGTACGATTCGGAAAGAAAGCTCCATCTACTCTCGAAACGCTCTACTCTATCCGCTTTGTTAACCGTAGCGCGTTATTAAGCGTCGAACAGAATTCTTCGCTCTGTACGCTCGACTCTATCTTCTATACCCACCTCGGTTCAATTTACTCCAAAATCAATTTCAAGGCTCCGTTCGTTACACCATATCCGCTATCCGATCCATTCTATTTGGAAATACGTTTAAAAAGGAAAACTTGGCTCTACGCGCTCTACCGTGTGCGCTATCTGCTATACCTGACTCGGTCCAGGTTCTATTATACTTGGAAACGAGTTTCAAATCGAAATAATCGCATTGTTTGCTCTATCCGTATATTCTGATACATTTGTCCCAGTCCCGATCGGTAAGTATTCTTTGTTCGTCCACTCCGATATCGTTTACTCAATTTACCTTGTCTACCGCAACCGTGTACTTTGTTCCGCTCACCGTAACCACCACCGTAAGTATCGTCTACGTTCTCTACCCGATGTTTCCGCTTTTTATAACTCGTGTATTCGGTATAGCTGCTCCATTTACCGCACACTTTGCTCCAACTTATATTTAAAGTTCAACAGAGTATCTACAACCCCAATTGATGCTCCGTATACGCAGTGCATCCGCTACATCTGCCGTATCTGTTCGATTTATGCTACATCCGTTTAATTTATTCGCTGTATCGATCCTATCCGCTATATTTGTCCACCGTAGTTGCTCTGCCCGCTATATTCGCTATTTCTACTCGATCTACTCGGTCGATAACCTTGTCTCGATCTGGTTTAATAATTTTCCGTCTGGGTCGAGTCTACTTGTTGGAAACGATGCGTTCACCATATCCGCTCCGTCTGCTCTATTCGAATTATCTATACTTACTTTGTCCACCGTACCGACAGTATTTCTGCCGTGTACTTCGTCCCGAAGACGATCCACGGTACTCGATTTGCCCGGTGAAACCGATTCGTCGATCGTATCCGCTCTACGGGTTCGATCCGATCCGTTTCTTCGATCCGCTCTATCGACTCCGTATACTATATTCCGCGACTATACGTACGCGCACGCAGAGTCCCCTAAATCTCTTCCACGCACCGTGTACGTTTCGTTCGGTTCGTTCGCTCTATCCACTGCGCGTATCGAAGAAAACCAGCCACGCATTCCGGACAACATAGTCACGTATAGGGGAATATAGTAGTAGCATTCCGTGGCGCAAACTTGCTCCTTCAAAATGCAAACCCCCTCGGTTTTCCGTGAACGCAAAATCCCTGGAAGCGGCCAGGATGGAGGGAGAAGGGACCGGTTCGCTGGAAATCCATATATCGGAGACGCGTGTACGCGCGTATTACAGGCAGAAACGAGCGGGCAGAGCGCGCGAGAGAAGCGGTCAGGCAGCGTATCCACCCACGACGTGGCATACTGTAACGAGGCTACAGTCCATTAAGTGCGTGCGGCTATTATGGCTAATGCATTACGAAGCGATAAAAAACGGGAAGTATAGCGGCGGGCCGCGTGCGCACGCCCGGGAACCGGACCACATTCCATGTCGGACGAGTATGTACGCGCTGCTCAATGCATTGCCTTCAAGTACAACGCTCGTAGATACGCCGACGACACGCGCGCGCACCGCGAACCTCCCTACGGACGCGCTCCAGCCGAGCATTCTCTCTCTCTCTCTCTCTCTCTCTCTCTCTCTCTCTATATATATATATATATATATATATATATATATATATATATATATATATTGTTACTCTCTGTTTTCAGTGAAACTCTTTCACCTCAGGATTCACTTTCTTCTTTAACAATTCGAGTCCAGCTCTAACGGAAAGAAGATTACCGATTTCCTCGGAAATCTTCCTTCGAGCGCACTCGAGCTTCGTACGGCACTGCGAATACGGTTGATCGTTCTCACCGTTGAAACCGTTCGGGATTCCACGAGCCAGATTCAGTTTTTTATCTAGGAATTTTTGATCGATCGTTCGAAAATTATAGAGCTTGAGGATTTTTTTGGAAACGTTTGCCAAGTTATATTCGATCTTCGTAATTTGGTACAGTCGATCCGTGCCGTGATTGAAACTGTTCGGGGATGGATAACATAGATGTATTATTTCCGAGATACTACATCGGTTGAGAATTTTGTTTGAGAACCTTTGGTCAACCGTACACGATCTTGTACCGGACGATATAGGTGATCCGTATCGTAATTGCAACTATTCAGAGTTGGATAACGTAGATGGATTTTGTTGTCAGGGAATTTTTGACCAATTATTTCAACGATGACAGTTGAGAATGTTTTTAGAAACCTTTGTTATCTCAAAAATTGATCTCCATTACGATCGAAACAGTTCAGACGAACGGTAATGTTTCGAAATTGCATTGTCTAGAAATTTGTATCTCGTTATTCAAAAGCAGTTAAATATTTTTCCGCAAACCGTTCTTAAGCTCAGAATTTCACAGTTTAGATTCGATTTTTATTATCGATTCGATATTGGAAAGTGTTTCCAAATTTTAACGAAAGTGTCTTCGCCAAGTAAGTATAGGTTTGATCGTCAATTTGGAATACGAATCTCTGCTAATGGATCGAAGCATTCCGACGAGTCCAAGTCACGGTTTTTTCGTCGGAAAGAGTCTCGTTAGCTTTTCCGAGGGGTTTCGAATATCGGGAAAGAAGGGGTTTGTACCGTTCCAGCGTCCGTGTGAGAAAACCATTAGCCAAAAAGGAACCTTTAAATAACGGGCTGCCGGTTCAGCCGTCGTTGCCGGAGGGGTGGATCGAGTTGAAAAAAATCGGTACTTTCGATTCCAGGTAGCCAGGATCCGATGGAAATATCTTTCCACGTTATAGAATAGAGAAGAGGTGGGAACATTAACGGACACCTGGAGACGTCTCGAGGAATCGATGGAAAAATTTCAATTTCCATTCGTCACCGTCTTCCACGTTCTTTTTCGAAAACTCCTATTTCGAGCAAAAAGTATTCAAGGAAATTAATCAAGGAATCGACATCGATGTCGAGAAAAGATTTGACATTTAATCACGATCGGTAAACAGGTACAATCGGATAACATTCTCTCGTGGAATTATTTTATAGAGTTTCGCGATGAACGAATAACGGCAAATCTATTTATCGTACGCGTCGTTAAGGTATCGTCGAGATAAGAGTTTCGTTGGAGTTTTCAGGAACGAGTCGAATAACCCTTTCACCGCCAACGGGAGACGTGTACGCTAAATATGTTCACTGTGTCCGGAGTGTTGCGCTCCGGAAGAAATTTTCATTAAGAAGTTTCGACAACCGAGTTCTCGTAATCGTTCGAAAAGAATTGGTACGTAATCGCAGGCGAGAGGAACAGTGCACGGTGACAGCTGAAGGATCCTCGAGCCTCGAAGGAAAATAGAGGGTCCAAGCGAGGGGAAAGGGTGAGAAGAATTTAGACGCGGAAACGACGGGGTGGCGGCCCGTTAAAGAGAGAAAAAAATATAGAAAAAAGATGCTCCAACCCTTTCCTCTTTCCTGGCTGTCGCACGGAACCACGGAAACCACGTTGAAAATTCTATTCTAAAAATACCGTAGTCGCGCGGTTTCTCCGGTTTTTTCGGCCGTTCTTTCTCCTCGACCCGCTTTTTTGTCTTTCCACCCCTCGGGAGATGAGCACCGGCCATATGGTCCGCGAGGGAGAGATAAAAAATTCATATTTCCACCGCTGAAGGGCCGAGCCGCGATATTTTTATACTTTAAGCCTCGCCGAGAGAACGTTCAACTTTCCTTCGCTCGACGGATTCGTGACTTTTTCGTAAACCCTCTTCCACGGCGGAAATTCCGGAGAAATATTCTCGGCTTTGTTGTTTTCGGTTAGGCGGAGACCCAAGGACCCAGATATCGAAGATTTCTGGACAATTCTGGTACACTCGCCGCGAGCTTCGCAATTCTACATCGATCTCGAAGGGTTCTAACCCGTTTTCCGTCCTTGTAAACTTCCGTATAAACTTCGTCTCTCAACGAAGCGATAAACGATCTAAACTTTATATCGTATAATACGACCGATCGAGACCGCGATAAAAGTATTCTTCCGATGCCCTTGTGTGCTCAGGAAATTTTAGCGGATTTACGCACGATGCTTCCCCACGGAGATATCTAATAAACCTGCTGGCTTAGATTATCGTATATTTATCGTATATTTATCGTATATTTATCGTATAACTTTATCGTTGATTTACCATATAACTTCGTTATACATGTATTATGTAAGATTTTTATATACTTATCGTGTAACTTCGTTTATCGTCTAGCATTCGTTTCGCGAGCGAATCGTACGTGCACCAATTAATTATCAAACGTATAAGTAACGTAGCAGTTTAATTTACATAATTTTCGAACAATTCCGTCCAAGTTTTCCATTTCATCGAACGAGAATATCCCTCCAACGTACACAATAGTTATAAATATTGCATAAAATATTTGTACATTTGTACAATAATTGTATAAATATTTAGGCTGTGTCGTACAGGATGAATTTCAAAAGAAGCGCGAAGCGAGTTCGCGAGTGCATTGGATGGTGCGAGAGTTACGGAAATCTCGGTTCGAGGAAACACGATATTTTATCGTAACTAAACGGGTCTTTAAGGAAGCGAGGAGGGCCCGGTATCCTGACCCATTTCGAGAGGGTTACGCAGCAACCCTTTCGCCAGCGGAACCTAACGGACCGCGACTCTTTTTCCCACATTCTACTTTCCACGAAACGTCGACTACCTGATTTCTCGACGGGGTGAAAAGCGGTCACGAATTAAATTGGATCCCCTCGCAGCGCAGGTGACGCAACAGGCTAGATAAACTGAAATTAATTTCCTGCCGCGTTGATCGCATCTCCTCGAATCTGCGTTCTTTGCATTAGCATTCGACGACCGAGCCGTTGCAGTACGGTTAATACCTTTGTTCGCGACTCGTTAGAATCGTCGATCGATCGATCACCCTGCAGGGTCGGTGGACGGAATTTAGCCCCTGGGATGGTTCGTTTTTTTTCCAATTCGGTCGACAATCGTTCGGAGCCTCCGTACTGGAATATCAGGACTCTTCGTTACACTGTTCGGGTCGTTCC